>NC_083408.1:51871735-52174735 GCF_020745735.1 Hemiscyllium ocellatum
TGAACACTTCTCTCAATTATTTCTTATCGTTCTATCTCTTACTTAAAATCTTTGCCCCTTGATTATTGTCATTTTCCTAATGGAAAAAAATTGCCTTCCTGTCAGCCCTCTCCATATCCCTCAAAATCTTATTCAACGCTATCAGGTCCCCTCTCAATCTTCACTGCTCCAAGCAAGCCAACTTCAGCCTATTTAATCTTCCCGTGTAGCTCAGATCCTCCAGACCTTGGAACATTCTTTTAAATTTCCTCTGCATTGTCTCAAGAACAATCACATTCTTCCCATAATGTGGTTATCAGAAGTGGTCTAATCAGCATTTTCCACAGGATCAGTGTAGCTTCTTTCCATGGTTAATTAAGGCAAGTATCACACGTGTCTTCTTAACCACCTTATCCAGTTGCCCTGCAGCTTTTAAGCATCGGTGGATATGCACTTCAAGGTTCCTCTGATCAACAGCACTTCCCAGGGTCCTGTCATTCATTGCGTAATCCTTGTCTTGCTGGCCCTCCCCAATTTACCTCACTCTTTCTGGTTTGAATATCAGTGTCACTGCTCTGCCCACCTGACTTGTCTGTTGATATCCAATGAAGAGGCATAGCCTTCAAGTAAAGGGGAGCAGATTTAGGACTGAATTGAGAAGGAACTTCTTCACCCAAAGATTTGTGAATCTTTGGAATTCCCTGTCCAGTGAAGCAGTTGAGGTTACTCATTGAATGTTTTTAAGACAAAGATAGATTCTTGAACTGTAAAGGAATTAAGGGTTACAGTGAGAGGGCGGCAAGTGGAGCTGATTCCATAAAAAGATCAGCCATGATCTTATTGAATGGCGGACCAGGCTCAATGGGCCAGATGGCCTACTCCTGCTCCTATTTCTCATGTTTTTATGTTCTCCGGCAGTTTATGACTATCATCCTTGGTATTTATCACTTTACCAGTTTTTGTGTCAGCTACAAACCACTTTACATACCCAACTCATTAATGTATATACCAAAAGCAGCAAGGACTCCAGCACCAGCTCTACAAAACCCCACTGGAACCAAGTCATTGGTCACCGAAACATTGCCTTATCATCACACTCTGCTTCCTTTCTCTCAGCCAATTCTGAATCCACTTTACCTTGACTCCTATGGGCTCCTACCTTCTTGGACCAGTCTGACATGAGGAACCCTATTGAAAGCCTTACTAAAGTCCATGTATTCACATCAAGTGCATTAGCTTCATCAACATTACTGGTTATCTCCAAAAGTCAAATTTTTCAAACATAAAATTCCCTTGACAAATATGTTGACTGTCCCTGATTATTCCATGTCTCTCCAGTTGCAGATATATGATATTCCCTGATAACTCCTCTCATGCCTCCTTCAATTTCCTGAGTTACATATATATCACCTGAGCCTATGGATATATCTCCTTTTAAGGTGGATAAACCTGCTAGTACCACCTGTCTATCCATATTCATTTCTTCTGATATTTCACAGCCCATCCTGATGTTGTTATGACATGAGATAGACAACCTAACCAAATTAGCGTCTCTACCTCTGTATTCACAACTCAATAAAATGGAAACCTTTGAAAACCCTCAAATTTGACCTCAGTGTTTTCTAACCAGATTTAATTTGAATAATCAATCCCAGTCTCTGCAAATAATAAATTCTAGATGCCAATTTGAATCTTAAAAGACTTGGCAATTTATTAGCAATATAGTAACTTTAGCAGAGTAAAATTAAACAACAAAGCAATTTAATTGGACTATGCTAAGATCCCAGCTCATTTACACAAAAGACAAATAGATAAACACAGTTAAGGGATAAATAAGAGAAAGTAACAAACTGGTCGGATTACTTAAGTGTTTTATGATGCAATGCTCCACAGGCATAAATGAAGTTTGCTTGGTTGATTACATCAAGTTGTTGATCAGGATCACCATTTCAATTTATTCACTTAAAAGCAGTGATAACTTAGTTTTCAAAGAGCTGTTCATGGGAGGTTAGGCAGGGAGCTTTCAGATCTTCAAGCTGGAGCATCAGCACCTATATGTTTCTACTCAGAAAACACAATCCAAAACCCAATCCTCTGACCACTCCCTGATAGACTGACCATCTCTCACACAAGGTCCCAATTACTATTTAACATCTGCCATCTGCTAGTGCATAAGGTCTAGTCCTAGATGCTGATTTCGTTCATAGCCAAATTCTGCTTTTTATTTCAGCATGGTGCTCTTCCACAGTGATGAAGCATCTGCAGAACCTTTTGACCAGGAACCAACCCGCAACCTTCAAGGCCTGACCTCACAAATGAACTGTTTTCCTTTTAAGGCAATCAGAACAGGATCTGGACCAGATGGGCCAATGGGCTGAGAAGTGGCAGATGGAGTTTAATTCAGATAAATACGAGGTGCTGCATTTTGGGAAAGCAAATCTTTGCAGGACTTATACACTTAATGGTAAGGTCCGAGGAAGTGTTGCTGAACAAAGAGACCTTGGAGTGCAGGTTCATAGCTCCTTAAAATGGAGTCGCAGGTAGATAGGATAGTGAAGAAGGCGTTTGGTATGCTTTCCTTTATTGGTTAGAGTTGAAAATATGTTGCTGGAAAAGCGCAGCAGGTCAGGCAGCATCCAAGGAATAGGAAATTCGACGTTTCGTGCATAAGCCCTATTGAGTACAGGAGTTGGGAGGTCATGTTGCGGCTGTACAGGACATTGGTTAGGCCACTGTTGGAATATTGCATGCAATTCTGGTCTCCTTTCTATCGGAAAGATGTTGTGAAACTTGAAAGAGTTCAGAAAAGATTTACAAGGATGTTGCCAGGGTTGGAGGATCTGAGTACAGGGAGAGGCTGAAGAGGCTGGGGCTGTTTTCCTTGGAGCGTTGGAGGCTTTAAACCTTATAGAGGTTTAAAAAATTATGAGGGGCATGGATAGGATAAATAGGCAAAGTATTTTCCTTTGGGTTGGGGAGTCCAGAACTAGAGGGCATAGGTTTAGGGTGAGAGGGGAAAGATATAAAAGAGACATAAGGAGCAACTTTTTCACGCAGAGGGTGGAACAGGTATGGAATGACCTGCCAGAAGATATGGTGGAGGATGGTACAATTGCAACATTTAAGAGGCATTTGGATGGGTATATGAATAGGAAGGGTTTGGAGGGATATGGGCCGGGTGCTGGCAGGTGGGACTAAATTGGGTTGGGATATCTGGTCGGCATGGATGGCATGTTTCCATGCTGTACATCTCTATGACTCTATGACTCTATGCAAAGTATTCTTTAGTTCGAGACTCCAAACCAAACTGATAACGTAAAATAAAAATAATGAAAAATCATCATGGGACCTAAGAATGTCTATACCTGTGTCATCCCTTTCTGTTATGAAGACTGATGCAAAGTATTCATTGAGGTCAGTGCTTCCAGGTTGACACGCACACTACCCCATGGTCCATTATGGGCCCTACCTTTTCCTCAGGCAATCTCTTCCTCTATACATCTTGTTTAAAAGGCCCTTATTGTTTTCATTTACTGACCAATACTTTCTTGTGTACTTCCTTAGTTTTCCAAATTTCATTTTTATTTTCCCCCTGCAACTTTTATACTCCTCTGAGGACTCTACCATATTGAGCCCTCAGTGTCTGCTGGAAACTCCTTTTTTCTTTCTTCATCCTAGCCTTCATGCCCCTTGACAACTAGAGTTCTCTGCTTTCAGTCATACCCTCTCTCTTTATTTTTGTTGTATACTCTCAATGTTTCCTTCTGGAATTGCTTCCACTGCTTTGACACAGTTATATCTGTAAGTAACTGCTCCCAATAGACTTGCATCTAATATCATCTTATCTTAGTAAAATGAGCCTTTCTTCAGTTTAAAACTTTTATTCCTGGCCCATCTTTATCCTTTTTCCATACCTATCCTAAATTAGATTGATTTATGGTCACTATCGCCAAAATGCTCCCCTACTCATATTCCTTCTACATGTCTTGGTCATTACTGTGGCATCATGCTCTCAACCTGTGACCTAAACTTGTCTATTTTATTCCTCCGGCTTCTGGTATTAAAATATATTCAATTTGTCTTTGTTAAAGACAGGTATGCCTGTCTTACCTAGCTTATGCCCCCAGTTGCTGCCTAAGATGCCAAGTCTGGAGCATAGAGTTGCTCCAATCAGAGACCTCTCTCGCACACATAGTCACCCATTATAGTTTTCAATATTGCAACAGTATCTGCACCCTTGGGTTTTGACTTAAACCTACACTGTCATAGTTTTCATATTTGAAACATTGATTTTCAAGAACAAATTGGTGGCTTGATATGACAAGCTGTCATGTATTCTGATACCCTACTGATTCAGTCTTGGGGCGTGATGATACTCCTTTTCATTTTCCTTGATGTCTCTGATGTTTTTGCTCATGTTCTAATTGTTGTTTGTCTTTCCTTTCAAACTTGTAAGTATTGCTTTGCATCTTAGGCATACAATGTTTCTCCTGTTTTAAAATTGCTGTTCTTGCTGGAATCACATCCACAAAAATGCAACATTTATTTTTCACAGAGTTGATTATTGAAGAGGATCTATAGCTGGTTCACTGTGTTTTGTTACATTCTTTTGTCCATAATCACAATCATTATTTCTTCCACCTTTCGCTCATCTAAACAACTCTTGTATAATTTTGAAGGTGTAATTATTTACACAAAAATAAATTAACAGACGTGAGAAGGCGACTTGTTGTTTCAAAGGTATTGCTATTGATTGCAATATTTGGAAATCTATTTGGACAAGAGAATCCCTATTTTAATTAGATAAACAATAAGATAATTTGCTCATCACAACTGTCGATTTTTTTCCTCTTCTATCTCTGTTGCTGTTCAATAGTTTTGGCCTAATGGTTCATACTAATGATTTATCAATTCTGTGTGTGTGTGCTTTCTTGTTTTGATTATCAACAAGAAAGCTATTGATTTCCTGTTCACTCAGTACACAGACCATTTCTTCTTTAGATTGTACCTCGATCATTTGTAGATGATTATGTCTGAAGATATCACATTTGGAACCAGTTGGTAATTTTTGGGATACAAGAAAAGTTCAACAGTTTAAGGGAACCATTTCACATTGTTGTAATGCAATGGATGCTGCAAAAAGACATTCTGCCTGCCTTACAATTGAGTAACATCGTATATGAATTGCAGTGCCATTGTGATGTCGTCCCAGAACCTGATTGATTGAATAGTGATATGTAACAGGCAGAATGCAGAGGAGAGCATAATCAGCTCTCAACTAACATTCACTTGCAAAATCAGAATGTCTCCAGTTAAGTGTAATTGGACAGCAGCTGCTGAGCAATCTTGAGTGCACAAAAGGCTATACTAGCAAGCAATTTAAGATAGTCAACATTTCAGGCATCAGCCCTTCTTCAGGAATGAATTGAAGCCATTCCTGAAGAAGGGCTCATGCCTGAAACATCGACTCTCCTGCTCCTTGGATGCTGCCTGACCTGCTGCACTTTTCCAGCAACACTTTTTCAGCTCTGATCTCCAGCATCTGCAGTCCTCACTTTCTCCTAGCAATTTAAGATAGCCAGACAAGATGGCACATGCCTTATTTACACTTACTAGAAGTATTTTACACTCATGCACAGAAATGAGTTCTGCTCAAGGATGAAAAAGGAATAGGCTCAAGCTTTAGCCATTTGTTTTGAATTACTTGGGAGCTTGAGAGAGAGGGCCATAGTTTCTGTGGCTTTCTCCATAGCAATGCTGTCTCTAGCTAAAATTAAATTGCCCATCAATCAGCATCATTTTCTCTTAGAGTGTATGTTGCTGTGATTGTTTGAAATTTATCATTCTTGTGTTTGCTTTGATGATAGATAGATAGGGAGTTTGGCATCTTTTCAGCAAAATGAAAGCAAGGAATGTACGTGAAACTTTTACCGAACATTGCTTTGGACTCAACTGTTTTGGAAGGCGCACTTTGCGAAGGGTACAAATGCATCGTAGAAAGGATAGGGAAGTTGAGAGTGGATGGATCGCACAGTGGTCAGCACTGCTGCCTCATAGCACCAGGGCCCCGGGTACGATTCCACTCTTGGACAATTGTCTGTGTGGAGTTTGCACATTCTCCCCATGTCTGCATGGGTTTGCTCTGAGTTCTCTGATTTCCTCCTACAGTCCAAAGATTTAAGATGGATTGGCCATGGTCAATCACCCATTGTGTCCAATGATGTGCAGAAAAGATAGATTAGCCATGGATAATGCAAGGTTAACAGCATAGAATAGGAGGGTGGGTTTGGGTGGGATTCCCTTCAGAGGATTGGTGTGGGCTCGATGGCCAGAATGGCCTGCTTCTACACTGTAGGGATTCTCTGAGAAGAATCAGAAGAATTATTTCAGGGATGAGAAAATTTTGTTAATAGATAGGTTAGAGAATTCAGAATTGTATCCCTTGGAAAAGAATAGTTTGAGATGAGATTTGATAGAGGGGAATCCAAATTAAGACAGGTTCATACAGATAGTGAAAAGCTGTTCATATAGGTGGCAGAAACAGGACACAGATTTTAAGGTAAATGGCAAAGGAATCAATAGCAGTGTGAGGATAAAATTCTTCATGCAGCAAGTGATTAGGATCTAGAATGCATTGCCTGAGAATGTAGTGGATGGTGATTCAATTGAGGTTTCAGGAGGAAATGGATTGTTATCTGAACAGGAGGGATGTGCACAATGTTGAGATAGGTGGGAGAAACCTACCCGGTAGATTTCTCATTCAGAGGGTGGCACAAATATAATGGTCTAAATGAAAACATTGTGTGCTGTTACAGTTTTGTACTAATTATTGGTCTCTTCTTTGGATGTAATCTAGTTCTTTTCTGTTATGCACCATTAGAATTATCTGGGTTGAGAGTTAGACTTTGTAAATATGATTGTTAACTCACAATTATGTTTAAAAATTCACAAGCATGGCTCCCAATTTAAAACTACTTCATGAATTTATGTGGTTCCTCTTTAGACTTTCCACATGGGGTTGGATCAGCCTCATACTTACTATCCTTATGTTTGAGTTGGTGGGTGTATTTTACATCCTTTCATGCCACAAACCACTTTCAATAACATAGGCTGGGGACTGACACTGAAGCAGTATGGCTTGTTTGGTTCACTGGCTGGGTTCCTGAAGAAGGGCTCATGCCCGAAATGTCGACTCTCCTGCTCCTTGGATGCTGCCTGACCTGCTGCACTTTTCCAGCAATACATTTTCAGCTCTGATCTCCAGCATCTGCAGTCCTCACTTTCTCCCAGTGGCTGGGTTATTTTTTAACCAACAAGTCCTGAACTCTATCGCTCAGTCTTGTCTCCATTGGCTTGGCCACTCACAACTCAGCAAATCGATAGCCGCTCTGTCCATAAGAATGATCCCAACCTTCAAGCTGCTTACAATTTCAATGTACCCCATCTTGCTTCATGCTAACATTTCCTCCTGTATCCTGCTATAGTGTTCCAATAAAAATAGTGCAAGCTGAGGGAATTGCACATCATTTTTCACTTAGGCATGTTGCAACTTTCAGGATGCAATGTTGAGTTTAACAACTTGAGAGCTCGAACCCTGTCTTCCTTTTCAATTGCACCCATTGCCCTCCAATGTCTTGATGGTATGGATTTGACCTATTTCCTACTATTCATCCCTATCATTAACACCTACTTTGCATCTACCTCTAACCTTTACTATTGTCAGTGCTCATTTTGGCTTTTACCCCTCTTTGCCAACAGTGTAGAAACTATCATTACCCAGACCCCTTTAGATCTGCAGAAGGATTGTTAAACTTTGAAACGTTAATTTAGTTTCTCTGAACACAGATGTTGCTACAAATTTTGAGTTTCTTCAGTGCTTTCTGCTTTATTTAAGATAGAAGGTGGCTCATTTACTTCCATCAGCTGCTCGAGGCCAGAAATTTTGTAATAAATTAATCTTGACCAAAAAATTACAGATATAATTGCCACATTACACGGGTACTAACTGTATTACTGGGGCATTCCCATTCCCTATGACCCTGTTATTTATAACACACCAAATCTCCCAAATTAAATTCTGCCTCTGATGTTCTTGTCTGAAGCATCACTGCTCTCTGAATTTTATCCAAAACTTCAGCCATGATGAAAGCCCGTCTCACTGCATATCAAGAATTCAAATGTGCAGAAACATGGAACTAATTGATTTAGGCACTTAACAAATAATCATTCTTGTCGATTTTATCTCAGAACTCTTAATAGAATACCCAAACCTTCATCACTATTGAGCTGACAGGTGTACAGCTCACAAATTATTTCTCATTTTACTTGTTGAAGAAAGCAACAATATTTCTTCAGTTGCACTTTGGGAGGGCTTGTTCCAAAATCCATTTCATTTTTTCCACTGTCAATTCATATTCCAACTTGCTTTCTCCCGTCTTCCATATTAGTTTTCTCCTGTTTATTTTCTTGATTTCCAACTGTCACCTCTCGGCAATCATCCTTGGTGATACATCAGAAAGGCAGGTTGTGAAACATAGAACTATAACCAATCTTCTCACTTATTTTATATGTAATTGTTAATAAAGGTAGATTGTACAAAGATGCATTTCTTAAATGAATCACAACAATTTCAGCCTATCAAGAGCATGAGTGAAACAGAAGTTAATGTCTACCAGCTCCATACAATTAAATGCAATTGAAATCGAATGCCCTAAGTGTAAGCTCTTGCATATTTATGAACATCAACCACTTCCATTCTGTAAACCTAATTCATTTGCAAAATATACACAGCTTCTTCGACATTAAATCACAAGGTACTGAAAACTGCCCAATGACACATGTATACTTGTCAGTCTAATGTCTTAGCACTCCAGCAGGGACGAAATGTAACTGCTGAATAACAAAAAAAACTTGTAACTCCCTTGGTTTATAATGGTTCTTTGTGGGGCAAGAGATTAAACATAGGATGAAGAACAGGAGAATGCTGTTCTCGTACTGAATACTGCAGCCCATAACAAGTTGCTCAAGTCATGAGTTACCAGTTAAACATACTCCTAGAACAAAGTTTAGTTTGCTTCATCCTAGAATCAACAGCAAGTTAAGAGAAAAGAAGACAAAGTGAAGATGATTCATGATGCAGCAGGCATCAAACTTTGAGTTCAGTGCTGGTCAGAAGGTCATGGTGCAAAGTCACCAAGGTAATATGAAGAAGTATGAGATTAAAGGTGCATTCACATACAGAGTAAAGCTTGGAGAGAATGTCAGTGTTGTATAGATCATTTGCCTGAAAGAGGAAACCTGACAAAGGGAAGAGCATGAGAATCCAGCTGAAGTGAGTCCAGGTCTTTGATTAAGAAAAATCAATTAATGTCATAGCCACACACATTAAGTGGATTTGGTAATCAAAGTCAAAGTTTGGATTTGACACATGTAGAAATGTCAAGAGAGCAGACACAAGTTAATGGAAATAGAGATACTGCACAGGAAGAGAAAGAAACCAGATAGACTAATTTAAGGTATGTGAGGAGGAAGAAGAAATTGTTCTTTATATTACCATTGCAAATGATAATGTTTTTGTTAAACACTTACTGCTGTGAAAGTAAAACATTCTTTTGAAATGTAAATTACTCAATACCAGTCATATATGTTTTGTTGGTGATTATAGTAAAACCAAGTATGTGATACAACCTGATAAATTTTCAGGTATTATTGAAATAAAAACAAGGTGCTGCAGGAAATCAGCTGGTCTAGAAGCAACTGTGGAGAGAAAACAAGTTAAATGTTCAGGTCCAAATTGATTCCAAAATGATTCTTCTTCAAAATTTTAACTCTGGTTCACTCTTCATAGACGCTCACCAACCTGCTAGGTTTCTGGAGAACATTTTTTTTACTGATGTCTCCTGAATCTGCACCATTTAGCTTTAATTTTAGATATGGTTGGCTTTGGTTTAGTCATATTGTACTCTAGATTCTATGCACATACACATTTTAAAATGCATTATATTTTAAAGTGAAGTATTGCAAGCTCTGAGCATTTTTATTATTTACTATCTCTGTAGCCCACTCTATTGGAGAGCTGTAAGTAAAATTCAACTTGTCGTTGCCTGTGCTTGAGCATGTCATAGAGTCATAGAGATGTACAGCACGGAAACAGGCCCTTCGGTCCAACTTGTCCATGCCGACCAGATATCCCAACCCAATCTAGTCCCACCTGTCAGCACCTGGCCCATATGCCTCCAAACCCTTCCTATTCATATACCCATCCAAATGCCTCGTAAATGTTGCAATTGTACCAGCCTCCACCACTTCCTCTGGCAGCCCATTCCACACATGCACCACCTTCTGTGTGAAAAAGTTGCCCCTTGGGTCCCTTTTATATCTTTCCCCTTTCACCTTAAATCTATGCTCTCACCCCAGGGAAAAGACCTTGTCTATTTACCCTATCCATGCCCCTCATGATTTTATAAACCTCTATGAGGTCACCCCTTAGCCTCCACACTCCAAGGAAAACAGTCCTAGCCTATTCAATCTCTCCTTATAGATCAAATCCTCAACCCTAGCAACATCCTTGCAAATCTTTTCTGAACTCTTTCAAGTTTCAAAGCATCCCTCTGAATAGGAAGGAGACCAGGATTGCACACAATATTCCAACAGTGGCCTAACCAATGCCCTGTACTGCCGCAACATAACCTCCCAACTCCTGTACTCAATACTCTGACCAATAAAGGAAAGCATACCAAATGCCTTCTTCACCAACCCAGCTACCAGCAACTCCACTTTCAAGGAGCTATGAACCTGCACTCCAAGGTCTCTTTGTTCAGCAACACCATTATGTGTATAAGTCCTGCTAAGATTTGCATTCCTAAAATGCAGCACCTCGCAAATTAAACTCTATCTGCCACTCCTCAGCCCATTCTCCCATCTGATCAAGACCCCGTTGTAATCTGAGTTAACACTCTTCGCTGTCCACTACACCTCCAATTTTGGTGTCATCTGCAAACTTACCAACTATACCTCTTATGCTCACATCCAAATCATTTATATAAATGATGAAACGTTGTGGACCCAGTGCCGATCCTGCGGCACTCCACTGGTCACAGGCCTCCAGACTGAATAACAACCCTCCACTACCACCCTCTGTCTTCTACCTTTCAGCCAGTTCTGTATCCAAATGGCTAGTTCTCCCTGTCTTCTATGAGATCTAACCTTGCTAATCAGTCTCCCAAGGGGAACCTTGTCGAATGCCTTACATAGATCACATCTACTGCTCTGCCCTTATCAATCTTCTTTGTTACTTTGTTCCTTCTTCAAAAACTCAATCAAGTTTGTGAGACATGATTTTCCACGCACAAAGCCATGTTGACTATCCCTAATCACTCCTTGCCTTTCCAAATACACGTACATCCTGTCCCTCAAGATTCCCTCCAGCAATTTGCCCACGACCGACGTCAGGCTCACTGGTCTACAGTTCCCTGGGTTGTCCTTACTACCTTTCTTTGAAGTGGTACCACGTTTGCCAACCTCCAGTCTTCCCCAGCATCTTACCTGTGACTACTGATGATACAAATATCTCAGCAAGAGGCCCAACAATCACTTCTCTAGCTTCCCACAGAGTTCTAGGGTACACCTGATCAGGTACTGGGGATTTATCCACATTTATGCGTTTCATGACATCCAGCACTTCCTCCTCTGTAATATGGACATGCGATCGTCTTAGTGCAATACATAACATATGTGGATAACTATCAACATTCTTATCTAATGTGTATGTTCAATAATTTTATCCTTATCCTGAACAGGCCTAGAATTGTGAGCTGTCACTCCTGGGAGCTGTTTCTTTGGCAGTTTTATCTCCCTGTACTTGCCTCTGTATACACATGCTGGGAATATCTCTTATATACAAGCCTCTTGTCTATACTGGTGTGCCAGTATCTGAGATGAAGACTGCCAGGGAATGGTCAAGTAACATTCCTTCACTGCAGTGCAGCCATCTTCTTCAACTGCTGGTTTTGCCTGAAGATTGTGTTTCAGAATTTAATGATCAAAAATATATGAGCTTGCTTATGTAAACAGCAGCAGTTTGTCATACCTAATGAGCTGTATAGGAAAATGGTTTGAAATCCATACTTCCATCTCAGAGGATTAGTGTAAAAGGTAGCCAAGCTATGAGGAGGTGAAGAAAATAATAGTGAAGAGAGCTGCATCAGCAGATTAGTGCAGAAGGAAGTGGAATGAAAGCAAGCTGGCTGTCAGGATACAGAAGTATTGCAATGGCTCCTGTGGAGACAGGTACAAGGTTGGACAGCGAGTAAAGGGATATTTGAGTTAAAAAGCTTCCTTCCCAGGCTACAACTCTTTAAGCATTGTGAAAGTAAGCCTGGAATTCCGATGTGCCAGTGCATCTGGAGCTTATTTTAATTAAGCTGCATCAGGACTTGGTGGTTGAGATGCAGGGAAACCAAAAAGGCAATTGGCAACTCGGTGCATCAATTTGAGGGTAGCCCTAAGAAGAAATTGTTGCTGTCCCAAATTACAAGCCAGGGTATTGAGTTTCTCCCTATTTGGCCTAAGAAATACTCAAACAACGAGAAGCATCAGGGCTTGCATCTCTCAATGTTGGTTGTTTTCATATTATTTTGTACAGCTACCATAAATATTATAATCACATACAGACAACAGCAGAGCTACAATATTTGGAAAACATGTTTCACACCTCGTTATTAAGCAAGACTATAAAAATTATGACTCATCACTGCACTATTGTCTTTTGCATGCTTCTTAAAGCTGCTTGTATAACCATAGACAGCTAGTATTAATACAATAGGTAGTGTCTAGGGAATTAATAGATGTGATATGTTATACAAAGGTATCTGTCATCTTGAACAATAAGTGCAGTGATATATGATGTGTGTTTTTGGAAAACTGTGCTTGAATGTGACTTTCGCACTATATAGACTCACATTTACTTTGATAAGAAATTAGTTGTTGGTTTTCTCCATCATTGTCAAGCAGCCTGCCAAAAATATTGCCTTTCATTTTCCTTGTGACTGTAAATGCATTGAAGTTACTGGGAGTAGGCACATAACGTGCCTTTTTTTCTCCTTGTTCCTATCAAAACAACACAAGAGCATTGATGCTCCAGGGAGATTTGTATAGAATCTGACGCCTGTATCAGCTCTGAAAAAACAACCAAATTACAGTCTGAGGTGATGCAAATGATATCCTTGGTGCATCTTCCCGATCTTCCTGTGAGGCTCTTGACAGCTGATGCCTGGATTAAACAAAAAGACCAGTAACTTATGACTATTAGCTCAAAGCAATCATCTCTCATTATTTCAATTACATGGGTAAATGCATGCAATCATGTATCAAATCACAGCTCCCTTTTGAAGAGGTTCTTTTCAGTGCAGGATTCCTGCCAGAAAAAAAATGTGCAAATATTTACACTGGTCTTTCATCAAACTGCACCTTTGTTTGGCAAAAAACTTCCCCATGGCTACGATTTTGAGTGTGATTTTGCAGAGTAAAAAACAAAAGGAGGATTGGAAACAGTGAAAGGTTTCAGTGGCTCATTAGCAATCAGAAAATGAGACACCTTCTGTTACTTATTGCTACCTGAGCTGGCAGCCTGATTATGGCTGCCATTCTTGAATCACACTACCTGCAAATAGAGATGCACTGGCCAATTCAAGGCTCTTTAGGCAACTATGATTGATGACTCAGTGACTAGGAGAAAATTGCTTTTTATGAATTATTCATCAGGATATCTCTGTGCTGCTAAAGTAGCTGACAGGAAAGTTCTGACACTGTCTGGGCACAATTCACTTACAAATCACTTAGAAGTAAGTGAATATTAAAAATAGCTCAGTTACAGCATACCACCATGGTATCAGGTTGGGACTTTTCTTTGCTTGTTGGAATGACAACAAGAAAATAAAATGATATCTTCCTTGATACTACAACAGTGTTGTCTAAAACTGTGCTGAACAGTTAGAATCAGCTAAATGTTTGCTGATTTATTGCACATCTATGAAATGGTAATAATTTATGATTAAACTTAATATTCCAAAAGTTATCAGATGCTGCAAATCTTAACACTTTTTAACACTTTAGCTACATACAATGTAAAGTGTATTCCATTCTAATTAATAGATCTTAAAGAGCATAAAAACCTTAAAATGTTTTATCCTCATAAAGCTTTTAAAATAACAAATCTACAATTTTTTTTTAAAAGGAAGCATTTCTAACATTTTATGTTTGTTGAATTTGCATCAGTTAACGTACCAGGGCTGCATTTTGGTAGTCCGATAATAATAAGCTAGCTGAACTTTTATAGTGATTTGCGTTAAAGGTCAAGGGTTGTAGTAAATTAATAGTTTTTTCATCTGACTGCATGCTTATTCAGTGCTCTGAGGATGACAGACCTCCTATAACCTTGCCCTGCATAGAAGACATATTGCAGCAATGAACTGTTGGTCTATCAGCACTTTGACATGTGTGCTTGACACTAAGTTTTTGATTGTTTCAGGCCTTGCCCTAGATGCCTGTCATTGTTTGCTATTCCATTGATTTAAAGGCTGCTTTCCTCGTAGAATCAGCTCTCTCTCTCTCTCTCCCTCTAGCTACATATATATTTAAATTTGTGTTTGCTGCACTTCTATCATACTTCCTATAAGAATGTTGCTTAAGGTTTCAGTCTGTAATTTGTTTCTTTTTGATTTATGTCACTTGCTACAAGGTGTTTCATTAAGTGACAACAGCGCAGGATTTCACTAGAAGAACAATTTTCCTAAAAGTGGATTTTAAGGAAAATAGATTGTAGACAGCATATTTTAAGACAGAAAAATTATGTATATTTTTGAAGCTGTCATGAAGTTTTTGAAACTGAACAAACTAATTGTATTTGCAAAAACATTTTGTACACTCTGTGACAGGATACAGGATTGTTATCCAGACACAATGCGACAGAAAATGTACAGATTGTTTGCATTTCAAGAATGTTTACAAATACTTGCACTACATTGATAAAAAGTCTTTGTTATTTTGGTGCCAAAATTGATACTAAAATCAAGACTTCGTTTTTCCTTGTGATATTTCTGGATTTTAAAAAATGTGTTGCTGGAAAAACGCAGCAGGTCAGGCAGCTTCAAAGGAACAGGAGAATCAACATTTCGGGCAAAAGCCCTTCTTCACGTTGATTCTCCTGTTCCTTGGATGCTGCCTGACCTGCTGCGCTTTTCCAGCAACACATTTTTAAGCTCTGATCTCCAGCATCTGCAATCCTCACTTTCTCCATATTTCTGGATTTGTCCTGGAAAATGAATTGACCAGAGTGGACTGAATTCCCATTAATTCCAGGTTATCCCTCCTCCACCTACCCTTAGAATACACTGTCAGGAAGCACTTTTTCACACAAAGGAACTCTCTTCTCCCAAAAGCTGTTGAGGCCAAATTGATTGAAACTTATAAACCAATATTCCATCATTTTGTTTAGACAAGGATATTAAGGTTTATTGAGTGAAGCTCAGTAAAATGGAATGAAGATATGTAACAGACATGAGCTCTTTTCATAGAGGAACAGGCTTGAGGGCCTGAATAACTTATTCGTCTTCTTATGCTTCTTTAGATGGCCACTGAGTTGGCGAGGAGACTTCAGGGCCAATGATTGTCTCCTGTTGGAGTTCTCACTTTGCTGCCTCAGTGGGACGCAGTTTATTACTAGCTGTCAGCCTCCTGACAAAGATAAGTTAGGTCAGCCTCCAGATAGGAACAAGTGTTACCTGGCGGCAGGGCCCGGGTGAAGAGAAGGTTGGAGTCCCCAGTGATGGTGAGGAATTTCCCTACTGCAAGTAGGCAGGCTGGATTCAGAGATATGCCTCTCAGTTCTATGCAGATTAAATGCTTGCCAACAGGGTCAGTACTAAGGTCATAAAGAGGTATTATTCCAGTATAACCATTATGAAATAGCATCAAGAAATGACTTCAACATTGTCAACCTTGAATAGATCGTAACTACTTTCAGGTTTGTTCGATCAAAATGTTTGTAAACATTCGGAATAGTAAATGCTTCTTTGTCCATCTTCAAATAGAAATTACAACTTCCAGTTAACAAAACTGTATCATAAGTTTAAATCCTTAACATACTTAAAGTTGAAATCTAAATGAAAGATTATTTTAAAGGAACAATTCAAAATAAAACAAAGTATACTTGAGGTGCATTTGTCTAGGTATGTGCTGCAACTGGTCAGTGCCAAATAATTTTCTGTTGTAGATGATGATAGAACGCGTAATTAAATAGGAACTTTTATCAGTGTCCTATAGACCAGCCCAAAGTATTTGCAGACAAGGAATACAAAACATTATTTAGATATATTGTCAAAATATAACTCCTTTGCATTTTGTCTGGAATTTATGAAAATGCAATGTTTAGAAAGGGAAAAATGCATATGGCTTCCTCTTTGTAAAAATTGATCTGTTATCCATTTCGTTTCTAAATCATATGGTGAAAAGTATGTGTTTCTTAACATATTTCTGTCATATACAATTTGTGCAATATAAATAATTTTAAGTTAAACTTTTAACCACTTTTTCTACTAAAGAGTTCATTATTTTTATTTGTAATCCAGTTTCCCCGCAGACCAACAGAATTTTTACCACACAAACTCAAGCACAGCTTTCAGACTAGTCAAACCCAAGAGACAAGCAGGAGGAAAAAGCGACTTCAACCTCTCTTTCCTTTGCATTACCCTTCTCGGCTCAGGCTCCATCGACCTGTCAGAGACATCATTGTGATTGACTGCCCTGGCAGATGTGCTGCTATAACAGGTAACCTGATCATCTAGACCCATCTGTCTCTCAGTTCTCTTCAATTCACACATTGAAAAATATTAGAAATTGGGAGGGGTTGGATTCTTTGTTGTGCAAAAATGGAGGGGCTCTACCATCATACAAAAGCTTAACCTCAGGGTGGGAGGATAGTGAGCATAAATGGCATTTTCAAGAAACGCAATATATCTAAAATTAGTGCAATCATTTTAACAGCAAAATCTAAAATCTGTATACATTAACAGAATTTGTAACTGATTAAAGTATTACTGAGAGTGAATCATATTTAAATATTTAATTAATTCTTGATAGCCCTCCCTTACAAAGAAAAATATGAGAAATTAGAGTTCAGGAATGAGATGAAACATTTTGACTGCTTAAACTCATGGTTAGTAAGGCAGAGAGAGTGTTCAGTCATGTGGAGTCAGAATGGATGTCTTGTTCAGCAGGAACATTTTTTTTGGTTGCCCTCCCCAGTTCCCACAGTTCGGCAAATGTTGTGACATAAGTAAGTCGAATTGCTGATTTCACTACTCAAGGATTGGACTGAACAAGTACAGGCAGAGGTAACCCAAGCATCATGCTGAAATGTTAACTAATTTACTAGTATCTGTCTTTCTGATAATTACTTTCCACCAAAATATTTTGCTCTGCTTGTATATGGAACATTTCCTTCCACAAATCAACACTCCTAGAATGTAGACTTGTTCTATCCATCAACAACTACTAGCCAAAGAGGATATAATCTCAAAGATGTCAGAGCATCGCACTCCCTCCATTCTAAGTGTCAGTGAAGAACACTGCAGATATGTTTCCAATGTATTTTGGCAGACCACTGACTCACAGTTACTGGGGTAAAACAACATGCTGTGGACAGACATGAAACGTGAAGAATCTGGTAAAAACAAATGTCAGCCAGCACCCAAAATGGCAAATAACTAACTGTGTGTACATTTCAAAGTGGTCAGTTATTCCAGTCAGCAACAGTCAATCTGTCAAGATTTTTTTAAAGAAACCACAATTCAAAAGTAAGAATATTTGTAGAGTATCAAAGAATGTATTGCTGTTTGTTAAATATAGACAACAGATTGGAACATTGGCGCTAAAAACGATTTGACACATATTGTAATAACTTTTTTAATTCAAGCAAATTATCTTTTCTATCATGGAAGAAATTGTAAAACAATGTATACAATTTATGCTTTTATTATTATACCTCAAGCATCAAATATGTACTGTAAAGTTAATGTTTTCAAATTACAATTTTATAATGCAAAGTTTCTTACCTTTCGTTTTAACCAGACCATGGCAGTTGACAAATTATTTTGAACAGATTTGTAACAGATATGTAAATATGCCTTAATTTTTCTTTTCCAAAACTTCTTTCAATGACCTTATTCTAATGGTTTTACTGTTGTTGCAGTATAGAGGACAGGATCAGTGATTGTCAAGTGTGTTAATGTGATTCTTGTAGCTGAGGGAAGAGCTAGTGTGGGTAATTTGCACTTAAGCAGATGACAGCTGTTGAGGAAAATTTGAGAAAGATAGCTAGTGAAAAGCACCTTGCACCTTCACTGATTATAGTTCATCTGATAGCATCAAGGAAGCAATGTCCAGTAGGTGCTGTAATACAGACTTTAAAATACCTTGATGGACTTATATTGGACTGAAAGAGACGAGAATCCAAATGAAAAGCTGCACGTGGCAGGATGACTTGGTGGGCCTATGTGACAGAGCAAAACAAATTCCCCTTATTTTATCTTAGGTTCAATTTGATGAACTTCTGCTATATTGCCACGACACTAACAAGTGCCCCATCTAGTGGCTTTAACAACAATAACAGTTACAATAACCAAATTGTATTAGAATTCGTCAACACTTTTCTCATAATTATATATATCCAGTTTTGGCAACGAAGAATTTTTTCTCCATTCCATTTAATTAATTTAGCTTTGTCGCAAAGATGCCTTTTTTTTTCTTTTTCTATCCCTTTTTTATTCCTTTAACATGATATTTTGATCCTAAAACAACCTCACGTTATCCATTTAGGAAGCATGCACTATGATACATGACTAATCCAACTAATTTTTTTCTCCTTTTTTAACATGCCTAATTTGTATTTTGGATAATGAATATGCGCAGCTAGTAATTTTTTCCCCTGTGAGCTGTTTTTTAATCTCATAATATTTTCCGATATTTTGCAGTTGTAATAAAAAGGCTGATGTGAATAATGAGCTAAACAAGATCACTGAACATCAGTAAATGACTTGTCTTCTGCTGATACCATCACTCTATTTCAACTTCTGTACCTTATTTGAGTTTGAATTGTATGGAGTTGCTGACCCCACATCCTGTCCATCACAAAGATAATCTATTCCATCTCTGTTAGATCATTTCGCTCCACCCCACCTGCCTTTGAATCCCATAGGCCTTTGTCACCTGCAGAGTCAATTGCTTCAGCACTCTCCTGACAAGCTCCTATTCTTTATCCCCCATCAGGTCATCTAAATGTCTGCTCGCTGTATCTAATCATGGACAAAAACCTGCTTGCTGTTTGCCCATCACTCATCACTTTCCAACACTCCAACATCTCCGTTTATTTAATGCTTCTTTCGTTTTGAGCCTTCCCTGGCTTGATTAACCCTCTTTCAGTGCTACGACCCTGTTCACTTGTCTATCCCAGAACTGTCTGTTTCTCTGTACATTGCTCCTTTTGTTTCGTTCCAATCATAACGCCTCTTGCTATTCAGGGCCCATGTTTTATAATTCCTTAAATTGTATTCGGAATACCAGTACTGTCAGCAAGTAGTGCATTCTGATTATGTACCCTTGGTGGCTTGTGACTGGAATAGTTCATTGCCACCAACGCTCCATTCTATTGGTTTAAAGTAAGCAATAAACAGGAAGGCATTTCCTGATAGGGCACTGCAACAAAAAATCAAAAGGTTAGCAGGAGCTTACAACAGAACACCTTCCTTTATACATTGAGTCTAAGGATCGATCTATTGGCAGGGGTAGAAGACAGACCACTGTAGAGTATAACAAGAAGAGCCATTTGTCTCACATAACGAGGTCTAATTTACTGAATGCTAGTGATAGGTACAATTCGCATTAACTGGTTAGGCAGAATGGCAACTGTCATGAGCCAGATCTGTTAGGTCAGTCTCCATTAGGGCCTTATGCAGGGATAATGACTTCTCCATTTAAAGCCTGTGTGACAGCATCAGAATGGGTGGAGCTCACTATAGCTCAACATTAACTCTGTCCCCAATTTCTTCATCAACTTCTCCCCCAACTTATTTTCCTCTTAGTTAACATCATGCACTTGAGTATATTCATAGATTCCCGACAGTGTGGAAACACATGATACATTCAAGTACATATAATAACTTTTACATTTAATACTACTCTGTCTCAGTCAAAGTCTCAGAAATAGGTGATCTGGAGGCTGTGAACTTTTTCTAGAATGTATATCCTTCTGAATTCAAAGGTTGATAGTGATTCTGATTGCTTGGAGATCATTTCTCAGAGGCCAGAGGATATTTTATCCATTGGGTGTCTTTTGTGGAGGTTCCTGTTGAATGTAACAGTTGATCCATGAACTTAATACAGAGGACTTTTGACTTTGAGTTTCCTTCAGTTTGGTAACTAAGGTGGAAATTCCATCCCTTCATTTGGGAGCTTTTAATCTCATGAATGCCCATCATGGCTGGTGACTGTTCAGTTGAAACAAGTACTTTCTTCCTTGCTGTATCTTGGATTCCTAGATCAGGGAATTATTTTTGATTTGAGCAGGTATTGTCTTTTTTGTATTATTCTGTATCTTCAGACTAGGAAGTTACTTGTTTCTGTACATCTCCTAAATACATGAACATTGTTCTGACTTCCTTGGAGTTATATGTAGCTCCAGTCCATGGTGTTCAAGCAAATCGTTTCTCTCGATCTGCAGATATACCGGCAGATAGTGTATCAGATCTTTACATCAACTTGTTGATTAGGGTGCCTTCTGGGTGACTAGACATTTTCAAATCCTCAGACATGTTACTGAAGGATTTCTCACTATTTTTGTCCCTACCATTGTCTTTTAAAGCAGAAGAGTCCAACAAATTACAGCGTTCTTCGCTGAGGATAGGAATTAAAAAAAATTCTCCCCATTCTGTTAAACTGTGATTTCCTTCCTGTTAAAGTCATGGAGTCATAGAGATGTACAGCATGGAAACAGACCCTTCGGTCCAACCCATCCATGCCGGCCAGATATCCCAACCCAATCTAGTCCCACCTGCCAGCACCCGGCCCATATCCCTCCAAACCCTTCCTATTCATATATCCATCCAAATGCCTCTTAAATGTTGCAATTGTACCCGCCTCCACCACTTCCTCTGGCAGCTCATTCCATACACGTACCTCCCTCTGCGTGAAAAAGTTGCCCCCTTGGTCTCTTTTATATCTTTATTAAAGAATTCTCAACACCGCAATCTCAATGGATTCCCATGGATTGAGGAAGCCCAATAAATTTTCCATTAGGTATTGCTTAACAGATAAGTCATCAACTGCTTTCCCCGAAACAATGTTGTCTCAAAATTAGTTGAACCCCTTCTGCTGCCATGATGATATTAAGGTCAAGACAAAGGTAAAGGTGCAGGCTCAAAAGAGAGGAGTACAAAAACGAGGAGTCAGGTGGCTGATGAAGGATCAGCGCTCTGAAAGCTACTGCTTCCAATTAAACCTGTTGGACTATAACCTGGTGTTGTGTAATTTTTAACTTTGTACACCCCAGTCCAACACTGGCATCTCCAAATCAAAAGAGAGGAGTGTTGATTGTGAACCACATACACATATTGTATTCTCATGCAAAGTTTGAGTTGCAATTTTACTTGCAGCAGGCTTTTGATCTTCGTAGTCATTCCACCTGTGCCACATAGTTTAACCTTTGTGGGCTGTAACCTCACTTTGTTCAGCTGTGGCATCTGATCCAACAGGATAGTGACATTTCTTCCATATCAATCTAAAAATGAACAAAATGTCCCTTGCCATTTGTGAAACCACGGTCAGTCAAATCACTAATTGTGTTCAAAACAATAATTTATTCGAGAAATACTTTTGGCATCTTTTCTAATGGAGAAATGTTGACTAATGCTCTAACAGAGGTGGACCAACCACATTAACATTCTTGTAAGAGTCAGCATTGTTCTTTTTCTTTTTCTGAAGCTGTGTCCAAATACAACTGCACAGCTTCTGGAAGTGATCTACAATTTTATAGAAATAGGAATGTTTCATTATAACCAGGCCTGTGAAGCTTTCTTGTCCTATGGTACTGGAACAGACCTTTCTTATATGCTGTGTGGTTTCCCTCTGCCTTAGCTAGTCACGTGCCTCTTTAGAGTGTCTGTACCTCTATGAGTACGTTATGCTGATTTCCTGAGTAGGGTGTTCCTCTGCAGATCTGTTTCAGAGTCCTTTTTGCTTCTGCTTCCAGCACAATTTACATAGCATTCTACACCATCAAGTCTTCCTTTGACTATAATAAATCTGACAGACTCCTCAATTGTTTCAACGACAATTCTGTCTCTTATGAATTCTGATTTCAAATCTCCATGGTATTAGTTTTCCACTTTTTGAATGGTCGATCATTCATTTGAAGTTGAACTCTTCTTTTTAATCTTCCTCATCCCATAATTTATTTCGTTCTCAAAATAACTATCAAAGGCTTTTCAAACTCTCTCAAAAGTATCACTGCTTCCTTTTACATTTTGGTGATTCAAATTGCCATCTGCCAAAGCACCTCGTGAATACAATGATGTATTCATTTGTTCAGCATCAAAATTAGTTTTTAATTTTGAAGTAGTTCTGTACCTTAAGAATGATCTTTTCCAAGATTTCCAGTTCTGTTTAGCTGATTTGTTTTGCATTAAACCCACTAAGGAGTATTATTTCTCCTTTCATTTCTTCTTTATCTGTTTATGTGTGTTGTGAAACTTGAAAGGGTTCAGAAAAGGTTTACAAGGATGTTGCCAGGGTTGGAGGATTTGAGTTTTAGGGTTAGAGGCTGAACAGGCTGGGGCTGTTTTCCCTGGAGTGTCGGAAGCTGAGGGGTGACCTTATAGAGGTTTACAAAATTATGAGGGGCATGGATAGGATAAATAGACAAAGTCTTTTCCCTGGGGTCGGAGAGTCCAGAATTAGAGGGAATAGGTTTAGGGTGAGAGGGGAAAGATATAAAAGAGACCTAAGGGGCAACTTTTTCACGCAGAGGGTGGTATGTGTATGGAATGACCTGCCAGAGGATGTGGTGGAGGCTGGTACAATTGCAACATTTAAGAGGCATTTGGATGAGTATATGAATAGGAAGGGTTTGGAGGGATATGGGCCGGGTGCTGGCAGGTGGGATTAGATTGGGTTGGGATATCTGGTCAGCATGGACGGGTTGGACCAAAGGGTCTGTTTCCATGCTGTACATCTCTATGACTCTATGTATGCTTGTACTGGAAAGCTATTTCACATCTGTAACATCACAGTTTTCTTCAATCTGATGCCTTTCAGCTTTTCTTCTAATACTAAATCAATGGTGTTGTAGAATTCTGATCCCTTAAAGCTGTTTCAAACTTCTAAACTTCTGTTATCTGAAAAGACTATGAAATACTTCCAGTGAAACTTTAAAAGTTAATTAATGGGTAAAATTGCATTGCATTGTTTCGGGGCGGCATCATAACTCAATGGGTAGCATTGCTGCCTCACAGCGCCAGGGACCTGGGTTTGATTTTAGCTTCGGGTGACCATCTGAACGGAGTTTGCACATCCTCCCCGTGTCAGTGTTGGTTTCTTCCGGGTGCTCCGGTTTCCTCCCAATATGTCCAAATACGTGCAGGCTAGGTGGATTGGCCATACTAAATTGCCCATAGTATCAAGGGATGTGCAGACTAGATGGATTAGCTATGGGAAGTGCAGAGTAGAGGGGGTGAGTCTAAGTGGGATGCTCTTCAGGGGGGTCAGTGCAAACTCAACAGGCCAGATGGCCTGCTTCCAATGTAGGGATTCTATGATTTCAACTTTCAAGTTCAGCTAAATACCAATACTGCATTTTTATGCTGCCTATTTGGGTTTTTCATGCCTTTTTAAAAATAGGAATGGTGGTTCCTTCTGGTGGTGATTGTGTGGGTAGGGTGTGAGAGCAGGGTGGTGGGGGAGGGGCGAAGGTTTTTACAGTGCAAATGCAGCTTTTCCTGCTTCTTGCCAGGTAGGGTTTCCTGCCTTTCATGTTCTCAACCACAAAGCACATTCCCTTGTATTACTTTTAAAGTGAAGTCTTTGTCTGCAGCTTTAATCAATCTCCTTGCCAAAATCACAATTTAAATCCTGAATGTCCTGATCTTTTAAAAGTAATTGTTCAAATATCTTTCACTTCAAATCTTACAAATCTTGCCCCTTCGGACCTTAAGTAAAATCTGTAACCTTTTGAATGCTACAGCCCTGGTATGAATTATTTTCTTCTTGCTCTAACTCGCTGCTTTGCAGTCTTGCCCTTCCTGGATCCCATTTGTGTTGACAGTGTTGCTCATTTTGAGAGATGAGAACTCTTTCTCTCACTTTGTCTCACTTTCCTTCCTTGCCTTGGTTTTGTGTCACTATGTAAGTCTTCCCCGCTTTCCATCAGTTATCTCAAATTTTGGAGCCTTCAATTGCTCCTTCTATAAGGTCCAGCTCTCAGTGTGCTTGGATTTCACGCTGTATTCCCTGATTCTCTTGCCTGTCCTGAGATGAAGATTCTCTTCAGGTGTGCTGTTTTCACCCTGTTGCTCCCACCAATTGTCCATTTTCAAATTTCAGCTGCTGACTGGCTGTATCTCCTTAAAGCAGCAATGGTTTTAAAGTGAAAAATTCACTTGTTTCAAAAGGTTTTGTCTTCCAGCTCAATACAAATCCTTGCTGCTGGTCATCATGTTGCATTGTCAGATCCCAGTACTGCTGGCAGGTCATGACTTCTGGTTACCAACCATTGGAACTTGGGGCTGGTGTACTACACAATCCTCCTTTCCATTATGACACTAAGGGCTTGTTATTTTATTAGTGGTAGAGGATAGAACCTTACAGACTTTGTCGAAGAAGCTTCATTTTCCTTACATAACAAGGGTTGAAACTCTCCAGAAATTAGCTGAGTCAATTTTGAGAGTTTCATGGAAGGTTTCATTCTGTGAGCTCTAGCAACTTATCATAGTGACCAAGGTCTCTGCTGCTCCCTTTATTGTGTATGTGCCACACCCCTCTTGCGTGGTTATCAGCGAGGCAGTACGTTCAGCTACCAAGACTTTCTGGGATTCCCGATGCAGACACCATATTTAAAACCCAACTGTGCACCAGATTACATACAGTCAACCAGGAATAAACATTCACAGTGCACATAGCCTGAGGGACATGAGAAACAAAAGATTCTGAGTGCACATCCATGGTGCGAGTGGCACTTGTTTGGAAATAAGAAACTCAGATTTGTAAGTGTATTGTTACTTTACATCATCACCTGTCATTGGAACTGCAGCTATAAGAATCACACTACGCAGGCAGCCTGTATGTAATACCATAATATGTTCGAACCCTATCGAAAGGACTGCTATTCTGTCCCTAACATTCAGCATAGCGTGACATCTTGCTGTGGTTCAATACGGGAACATCACATGCTGGAAAGGATTCAGTCAGTTGAGAGCATTAAATTTTATTAGACAATAGAAAAAGTGAAAGTAAACAGAAAAGCTGCATTTTTTCTGGAAACAGACAGAGGCTTCTTGACTTTTGAACAACAACAATTTTACAGTCAACGAATGATGACTTTATCCAAATCAGATCTGTTGGAGCAGGGTGTCAGTTAGGTCCAATCTGGTTTGTAGTGTCTGATAGCACACTGTTCGATCATGCTGAAGGTAATGTTCATCCTACTCAATGTCCTCATTTCCTCCATGGAAGATTGCTGCCACTCTCCCAGCTTTACTTTACTTGTTCCATTTGTCCAGAACACAGCATGAAGGGACTATGAGAACTCTTTGTGGAATGAAATGCAAGACTCCCCTGCTCCCCCGCCCAAACCCCCCCCTCACCTCAATGACTGAACCAAGCATCGGAGCCTTGTCTTCAGTAGGCCTATCGTCTGCTCCATCATAGCCCTGGTTGAAGGATTGTCCACATTGTATCTATACTCAGCCTCAGTTAGTGATTGCACCACAGCCAAAGGGATGATGACCCCTGCAGTGGTTGGATCCATTGGTCATAGTTCTAATGACACCATGTGGGGAATATTAGAAGCAGAACAGGTCCTTAGTAATGGGAGCAGTCTGTATTCACATCACACAAAAATGGCAGTTTGGCAATGTCCTCAATACAGTGGGACATGGAGGACTTGAAAAAGGAGGGCCATCAAATGCTCGTAATGCTGTCATAGTGGGCCTTATTCTGATCAATGCAGTAAAGTCGTGTCATGCAAGTACTATACGGTTGTAAGTGCAGTAGGATTATTGAAATCTTGTCTGCTCCACCCATGCCTTGCTTCACCCCTTGCAGCTTTTCACAGGAACATGGTGTCAGATACTTACAGTTCAACTTGAAGGGAGATCAGTTCCTTCCTGTCATGCAGCCTTTGAGATTTTGGATTGTCTTTGTGAATTGTGACCCATGGATGGTCATTCTAAAGTCAGGTAATTACTTTCTGCTTTGCAGAGGTGACTCTGCACTCCATGTTGACTCCATCAGTTTCGAGCTCTCCATTTCCACTCTTATTGACCTATAATTGGATCTTCATCTCACATCACCCCTTCAGCATGGGCCCACAGCTTAGCTATGGCAACCATCATGAACAGAACCCTGAGGACTGACCATGGCTGATCCTCCCTGCCCCTCAGGTTTGACTGTGGGCTGATCCTCTGAGACATGGCCATTTGATTGAAGTCCTTTCAGATTACTGTGTGAAATTAAGTGTGAAAGGGGGGTAGCACCGCCCTCCTAACCTGCAATTCTCTTCCTGACCTCTCCGCCCCCACCCCACTCCGGCCTATCACCCTCACCTTGACCTCCTTCCACCTATCCCACCTCCATCGCCCCTCCCCCTAGTCCCTCCTCCCTACCTTTTATCTTAGCCTGCTTGGCTCTCTCTCTTATTCCTGATGAAGGGCTTATGCTCGAAACGTCGAATTCTCTATTCCTGAGATGCTGCCTGACCTGCTGTGCTTTGACCAGCAACACATTTGCAGCTGTGAAAGGGGGGTAGCATAGAAGCATGGCTGGCGACCATGGTAACTGCCTGGCTTTGTATTTTTGCTGAAGTCAAAGCAAGACAAAAGTACAGAGAGGCTGTAAGTTTCCTATCAGGTGACAATGCACAAAAAAAACCAGGCGAGCACCCAAATGGGTATAAAGTGATTGAGTGCTAAGGAAACAAACTAAGAGTCCTGACATGCAGCCTATTCTGATACATGAGATGCACATCTATCCCTGTGTGCAGAGGTGCAGCACCTAGTGGACTGTAACACCAAGCATTGAGCTGGAATTCCACGTACCTGCTTAGAATTTCATGTGAGGAATTGTTACCACCTGCTTTATCTATGCTGGGTGGATCAGCGCTCACTGGAGCGATTCTCATCTTGCTGCTAAGACATTGATTGGAAAAATGGGACTTCTTTGTTGAGCATCTGATTTTACTGATGTTTTCATGTTTCTCATATTTCCCCAAATGACTTGCCATTGTCCACAACGTCCAGGACTGATAAGATTCTGATAATAGGTACAATCATCATTAACTAGTTAGGCATAATTGCAACTATTAGGAATGTGATATATCATATTTGTCTCCATCAGAAATTTCAGCAAGACATTTTTTGATTCATTTATAGAGTCATAGAGTCATAGAGATGGAACAGCATGGAAACAGACCCTTCGGTCCAACCGCCCATGCCGACCAGATATTCCAACCCAATCTAGTCCCACCTTCTAGCACCCGGCCCATACCCCTCTAAACCCTTCCTATTCATATACCCATCCAAATGCCTCTTAAATGATGCAATTCTACCAGCCTCCACCATATCCTCTGGCAGCTCATTCCATATACGTACCACCTTCTGTGTGAAAAAGTTGCCCCGTAGGTCTCTTTTATATCTTACCCCTCTCATCCTAAACCTATTCCCTCTAATTCTGGACTCTCTGACCCCAGGGAAAAGACTTTGCCTATTAACCCTATCCATGTCCCTCATAATTTTGTAAACCTCTGTAAGGTCACCCCTCAGCCTCCGACGCTCTAGGGAAAACAGCCCCAGCCTGTTCAGCCTCTCCCTGTAGCTCAAATCCTCTAACCCTGGCAAAATGCTTATAAATCTTTTCTGAACCCTTTCAAGTTTCACAACATCTTTCCGATAGGAAGGAGACCAGAATTGCACACAATATTCCAACAATGTCCAGTACAGCCGCAACATGACTTCCCAACTCCTGTACTCAATACTCTGACCAATAAAGGAATGCATACCAAATGCCTTTTTCACTATGCTATCTACCTGCAACTCCACTTTCAAGGAGCTATAAACCTGCACTCCAAGGTCTCTTTGTTCAGCAACACTCCCTAGGACCTTACTGTGTGGAGTTGCACATTCTTCCCGTGTCTGTGTGGATTTCCTCGGGGTGCACCGGTTTTCTCCCACCCCCCAAAGATGTGCAAGTCAGGTGAATTGGCCATGCTAAATTTCCCATAATGTTAGGTGCATTTGTCCGAGGGGAAATGGGTCTGGGTGGATTAGTGTGGACTGGTTGGGCCGAATGGCCTGTTTCCACATGTAGGAAATCTAATCTAATCATTAAGTGTATAAGTCCTGCTAAGACTTGCTTTCCCAAAATGCAGCACCTAACATTTGTCTTAATTAAACTCCATCTGCCACTTCTCAGCCCATTGGCCTATCTGGTCAAGATCCTGTTGTAATCTGAGGTAACCCTCTTCGCTGTCCACGACACCTCCAATTTTGGTGTCACCTGCAAACTTACTAACTGTACCTCTTAAGCTTGCATCCAAATCATTTATGCAATGACAAAAAGTAATAGACCCACCACCGATCCTTGTGGCACTCCACTGGTCACAGGCCTCCAGTCTGACAAACAACCCTCCACCACCACCCTCTGTCTTCTACCTTTGAGCCAGTTCTGTATCCAAATGGCTAGTTCTTTCTGTATTCCATGAGACCTAACCTTGCTAATCAGTCTCCCATGGGGAACCTTACTGAAGTCCATATATTGTGGGATGTGAATGTCTTTGGCTGTCCAGCATTGCTTGCCTGTCCCTAGTTTCCTATGGTGGTGGTGAACTGCCTTCTTGAATAGCTACAGCCTACCTGCTGTGGGATGACCCACAATGCCAATAAGGAGGGAATTCCAGGATTTTGACCCAGCAACAGTGAAGGAGCAACGACAGATTTCCAAGTCTTGATATTTATCGGGATGTCCCTGATTAAAACAAAAGGTTAGAGTAAGTTGAGATCACCTCAGGAAAGAAAGTGAAGGAGAAAGGAGCACAACAGGTAAATACCACTGATCAGTATCTTTGTTTTGCCAATTAGATGTTGTAGTAGTAGAGTGCAGCACAGTGGATGAAATGTCAAATTTGATCTGTGTGGTTGTTGTAATTTTGAGATTTAATATTTCATTGTGAAATGCCAAATTACAGACTTCACATAACATAAAGAAAGCTCCACAAGTTTTGGTTCAGCAAGTGATGGTAAATCTGATTTATCTTCCGTCTTTTCAGAGTTTTAAAACTTCTACTTTCAGGAGTTTTAGTTCTAGCGAGGGTGGTCAACCACGGAGGTGGGTGTATGAATAAATGCATGTCACTGGCTGGCTTAAGGTTTCCTGACACTGTCCTGTTCCTGGAACATGTAGGATGGCAGGGCTATGCACCTGCAAGCAGCAGAGACATACAATTCAGCATTTAAAGGCCTAGGAACAGTCATTGTCAGAGGTGGAATTGGAATTTTGCTTTCAGTCTTCAGGTTCTCCGAGGCATCAGAACTGTTTCAATGCCTGGAGGTGGTCCCTCCCAGCGGCAGAACTAGGTGGGCCTGCCTACCAAGCTAACCAGGTGCCCACCAAGTTTCCAATTGCACGTGTACTCTGGCTATTAATTAGCCAAATCAGGGAAAAATCACAGGCGGGTGAATATTACCCATGCAGTGTGACCTTCTGACTTCACATGACCCTGATAATGGTGTCCTGAAGCCCTCAGAGAAATCTCTGCCCAGGATGTTTTATACAGTATTATGTAGGTACATTTACTTTAGCTGCAAGTGAAAATGATGTGCTGAACTGCTGAGGACAAGTAGATCCTTATGCTAATCACTCAGAAACAGGTCAATCTTTATGGCCTTTTAACAAAACATTCACTGCAAAATAAGTCTCTTCTTTTAACTGGCCGGTGAACTCATATCAGAGATTGTAAAAAATGAACAAAATTGTTGCTTTGTAATGGATTCATTAGAAGAGGATACTGTGCATTTACATTAAGACATGCTCTCCTTGCTGCTAAGTTACTGTCTGTCTAAAACAGCTTTAAAAAATAGCCAACAGAGCAAAAATAATTAAATTGCTCCAAGAGATAATTGAGTACAAATCCTTAACATGTTCCTCTGAGGTTTATTTTCTGGTGTTTTAGCAAAGATGTTAACATTGATATTGCGGTATAAAAAATAATCGTCTGAAATATAATTAATTCTACCTTTCTGCCTCAATATGGCTGCCAAGTAAGGTTTGTGAATCAGTTCCTTCACAGGAGTGAAGTATCACTGTTTTTAACTTGTGATTTACTTTATTATTTAAATCAGCAAAGGAAGAAACTATGGATCAGCACAAGTGGAATTTGAACTTCAAAAATAGAACTTGCAATAATGTCATAAACATATGTTTGAACTTTTTCTGCATTTTTGCAAACGCAATCAGATGTGAGACAGCTAGTATGGCACTGACATGTATTGTACCAGAGAGGGGTGATGGTGTAATGGTAATGTCATTGAGCTAGTAATCCAGACCCAGGCTTTTGTTCCTGGCTCATGGGCTTGGGTCCCACCATGGTAGATCTTGATATTTAAAAAGACAATTAAAAGCTAGTCTAATAAAACAAATGAACCCAGCTGGTTTACTCATGACCTTCAGAGAAGGAAATCTGCCAAACTTACCTGTCCTGGCCTGTATGTGAATTCAGATCCCCAGCAATGTGGTTGACTTTTGATTGCCCTGGACAATAACAGATGGACAATAAATGTTGACCTAGCTAGCAACACCTACAACCCATGATCAAACAAACAAAAAATGCATAATGTAATCTTCTGGTATGCAAAAGTATTCTTGAAAAATGCTTACCAAAATGTACTTGTTATCAATGTGAAAATGAAGCTAGACTTCACCCTTAGGCAGCTGAACCAGAAATTACAAACAAGCTAAAACCAAATCTAGAATAATCAAAACAAAAGAGCTGTGTATTTCTATTTTGGTGCAAATGCCAATTAATTATAGCATGTAAATTAAAATATCCTGACTTGAAATTCAAAAGAGGTGTATTTTAGAGTGTTGCAGTAATTGATTTGTAAACTGCTGTACAAAAATTAAATCCTTGTAGTGGAATTCAATTAAAATTGAAATCAATTTTTGAAGAAGTCCTTTACTCTTGTTATTGGATTTGAATCTCAAATGTCAATGGAATATATATGTATTTTACATCATTTGTAACTTTTGTTGACCTGTAACCTGTGACCTCCATCATTGAGATTTTCCTGGAACAGGGCAATTTTCCAGATATCCTGTTAAACATATTGTGCATGGTTTATATTCTAATTTATTTTTGCCCATAAAAGTTCTGGAAGTGCGAACTCTAAAAGTGCCTCAATGACAATTGTGCATCTGGGATATGGATGAATGACAGAACCAAATATTGTAACTTTAACTCAATTACATTAAAGGGCTAAGAAACAAACAATGAATAGACTAATTCAGGTGTGTTAGTGCCAGTGAATTCAGTGTCAAATCAGGGAGAGAAACAGCATTAAAGAGAAGGAACAAAACTTTAGCTTAATAGAGTGAAGACACTCAACAAAAATAAAATATAAGAATTATTTTAAAATTTTACATATCTAAAATCTAAGCCAATTCACAACCTGGAAGGTTGAGATCTTAAACTTAAAATTGATTTGATTTATCATCACGTGTACTCAAGTACAGAAGTAGAGGAATACAGTGAAAAGTGTATAATGTCACCACATATGGAACCATCTTAGATACCAAGGTACCTCGGTACAAAATTGTTTATTTACTGGGTGGAAAATAATGAATTGTAGTTGGTAATAAAGGCATGTAATTAAAAGTATACCTACACTCTATGCTAACCTGTGATGCATTTACAGAGAAATTGAGATGCAAGTACAGCAGCTCTGAAGATCATTGGGATAATGTGTAAGATATTGTTTTACCAAACCTAACAGCAGAACAGCACATATGATCTTGATGGCAATTCACAATTTGTATGTATCGCTTCCTTAACATAAGTTGCTAGTTGATTTGTGTCTTAATAAATTGCATGCTTTGGTCAGATGCCATAAATGTTTCAGCAAAATGTGTAATTACTAAATGTCTGTCATATAATTTGGGCACCAACTTGACTTTGCAGCCACATTGTCACTCTCACTACCTAAGCAGAAGCTTGAACATTCAAGTCTCATTCCAGAGAGTTGAGTGCAAAATTGTAGCTTGACCCTCCAAGTATGGAGGAAGAGTTACATTGTCAGAGATGCTAGTCTTCTGTTTTTTCACATGTGCATAAAAAGTCCCACAACACTATTAAGAAGAAAAACAAGCAAGTTAGTTCAGGTGTCCTGACAAGTATCCATCCCACAAGGAACATCACCTTATAAGGTCATTTATGACACTGATGTCTGTGGGTGTTTCTTGTTAATAAATTGGTTGTCTTTATTCCACAATAAAACAGGTAACTACACTTCAAAAATGTACTTCATTGACTGCAAAATGCTTTTCAACATTGAGATGATGAAAAATGCTGGGCAGAAAGATGCAAATTTTTCTTTCGTTGAGATGTGGGCGAGGATGTGGTCATCTGGGAGGTAGGACAAAATGGCTGAAGGAGCTGCACAAAATGGCTTCTGCATTGCTAAATTAGATTGCACTGAACCAGACAGAAACAAGAAACCGCAGACTGATGTAGATTTGACAAAATACAGAAGTAACGGTTTAACCCTAACCACAAGTCAGGACAGATACAATTCCAGGAACAGGTTGTTTACAAGAAATTGTGATAGGCTAACACAGAATGCATGAGGCTTTGTGCTATTTTATTGGTTATTACCAAACAATCATGCTCCATGCCTTCCGATGAACAATGTATATGAACCCTGTGCAAACTCTGTAAGGGGGTCAGATTCTTTTGGTGGTCTAGGAGTACTCATACTTCTGGGCTGATCAAAGTCTCCTGACCCGGCCATATCAAAGAATAAATGATTGCTTGTGTGACTGACAAAGACTTGTTTACACGTGTGTTTATTGACTGATCACGGAACCAAGAGACCCCCTGGGTCTTCATCGGCAGTAATTTGCTTTAATTTTTAATCCTTTAAACAACTGTAACTTTAGTCATAAAGTTTATAGTGAGCATAAAATAGAAGATGGCAGACAGTTTCTGTACAAAATAAATTTTTTGTATCAATGAAGTATTATTCCACTATAGGAACAGCATCAATGAATGAGAATTTATTCCAATTATCAGACTAGCTATAATGAGAAGAATCTAAACCTTTTGCACCTAATAGCAAGTTTATGCTTTCTGACAATGCCAGTTTAATGGCAGAAGAGATTTATATGTATATATGTTTTGCTATGTAAACATTCTATGATTGTATAAAGATTCAATCTTTCATGAAAAGAGGATGCTTGTACATTTGGTGAAAACAGCCATAGTTTATTTATCATGGTCTCTCACAAAATATGATTGAAGGAATGTTGAAAATGGTTCCTACTCTTCACCAAAAACAGTAACTTCTGGTTGTCCTATGCTTTAGCAAGTTAGTGCTTTTGTTACACTGATAAATTATAAACTCAAAAAATGCAGTTTTAGATCTATTTTATTTGGTGTTGAGAATGGTGTTGTTTATTAATCATGAAATTGCCCACAGATTTTATGTGTAGTTTATTTTTATGTGAAATAGAGGTCTAATTATGACAAATGGGTGTTAGGTTTATCAATTGAAGTCTAAAATAAAACTGTCTGGTCCTAAGATAGGCACCACATATTAAGTGAAACATTTCTGCTACCATTTATTGTGGCAATGCAAGCTATGGACTATGTTTGTCTTTGTATGTTTACAGGACCTGTCAGTCGAGACACAAGAAACAAGAAGAGAAATGTAAATTGATCCCTCCCTTTAGCTGAATATTTAATGTAGTCTGCAAGGAAGAAAAGCACAGTCTACTTTTCTATTGCTTTCCTTCACTTGCCCAGCTCTAAATCTCTCTAGGGAGGGATGTTTTTCGGTCCTGGTCACTAGCAGGACCCATTTACTGCAGGATCTTTGCTCCCCTATCTTGGCTTTCTTCCTGTCTCCTGAAACTAAATTTACTTCATTTTAGCCACCTCAAAGCAGACTTGTGTGTATATATTTTCAGGGAAATTTGATTGCCTGTATGGATTTTTAAATCAGTTTTCAGATCAAGTTCAGAAATATGTAAACTGTTGTGTTATTTCATCATGCAGGAGTGGAACAAATACCTTAGATGCTGAACATCTAATACTATAAAGTGATCTTTAAATGAGACAACTAGAAAATAAATGGATTAAAGTGGCTAGTAATGGGAAAACAAGTATCCATTCAAAGTGCAGTTGGAAGAAATTTAAGACAACGAAAGTTGCATTATAAATTTATTCACACTTATTGCTGTGCTGAAATATGAGCCTGTATTCTTTCTTGACTTTGGCTTCCTTTCCATAAATTCTTTAATGTGTCTCTTTAATGTACTCACTATGTAATGCATTTATATCAAATAACTGTTGTAGGTTTGTAATTTAGTGTCTAAAAAGTTGTGATTTAATTGTGATCGACAAATGTGCACTAAAACCACTGTTCATTGATATAGAATCTTAACTGACCTTCAAGTAAATGCAACAAAACCTTACTGATTCTTTAAACAGTCCACAATTTTTAGAGTCTAATGTTATTTATGTTATTAGGAATCTTCAGACTTTAAACTTCATTTTTCAATATATCAACACAACATACTCTGCCTAATCACTAAACATGCTGAACTGACAGATTTATTGAATCCCATTACTGCTTTATGAGCAGAAGTATATGTTAAACATAATAGCTTATTAGTTTTACAGACTTAATTTTCACTATAATATAACTTATGACGTGTATTAGTCTTGTTTAATGTTAAACCATCAGCATTTAAAATATAAAATATATTCCAGCTAAACATCTCATTTATAAACATTTTATATTTAGTTTAAAATTGTTTTCATTAAACATAAGTGAAAGGAAATGAAATGCATGAATGTTTTTTAAATTTTCACACTTCTTTCAATCTAATGACACAACATAGTGCAATGGGTCTAACAAAACACAGAAAGCATTAGTGAATCAGTATTAATGCCATGCCAGGCCAAAGACGACTGTTGTAGTCATAGATTTAATATACTTCTAAATTTACAACAAAACTGGCACTCAGTATAGCTTTATTTGTTTTTTTTTCATCTGTGGTGTAATGTATGCAGTCTTACTCCAACAAATTTTAAACAGTGTGAAGTTTTTTTATGTATTGAAATACAGAGATATGCTAAATTACTTCATCTGCTTTTATTTAATAGAAGTGCTGATTAAACTGTGAAAATTAAAGAATGTTATTACTTTTATTCTTTGTTGAATGTGAACAAAAGACAGAATATTGAGGACTAAAGGTGCATCCATTCTATTGGCAATTGGAGCATATTATACAATAGCTTTTTTGATGTCTATCTGTTACCTTTTAACCTATTAGTGACATTTAACAACCTGAAACAAGGGCTGCATTTATATAGTGTAGAGGAATGTCTCTTTAGCACTCTTTGCAAAAGCACCATCAGCAAAGAATAACATTTTGGGAGGGATGAGCTAACATTTGGTTAAGTGGTTAATTATACAGAAGATTCTAAAGGAGGAGATGAAGATGGAGAGAAACACAATCTATTTTTTTTTTCAATCCATGTGGAATGTATTTAAGTGTTCAAAAGTTTATTTTTGTGTAGCTGAACTTACAAGATAACTTAATAAAGGCTTCCTTGTGTAGAGCATATCAGAAACTTTCAGGTTATCTGTGCAGCCATGAAGGTCCTGCCTTCTCAATCCTGATTTGACTTATTATTGTCACATGTGAGATACGGTAAAAACTACTGTTTTGCGTGCTGATCAGACAAATCATACCCTGCACAAGTACATCAGGGTAGTGGAACAGAATGCAGAATGAAGTGTTACACTACAGAGAAGATACAGAAAAGGATAAAGTCTAATGCATGAGATGTCCGTTCATAAGCTTGGTAACAACAGAGAAGAAGCTGTTATACAGTCAGAGAGTCATAGAGATGTACACACAGAAACAGACCCTTTGGTCCAACTTGTCCATGCCGACCAATATCCCAACATAATCTAGTCCCATTTGCCAGCACCTGGCCCATATCCTTCCAAACCCTTCCTATTCACATACCTACCCGGATGCCTTTTAAAAATTGTAATTGTACCAGCGTCCACTACTTTCTCTGGCAGCTCAGTCCATACATGCACTACCCTCTGCGTGAAAAAGTTGCCCCTTAGGTTTCTTTTATATCTTTCCCCTTTCACCCTAAACCTATGCCCTCTCGTTCTGGACTCCCCCACCCCAGTGAAAAAAGTTTGCCAATATATCCTATCCATGCCCGTCATGATTTTATAAACCCCTATAAGGTCACCCCTCAGCCTCCGATGCTCAGGGAAAACATCCCCAGTCTATTCAGCCTCTCCCTATAGCTCAAATCCTCCAACCCTGGCAACATCCTTTTAAATCTTTTCTGAACCCTCTCAGTTTCACACTATAATCAACAGAGACCAGAATTGCACGCAATATTCCAAAAGTGGCCACATGAATGATTGTACAGCTGCAACATGACCTCCCAACTCCTGTACTCGATACTCTGACTAATAAAGGAACGTATACCAAATGCCTTCTTCACTATCCTATCTACCTGCGACTCTACTTTCAAGGAGCTATGAACCTGCACTCCAAGATCTCTTTGTTCAGCAGCGCCATTAAGTGTATAAGTCCTGCTAAGATTTGCTTTCCCAAAATGCAGCACCTCACATTTATCTAAATTAAACTCCGTCTGCCACTCCTCAGCCCACTGGCATATCTGATCAAGATCCCATTGTAATCTGAGGTAACCCTCTTTGCTGTCCACTACACCATCAATTTTGGTGTCATCTGCAAACTTTCCAACTATACCTCCTATGTTCACATTCAAATCATTTATATAAATGATGAAACGTAGTGGACCCAGCACCAATCCTTGTGGCACTGTACTGGTCACAGCTCTCCAATCTGAAAAGCAACCCTCCACCACCACTCTCTGTCTCTACCTTTGAGCCAGTTCTGTATACAAATGGCTCATTCTCCCTGTATTCCATGAGATCGAACCTTGCTAACCAGTATACTCCTGATTATACTCCTACTGTCTTTATAGTCTTCTAAAGATTCATGGGGAACCTTGTAGAATGCCTTACTGAAGTCCATATAGATCACATCCACCGCTCTGCCCTCATCATTCCTCTTTGTTACTTCTTCAAAAAATTCATTCGAGTTCTTGAGATATGATTTCCCACACACAAAGCAATGTTGGCTATCCCTGATCTGTCCTTGCCTTTCCAAATGCATGTACATCCTGTCCCTCAGGATTCCCTCCAACAATTTGCCCATCACCGACATCAGGCTTACCGGTTTATAGTTCCCTGGCTTGACCTTACCATCTTTCTTAAACAGTATAACCACGTTAATCAACCTCCAGTCTTCTCGCACCTTACCTGTGACTATCAATGATACAAATATCTCAGTAGAGGGCCTAGCAATCACTTCCCTAGCTTCCCAAAATTCTAGGGTACACCTGATCAGGTCCTGGATATTTATCTACCTTTATGCGTTTCAAGACATCCAGCACATTCTCCTCTGTAAGGTGGACATTTTCAAGATGTCATCATCTATTTCCCTCCATTCTATATCTTTCATGTCCATCTTCACAGTAAACACTGATGCAAAATACTCATTTAATATCTCCCCCATCTCCTGTGGCTACAAACAAAGTTCATTTTTCTTTCCCCAGGTATCCTTTTGTCCTTAATGTACCCTTTGGATACTCCTTAACCCTATTTGCCAAAGCTATCTCATGTCCCCTTTTTGTCCTCCTGATTTCCCTTTGAAGTATACTCCTACTGCCTTTATAGTCTTCTGAAATTTCAATTGATAAATCCTGTCTATACCTGACATATGCTTTCTTCTTTTTTCTTAACCAAACACTCAATTTCTCCAGTCATTCAGCATTCCCTACACCTAGCAACCTTTTCTTGACTCTCACCTGAGGTATGGTGACCCTCAGGATTAACTCACCACCAGTAATCCCTCTCTAATAAGACAGCAGCCCTCTAATCATCTGAGACTACGGTGACTTGACTTGACAGCTTAGATGGAATATTTTTGGAAAAGCAAATATTTTCAGAGATGGAACTTCAGAGGATTGCACACTTAAAGACCTATTACCGATACTGGAATGAGAGAAAGGGAGGTTAGACATGAAGAAGAAAACCATTAACACATCCAATCATGAACCACAGTCTCCATTGGTTACATTCCTTACAAAGGAGTTCACAGTCTTCCTAATCTCCTGTCATAGGACAGTCCCACTTTCCACTGAATCAGTCTGGTGAACCTTTACTGCGCTTCCTCAATGGCAAATACATCTTTCCTTAGGTTCTCTATCTGTGCTACAGGTAAGACGGAGATGCTGTGAGGATCCAAGTAACAGCAAAATGGGTTAGACCCAGAAAGCCAGCTGAGAGCTCTGAGATGTTCCAGTACATTAGATGGCTACCCATATCTGTGTGGAGTAAGTGAGGACTGCAGATACGTGGAGATCAGAGTTGAGTGTGTGGTGCTGGAAAAACACCGCAAATCAGGCAGCATCTGAGGAGCAGGAGAATCATCATTTTGGGCATATGCCCTTCATCAGGAATGATTCCTGTTGAAGGGCTTATGCCCAAACGTCGATTCTCCTGCTCCTCAGATGCTGCCTAATATGCTGGGCTTTTCCTTCACCAAACACTCAACAGCCATACCTGTGTGCAAACAGCCTCACAACGCCATTGAGGTGTAAGATGCCAGTGAGCTCCAACGTGCAGTATTGTAAGTGCTGAACTGTATCATGAGTGAGTCCTAAATGTTGCCTGAGGATATGGTGAGGCTGCTGCTTTGCCAGGGACAGCTTCTGTGATTGGGAGTGTGAGGGTTGGTATTGGGAACTGCTGGACAAGATGGGAGCCTGGACAAGCATCTAGTGAGCTGCAGTCACCAGTTCCCCATGCATTTTGGGAACCAGTTTCTCTCCAGCACCTGGAAAAATAGCAAACTGACAATAAGTGAGACAAGATTAAGTAATGATGAGATATTAATACATGCAAATTAAGCCTGTTACTGCTCATGAATAAAACTTTCCTGTCTCCCTTTGAAACCTTGAGTAGAGCATCAGACTTTTTAGCTCAACATCAAGCATCTCATTTTGTTCATTCTCTCCATATTTCCCACCTGATTCATCATTTCCCACATTGTTTCAAGAAAACCCAGCTCACAGATATTCCATCTGACCTTTACGCACCTTCCAGTGCTGAGTTGAAGAACATTCTCACTCCTCTTTCACAGAGTAAAGTGACCCTGAAAGTATTGAGAGCATCCTCAGGCCAGTGAGGGCAGGATGTGCATACTGCCGACGGTGTGACCAGTGACCTGTTGCATTCCACCCGACCTACCTTCCCTCCTCTGCTCTCTCTGCTTGGCCAGCCAGTTCATGTTCTCTTGAAAAGAGAGCATGCAAGAGAGAGAGAGCAACATCGCACTCTGGCCAGAGAGGTACAATCATGGGATTTGAGACTAACATGCATTAGAAGGTGCAGATACTTTCTACTGCAAAGAACTCAGGGAAGAACATCGAAGAGACAACATACAGGGACACAGAAGGCCGTGCACATATTGAGTTGTTTGGTGCATTGGATGGCTTCCCAGAGAACTCAATTGTCACTGTCAATGAACAAGTTGTCTGGCTCCAAAGTGGCAGAGGACTTAATGCAAAGCTGGGATCCTCCATTTTGCCAACTCCATTGAGAAAAACCTGTGTATCCCTGCAAAATGTAGCATGTAGCAACTGATGTCTCAGGTTCCAGTGTGACATGGGCAGACGTTTCTGAGGCTTCAAGTGGAAGCTTAGACTGAGATATCTGCTTGTTGCAATAAAGGCCCAAGCCTGCTGTTATCATGATTGTGGTTAAGAATATGAAAGGGCTTAACCAGGATAAAATGAAACCCCAAAGATTTGGAGGAAAAGCTGTGACTAACTGAGCCATAGATAATCTTTAAGGAGGAGATATTTCAAATACAGCATATGTTGGGGTTCAAAACAGGGAGACAGAATATGATGTATTATAGGGTGTAGAATGCGTGTCAGGTAAATTCTTCGAGCAAGAATCAGATCAAATACAAATTATGAGGGAAAGTGAAGGGGAAAATAAGACTGGCAAAGAGAGAATATGAGAATAGAATGGGGGTCAACATAAAATACAAATTGTGTAGTAAGAAGTGGCAGGTATCTTATTACAGAGGAAAGGCTTGGAAGTGCAAGACATCTCCAGAATACTTAATGAATCTCTAGCACCTGTGTTTGGCACACAAAAATGAATGCTTACAAAATATCAGTTGAAACGAAGATGTGAGAGATAACGGATAGGGTGAAAGAACAAACCACAACAAGCAGACTAAACACAGCCAGAAACCCTAACCACCTTACCATACATCAAAGAAGTTTCAGAAATGACAGCCAGACTACTAAGACCCCTTGGAATCCAAGTAGCACATAAACCCACCAACACTCTCAAACAAAAACTAACAAACTTAAAAGACCCAGTACAACCTATGGACAAAACCAACGTCATCTACAAAATTCCATGCAAGGACTGCCACAAACACTACGTAGGACAAACAGGAAGAAAGTTAGCCACCAGGATACACGAACACCAGCTAACCACAAAAAGACACAACCCTCTCTCCCTCGTAGCCCTACACACGGAAGAAAAAAAACACCATTTCGACTGGGGCAACACATCTATCCTGGGACAGGCTAAGCAAAGGCATGTCAGAGAATTCCTAGAGGCCTGGCACTCCAATCACAATGCCATAAACAAACACATGGATCTAGATACCATCTATGAACCCCTCAGAAAACAAACAGGAAATGACATCACCACAAATCCCAGGAACCCCATCCAGGACAAACATATAAATAGAAAGCAGGAGACAACAGCTTCGCTTCACTTGGAGGTCGCTACTGATGATGTTACCCAGCCAGGGAATGAAAGGTCTAGATCTCAAACCTACAGCTCAGCAAGCAAACCTACACCCTAAAAGTTTGGCATATAGAAGTTCTGGAAAGGTTGGTCATGCTTGAGAGTCGATAGGTCATCTGGTTTGAAGCCCACAATACTGAAGGAATTGAGGGTGGAAATGATTGAAGAGCTTTCCATTAAGAATGTGTGCAAGGACAGTTCTAGTAACTACAAGTTGGGTCTTTTAAACATTCATGTGTTAGGTAAAGTATTAGAAATAATAGGGGAAGGAAATCTTAGCTCTGAAACATTGTACTGAATCTTCTGTGGAGAATGCAGTTCAGCAGTGAGTATGGAAAATGAGAGTCCCTTTAGTTCAGGAGTGGGTTGGCTTTTCCCACACAGTTACACAGGTCTTGACTCATTTTATCTGCAGGCATAAGGTGAACCCTGTGACAGAGACATGGGCAAGTCAATGTCCCCACCATTAGCTGGAGAGGTTAAAGAGGATGCTGCCATGTGTAAGGGGAATTAGATTCCCTGCTAATCAGGAGTATCCCTCTGGCTTTCTCACTGAACATTTTTACTCATCCACCCTTTCCCAGTGATCCTGCCTTCCTCAGCCAGATAGCTATCCACTCTTGGCCATCCTCTGTAGTCTGTGCCCACTGCACTGAGCCCTGTACTTAACTTATTTCCATCTGATCACAACCGTGGCATAACATAGGTGACTGCTCCCCAAAGCAGCAGTTACACACTCCTAAAGTCTAGCAGGTACAGTACCTCTCTTATAGATATTATCTCATCCACTTTTGGAAAGGTGGGACTTGAACATGGTACTCCTGGCTTAGGGGTAGGGACAGTACCACAAGAGGCCCTAGCACTCCTCATGTGGAGGTTGCAATCATAAAACATGCATTGTCTGCTCTTGGGGAACTTAGCTGAAAATGTGTTGCTGGTTAAAGCGCAGCAGATCAGGCAGCATCCAAGGAACAGGAAATTCGACGTTTTAGGCAAAAGCCCTTCATCAGGAATCTTGGGGAACTTAAGCAATCAGAAAGGGCAACTCAATTCTAGTTAAAAATCTCACAACACCAGGTTATAGTCCAACAGGTTTATTTGGAAGCACAGTGAAGTTTGATGAAGAGAATGTTATGAATGTAATCTATATGGATTTTTAAAAACTCTTCAAAATATCATGAAATGTTGGTCAAGAAAACTGAGACGAATGTAAGTGTAGAATTAGTGTCTGCTTGGATGAAACGTCTTACTTAAAGAAGAAATATGGTAAATCACAGTTGATATTAGCTTTCATACAACTGGGTGACAGTGATGACCTCCAAAATTCATTCATAAAGAGAGAGAGATATTTTTATATATATTTATATATAAATATTTGTTATATGTGTATATTTATATGATTTATGTGTATATATATTTTATATATTATTTGGATATTGGTATAAAAAGCAAAACTTAAAAATATGTTAATTTTATCAAACTTGGAGCAGAATGGGAAACAACTGCAAGTTTAAACTCAATCAGAAGTGTGAGGTGATACATTTTGCTAAGAGGGATAAGTATAGGCAATATAGGATTAAAAGCGTGTTTTAAAGTGTGCAGAAACAAAGGAATTGGAATGTTTATGTACCGTAGATAGATTGTAGGAGGTGGAGTATATGTTACTATAAGGTGTAGGAACAGAATGCCCTACCATTCAATGAAATCATGCTCGATCTGATAATCCTCAACTCCATTATTCAGCTTTATCCCCATAACCCTTGATTCCCTTACTGATTAAAAATCTATCACAATCTTTATATACAAAACAGCCCTCTGCCATCAGGAATTCATCAGGTTGAATCCAAACTGAAAGAAAATTATTTGCCTCTGTCTGAAATGGGGTACTCCTTATTCTGAGACTAAGCACTCTGGTCTTAGACTCTCCCACATTGGGAACTAATCTCCCTGCTAAGTCCACTAAAAATCTTATATTTCTGCTTTATTATCCTAAATTTAAAAAATACAAGCCCAAACTCCTCATAAGAAAGTTTTCTATATTTAAAATTTAGTGAACCTCCTCTGGACAGCCTCCAAAACCGGCGTATCTTTGTTTAGCTAAGGGAATAAAAACTGTTTGTAGTATTCCAAGTATGGTCTGACTAATGATTCATATAGTTTTAGTAAGACCGTTCATATTTATACTCTATTCCCTTGGAAATAAGGCCAACATTCAATTTTCTTTCCCTGTTACATACCAACCTTTGTTGCTAGATTTTATGATTCACGCATATGAACCCACAAATTCCTCTATGCTGCAACTTTCTGCAGTCTTTCCCTTCTTAAATAATATTCAGTTTTTCTTTTCTTCTTGTCAATCTGTTAGACATGATTTTCCCTTCATTGATCCAAGCTGACTCTACATGATTGTATTATGTATTTATAAATGTTCTGCTTTTGCATCCTTTGTAATATACACTAATATTTTTGCTATGATAAATGTTGAACTATCTGACCTACAGTTATCTGATTTTGGCTCTGTCTCTTTTTGAATAAGTTTTCCAATCCTCTGGAACTTTTTTTTATTCATTCATGAGATAAGAGTGTCTCTGGCTATGCCACATTTTTTGTCCAGAGGGCTGTTAAGAATCAATCACTCCATCGGGAGTCACATGTAGGCAAGACCAGTAAGGATTGCACTTTTCTTCTCTAACGGGCAAGGTGACTTTTTCCTGGCAATTGGCAGTGGTTCCATGATCATCATTAGACTTTTAATTCCAGATTTTCATTATTTTTAAAGTTGAATTGGAATTCCACCATCGACCATGGCAAGATTTGCACCCATGTCCCCAGACTCTATTACCTCGGTCAATAGATAAATAGTCCTGTGATATTACCACTAGGCCATTGCCACCCTGATGACTACAGCCAGTGCATCCTTTAGTTTCATTAGTTTCCCTCATACATTTTCTTGAGTGGCAGTTATTAAGTAAATTTCTCCCTCATCCCTTGGGCAACTTTATTACTATGCACCTTGAGAATTCTATTTGTCGGTTATACAAGAACTAGGGGAAATAATATGTAAGGCTTTTGGCAAGAGATGCAGTGGAAATTGGAGGAAATATTTGTGGTAAAGGTCTGGAGCACAGTGCCTATAAGAGTGGTGGAAATGGAAACAATCAATGATTCAGATGGAACTTGGATCAGCTCTTGAGTGAAATAAGATAACAGTGTAACAAGGTTACAGCAAAGGGAATGTGACTGATTAGTTTGAGTAACAGAGGTCTGCATGAATTCAATCATCAGAATAACCTTACTCTTCGCTGCGTTATACAGTGGGTTCCTCCCATCCCCAGTGTAAAGGTTCTTGACAGGGGTGGGAGAATGGGAGGTAGGTTGTGCAGGCCTGCTTCCAGTTGGCCAGTTAACCTCATTTGAGTTATTAGCCAACAGCCTTTAACTATTATGAGGCAGGACATCCATCCATCTCCAGGGAGATGCTCCACCTCATTGGGCTGCTGGCCAATTAGAGGCCAGCAGCTCTGCACCTCTGCTGCCTTGCTGGTTTTGCAGGAGGTGCAGGAGAAAGTGAAACCATGAGTGGTTACCCCAAAACACAATAAAGTCCAGGTCTTGCTGGGCAGGCAAACTGCAGTCAGGGAGTCACGGCACATGTTGGAAATGACGGAGAAAGGATAGATGTGGGAAGGCAAAGAGCTTGAGGGCTTGGAATTGGCACAGAAGAACCAGGAAGGTGGCAAACCCTTACTCATTGACCAGTAGCCCACAGGATTAAACAAAAAACAGATGTTGCTGGAGAAGCTCAGCAGGTCTTGCAACATCTGTGAAGAGAAATCAGAGTTAACGTTTCGGGTCCGGTGACCCTTCCTCAATAGCCCACAGGATGAAGCCTGCCGGACTACACAGTCTGTGCAGACCTTTCCCACTGCCCTTTAGATCAGAGTATCGGGACAGTGAAGCTTTTAGTTGGTCATCAATTGCCACTGAAGAGCTATAAATGGGCTGTGGATGAACAACCCACCTGATGCTTACCCGATCATTACCAAAATGATGTAAGGAGGAGGTCTGGCAACAAGGACACTGCCCCTAATTTAAGACACTGCCCCTTTTCCGTGCGCATTGTTGGTCTGTAAAATTCAATCTTCTAACTCTGCCTGCTTCGACCTGCATATGTCACATTCACAGCACAGTGCACAGGCTGCGTGAAAGGGACTGGAAGTTTACAGCTCTGGCACCAGAGTTCTGTAGAGATGATTTTTGTGGTCATTGTATTTTTGTGCATCATTGTTGTGGTGCCTTACTGAGCATATACTGGATGGAAGATGAATAAAAGGCAATCTGTCAGTCTCTTGAGACAAATCCAATATGTATTTCTGTGGCAATAATGGTATTTTATTGCGGCCTACAAAGAGCCAGGCCTTAACTCTTTGTAAAATATACATTGGAAAGCTAAGTGATACTTTAATCGTTGTACAATGCATTTCCTTTTATTTCCACTGCTTGGAAATATATATTTTAGGGTTTACGATAATACAAACCACATCTAGAGAATATTGAGCGTTCTTGCATTCTACTTTTCGATGCCGATGACATTCACAGGTAGCTGACAGGGCATCCTGCAAGCAATGACATACTTTAAGAAGATCCTGATGTGAAAACATATTGATAAATTTCAAGTCAAACTTCAGATTGATTTGAAAGAATACAGCAAGATTAAACTGTCAGTTTGTCTCTTGATATCTATCATTCCTGATTCCTGTCCAATATTGGCTTAACAAGTTAAATGTAATCAATATTTGAATTAAACTCCACCACAGAATAATCAATTAAGGCACCTTCTAAAAGCACTTCAAGGAAGGTTTAATTTTCATAATTTAGTTCCCTGTGTAGATAGTGTTTTGCTTTTACTTCAGTGGAATGAATGAGTTTGCTTGCAACAGATGTTGTGATGAGTGCACTAAAGAATCCTTCACGCATTAGGCTCAGAATTTTAAATGAACAAGCCCTTTAATGATTTACCCAGTCCATGCAGACACTTAAAAACTGACACTGAAACCAAGAAAAATTACTTAAAGGATCAGTTACATCTAAAATAATGGAATCAATATCAATATTTTCCCTGAGAATCTTTCTCCCTGATAAGCAAAATCTTTGCTTAAAAGGCACATTAAAATTTAATAGCCAGCCATGTGGTTTGGCAATTGATCATTTCTGGACAGCTGTTCTCTGCTGTGTTTTAGCTTAGTGCTTCTAACCATTTGAGTGTCATCTTTTAATGGCTTATTTTAGGGATATTTCATCCCACTAGACCAAATCCTACTCAAACGAGACAAAATGTCAATTTATAAAGTGAGACTCAAAGTATTTTTTTGCAGAATTAAACTAAACAATAATAGCTATATATTAGGTGCCAAATAAGTGATGATTTGTTCCAGGTGTTCTTTTGTAAGTGGAAAAAAATCATGACCTATAACTCATAAATAGCACAGACACAATCTGAAGATGTTTCACACCATTAATAGTGTAGCATTCAGTTTATTCTGTGCTTTTTATCTGTTATTGTCAAGTGAAATGGAGGTGGTCCTGTGAAAATAAGTCTGCAAAGACGTACTAATAATCAGAATCCATCCAATGTTCATTGACTCAAACAGCTTCTGTACATTAACTGAGTCATTTTGCAACTGCACTTAATTTGATATATTTGAATTTGCATGACAATTCGCAAATAACTACAATACATAGTTATCAATTTTATAAGGACATATCATAACACTTCAAATTGATAATTTTATTTTAATATGAATGTTAAAACCAAACTAGGATGGTTTCTGATAACTTGTAAACTGACGTGAATGCTTCAGAATAAGGGGTAGAAATTCATACCCATTGTTTGTGTTTCAATGATGGCCAAAATCCTGCTTGAGGCTCCAGACCCATTTGATCATGGATCATTTTTGAAACCGTGTGAAACAACATTTCATATACATACTTCACCAATAGTTGTCTGAAATGAGCTGGGTAGGCCCTGGAGCCATTAGATTCAGAACTTCATGGCTGTTTTGGGCTAACTAGCAATCAGCAACATACAGTGAAACTTTCTGGCAAGGTAATTATTTTATAAAGCCTTCCACAAGTCCATGGGAATGTCCATGGGCATCATAAGTGGTTAGCACTGCTGCCTCACAGCACCAGGGACCCGGGCAACTGTCTGTGTGGAGTTTGCACATTCTCCCCACATCTGTGTGGGTTTCCTCTGGGTGCTCCGGTTTCCTCCCACTGTCCAAAGATGTGCAGGTCAGGTGAATTGGCCATGCTAAATTGTCCATAGTGTTAGGTGGATTATTCATGGGTAAATGTAGGGGAATGGGTGGGTTTCTCTTCGGAGGGTTGGTGTGGACTTGTTGGGCCGAAGGGCCTATTTCCACACTGTAGGGAATCTAATCTAATCTAATATAAACTGTACTCCTGAAGGTTACTACCAGGCTAATGGCTATGAGTATCATCTGCAATATACATGTACAAACCCTCTCTTATTCAGGTCATGATAGTCCTCATAGTGTAGCTTTCCAGAGTTCCTTTTCAATTCATCAACTTATGACACCTTCAAAGTTTGTTCACTTCTAGTAAAATACCTAACTGTTTACTGGCTGAGAAATTCTCTCAGTTCTCCAGGTTTGAGCTTGGACTCAAGAACTCCTGTCTCCTTTTTGATAAGTAGAAAAATTGACACCTTGCTCTGAGAGGTTTGCTTTGTCTCTTCAGAAGAAATCTTTTTTTCACCACCTTTTGTCGTGTCTACTTTATTTGGTGTCTGCATCGGTATGCTGATTGCCTTCATCATCCAGCTCCTGCAATAGGGTTATAGTTAACTTTCCTTTGAGTCTACTGTTCCCATTTGTTGCTGTCAACCATGTGGCTTCTTTCTTAACTTTTTTCCTATTGTTAGTGTGTCTAGGGCAAATATCATCAGGTCACATGGCTCAGTATTTTTTATTATAGAACATAGAACAAAGAAAAGCACAGCACAGAACAGGCCCTTTGGCCCACGATGTTGTGCCGAGGATTAATCCTAATATAAAATATAATAACTTAACCTACGCACCCCTCAACTCACTGCTATCCATGTGCATGTCCAGCAGTCACTTAAATGTCCCCAATGACTCTGCTTCCACCACCACCGCTGGCAACACATTCCATGCATTCACAACTCTCTCAGTAAAGAACCTACCTCTGATGCCCTCTCTATACCTTTCCCCTAATATCTTAAAACTATGACCCCTCGTACCAGTCAATCCTGCCCTGGGGTAAGTTCTCTGGGTATTGACTCTATCTATTTCTCTCATTATCTTGTATACCTCGATCAGGTCTCCTCTCTTCCTCTGAGCTTATTCAACCTTTCTTCATAAGGCAAGCCCTTCAGTCCAGGCAGCATCCTGGTAAACCTTCTTCGCACCCCCTCCAAAGCCTCTGTATCTTTCCTATAGTAGGGTGATGAGAACTGGACATAATATTCCAAATGTGGTCTCACCAGGGACTTGCAGCAAAACCTCACGGCTCTTAAACTCAATCTCCCTGTTAATGAAAGCCAAAACACCATATGTTTTCTTAACCACCCTACCCACTTGGGTGGCAAGTTTGAGGGACTTGCACACCCCGATTCCTCTGTTCCTCCACACTTCAAAGAATCCTGTCTTTAATCCTTTATTCAGCATTCGAGTTTGACCTTTAAAAATGCATCATTTCGCATTTATCCAGGTTGAACTCCATCTGCCATTTCTCAGCCCAGCTCTGCATCCTGTTTATCGAGTTGCAGCCTACAATAGCCCTCGATTGATGCCACCTCCAACCTTTGTGTCATCTGCAAATTTACTACCCCACCCCTTAACCTTCTCATCCAAGTCATTTATAAAAACTACAAAGAGCAGAGGCCCAAGAACAGAGCCCTGTGGGACCCCACTCAACACTGACCTCCAGGTAGAATACTTTCCATCTACAACCACTCTCTGCCTTCGGTCAGCCAACCAATTCTGAATCCAAATAGCCAAATCTCCCTGTATCCCATACTTCCTGACTTTATGAATGAGCCTACCATGGGGAACCCTATCAAATACCTTGCTGAAGTCCATATACACCATATCCATTGCTCAACCTTCATTGACCTGTCTTGTTATCTCCTCAAAGAACTCAATAAGATTTGTGAGGCATGACTGCCCCTCACAAAGCCATGCTGACTGCCTTTAATCACACTATGCTTTGCCAAATAGTTATAAATTCTATCCCTCAGAATTCTTTCCAAAACTTTGCTGACCATAGACGTAAGACTGACTGGTCTGTAATTGCCAGGGATTTCTCTATTACCCTTCTTGAAAAGAGGAACAACATTCGCCTTCTTCCAATCCTCTGATGCGACTCCCGTGGAGAGTGAGGAGGCAAAGATTCTTGCCAGCGGCTTAGCAACCTCCTTTCTCGCTTCCCGGAGCAGCATAGGATAAATCTGGTCTAGCCCTGGTGACTTATCAATCTTAATGTTTTCCAAAATTTCCAGCACATCAACTTCATCAATCTCGATCTGGTCAAGCCTGTATCCCAGCTCCTCAAAGTTTTAATTCACAACAAGGTCCCTTTCCTTAGTGAAAACTGAAGGAAACTGATTGGGGCTTCCCCTATCTGCTGAGACTCCACGCACAAGTTTCCTCCATTGTCCCTAATCAGCCCGACCTTCTCCCTGATCATTCTCTTATACCTCACGTATTATCTAAAGAAATGTCTATTGATCCCTTTAATATGACATAAAATCTTTAACTTTCTTTTCAAACATTCTTCAAAATGATGACAGATTCCATAAACCTAAATTAGCATTTTTCCTTACTGTATTGCTTTCAGGTCAAAGATCAAGTGTATATGTTTCAGCTTCTGTCAACCTGCTCTGACGACGTTCCAAGTAGTTTTGTGCCTTTGTGTGCAAATCTACATCATCCAGCCTTTCCACTCAGTCCCACCAAACCCACACCAAGTACAGCAGAGTAGGTAGCTAAATTTGGGAAGGGAAAAAGAATTTAATGATTGTGCTAAATTCAAACACGGAAAAAGAGTCACTGTGAATGGAATTCTTGTTGAATGCAGCACGGACAACAAAACCATTTAATTGAAGAGTAGGTAATCTTTCTGATTGCTATGTGATCCACTTGTTAGATTTTTCTTAAACAAAAACCTAAGCAATAACATTTTGCCGCTCTGCCTGTTATCGGTCAAAACAAAATATACAATACAATGGTCAATCTTCTAAATTCACTCACCAGCTTTTCTTCATGACTTATTTTTAAGAAAATGGCAATAATGTAAAATGCATTGAAGATGAATTCATCTGGAGAAAATTCCTAACAATTAAGCTATTATGTTCAACTTAATACAAGGAAGATGCCTGGATTGAAGGGTTTGAGCTGTAGGAAGAGACTGAATAGGCTGGGGCTGTTTTCCCTGGATAAAATCATGAGGTGCATGGATGTGGTGAATGGTCAAGGTATTTTCCCCAGGATAGGGGAGTCCAAAAGTAGAGGGCAGAGTTTTAAGGTGAAAGGGTAAAGATTAAAAGGGACCTTAGGGGCAACCTTTTCACACAGAGGGTGCAGAGAATGAACTGCCAGAGGAAGTAGTGGAGGCTGGTACAATTACAACATTTAAAATGCATCTGGATTGGTAAATGAACATGAAGAGTTTAGAACAAGATATCCTAACTAGATAAAGTTAGGATATCCGGTCATCATGAACGAGTTGGATGGAAGGTTCTGATTCCATGCTGTATGTCTTTGTGACTCTATAACTCTGTACAGTGAATGGTGCTACAAACTGCAAGTCTTGTCCAAAATTCAAGTATACAATGGCATAACTTTTTTTGTGATTCATTTTCATAGTCATAAGAATATGGGCAATGTGCCCTAAATTTCTAGCATGCATTCCTAATAGAGAAGGTTAATTTTAGGAAACATGAGTACACAAACTTATTCACTTTGTTAAATATTGCAGTTCAGCCCAATTTAGTATTTGGACATGCCCATTGCCAATTGTGAAGGCTTTTAGGTCAAAAATCTGGTAAAGATTTTGTTGTTGATATAAAACATCACTTGCTTCATATTGCAGAGTAATTCCTTTCTCCTTTTGCTTCCTCGAATATTAAATAGTTTTGTTTTTGACTAGATTTTCCATTTTATATTTGCTCAGAGTAACAATGATTATTGCTGTGTCACGTGTATTTTTCTACATCTGCACATCTCACAGGAGGCGAATGAACTGAGATCAGCTTTCGAATGACTTGCTCTGATTACACTTGCCCTCCCAGCTCACCTAACATGACTGCAGAGACTTGTAGTGATAATGTAGTATTTATCAAAGATGGGCTTTTTAAGTGGATCGATACATTCAGTCTTAGTCAGGGTGTTCAGGTTTTGAAGCCCAGAATAGCTGACACAGTGGTCATACTATAGTGGCTTGTGGTAAAACATTCCACACTAAGCTATTTTAATGTGCTTATCTCAATCAATAAGGTTAACTGCATTTGCCAGCATTAGGGTCAATAAAATGTGTACTTGTTCAATACCAGAGCTCACTTCAATATTAGTTTGTACTTCCAAGTGAATCTCCCCATCATGATGCTCACCATAGAAAATGCCATTGCATAAAAGATGAATTTTGTCAGTTGAATTTCATTTTTATTTTCATAAAAAAGAGCCAGTGTCCAATCAAATGCAGTCTAACATTCTTGCTTTGGGATTTCTTTACTGTATACCTGAAGACAAATTTAATTAATGAGTATTGATGATGAAGGGCAGTGTTGTTTTATAGAGTGATTTTAATTCATACATGGAAGTAATTAACTCACTTGGTTTTAATTTGATTCAAATGTATTTGTACCTGCATTTTAGTCTTTCTGTGTTCAACACAATTTGTATCCATTTTGCACAAGAGTTAAAATTGGACATGTGAAAATGCCAACTACAATGAATGTTCTGGGATGTAATGTAAAATAGTTTGAAATTGAAGAATAATCCTACATTAACCCTAACCGAACTGTGATACTATTCATTTTAATGCACAGCCAAAGATACGACAATTCAATAAACATTTGAATTAAATATTTGAATAAAATTTACAACAATGGACTGTTTACAGCAAGAAATATATTTCTCTTTCCATGAGTTGTACAAGCACTTCTCCTTGAAAAACATTAAGACTATTTTGTGATAGAAAAGATCAGAGCTCACCGTTCACTACTCTTATAGGTTCTCAGAGACTTGTCATGAGCATTAAGGCAGCATCTTGATGCTGTTATCTATCTTACCCAGTGTGCTATCTTCTGCAGAGGATCTATGACCTGTACAAACAAGGCAAGCAAATGTGCACTCCTGCATGCAATCAGATGAGGGCTGGAGTTTAACAAAATTGACTAATTCAGACCAAAGAGTGTCCACAGAACATTGGGAACCAGGGTTTGCCAACACTGTGGCTAGGGACGTGTTGGTGGTTATGGGGAATGGTCACTGTCAGGTTTATGCCCAAAAAGCAACCTGATTAACAGAGCAGAGAGCAGTTAAGATCAAATCACTCTCTTACCACCTCCACAAGGGGTGAGGAGCTGGAGCAGTGGTAGTTTTAGGAGAGTTGGCATTGATCTAAGGGATGGAGCATTGATCTATTTGTGGCAAGCTATTGAACTTGTGAGGGGAATGGATCTCAGGGTGCTGGAGAGGATGGGATCTTCAGGAATGAGGGCGTGGGAATTAAAGACCTGGGTTGGAGAGAGGTTTGAAATCCTGGAGTCTCAAGGCAGGAAAGTGGAGGCTTTAGAAGTAAGTGGAAGCCTGAATTTGGAATGGAGATGCAAGAAGGGGAAATCAGAAGATATAAGAGCAGATTTAAGGCCTGGTAGGTGGGAAATTGGAGTTTCAAAGGATTGGAGGTGTTTGAAGACCTGAGGACAAAAACAGAGACCTCAGGAGGGGTAGGAACAGGTGTAGTGTGTTAAACTCTTGAACATATTCCACAATTTAATGAGATCATGGTTTACCTGTGACATGACTACACCTGGTGTTATACTTTATCCCATTCCCTTTAACTAACAAATATCGACCTCAGTTTTAAAATTAACAATTAATCAAACATCAATAGCTTCTTGTGGAGAAAATTCCTAGACTTCAACCAACTCTTTTTTTGAGTGTTTCCTATACTGATTCCTGAAAATTATGCCCTAACGTTTTTCACTATGTCCACTAGTTCTTCATTGCTGAGTAGCAGATTTTTTTTTTCCAATCTGGTCTATTTGCTGCCCTTAATCTTGAAAGCTTCAATTAACCTGCTAAATTCTTGAAAATACAATTCGGCTTTTTCGATCTCTTTTTTAGCTTAATCCTTGGAGTGCATCTCATTTAAGTAAAGTAATACTGCACTCCCTACACACACACCCCCAACTCTTCACAATAACTCCAGGTGTGTGGTTTGAGCAGGGATTTATACAGCGAAGCATATATTCTACACTCCCCTACTCTCAACTTAGTCATCTAGATATATTGGCCAGCATTTCATTCATCTTTTGGATTATTTTCTGTACCTCCTCTTAGCATTTTAATAATCTGTGTATCTGGTCCCCAAGTTCCTTTGAACCTTCAACGTTTCTAGCTTTTTTTACTATTTTGAAAGTTACCCGTTCATTCCTCGCTAAAATAAAAATTCCACCAGGGTTGTGGTCCCCCAGATCCATCTTGAAGCATCTAACATTCCCAGTGTTCTGACACCAACATTTAAACATCAGATGATCAATGCCACCACCCTTCTGATCAATGATCTCACATTAACCTATTGGTTTGACATATATTTGCTATTCACTAAAATCTATCAATGTGTGGTCTCTTTGTAACTTCAACTCACATCTTTATTACTTAAAATACCACTTATCTTTGGGCAAATATGGATATTTATCTTGCTGCCCCATCATCTAATTTGCTGTTGAATACCAGGAATTGTCAAAATCCTGTTAGATCCTTCCAGGATATTGCCAGTCGCATCCTGCCACGTGTATGGGATTCTTCTTATTTGTATCCTTCCACTCAACCAATTTTCTAACCAGGTCAGTGGTTTTCCATCAATTTCATAAGAGTCAACTTCAGCTAACAGTCCCTAATGAAACACTTTATCAAAGGACTTTTGGAAGATTGCAGTGATAATGTCTATAGACATTCCTCTCTTGACTATTTTAGCCACTTCCTCAAAAAAGCCCAAACCATGCTGCCTGTCTCTGATTGAAAATGTGCATGGTATTCAGCTAGTCTATCCTAATTACAGATTCTGGAAATCTCCGAAATAATGAGTTCGCTTTCCTGATTCACCATTGCTTGGGTTTCCTCTGTCAACTTTCTCATCACTAGCCTGAGATTTGATCAGAGCGCTGGAAGGCGTGTTGTGAGGTGATAATATATTTACCTCTTGATTCAACAGTCCTGTTATTTCTTTTGTTGTTGGGTTTCCCAAAGCTCAGGAACTTAACGACAATACAAAAGTGTGTGAGAACATTGGCTCCCTCCTAACATTAAAGACACAGGATCTTCATAAATCCCTTCAAGACTGGCTTTGCATGGGACTCGAGTGATACCACACTTGGCGTAAATCTCAAGCAGTGTGAGCCTAGGTACTGGAGTAAGTCTCGATGTGTTTGGCTAAACCTGCTCAGCAATCATGTTCTCAACTGTAATAAAACAAAGAACTGAGATGCTGAAGATCTGAAACAAAAACAGAAGCTTCTGGTGAAACTCAGCTGGTCTGGCTGCATCTTGTGAAGAAAGCTTTGAATCCGGTGGGTCTTCACGAGAACTGGGTTTCTTCCTACTTTCTCCACACACATGTTGCCAGATCTGCTGAGTTTCGCCAGAAGCTTCTATTTCTGCTGTTGCACTATCTACCAAAGCTCAATCAGTCTCTCTGTGATCAGCCAGATCACCGAGTCTGCTTTTCATTAATGGATAAGTAGTGAGGTAATAAGTGGAACAAAACAAGATACAATTTTATTGGCGTTCTGGAAATCCAAACATTCTTTTGGGAAGTATTTATATACATAGAAATCTCCATTTTACCAAGATCATTATGCCAAAGGTGTTAATCATCTCCAATTACCAACAATGTGCATTAATATGGATTCAATTGACATTTTTAACATGATGTTGCCTTTGGAGCAAAATTTTGAGGATTAAGAATGAAGAAACAAGATGATTCAGAAGAAGCCCAATTGTTGAGAAAGTCCTTAAAAAGTTTTCTGTGGTCTATTCACAAAAGGAATAAAGGAAGAGGTCAAGAAAGCAAATACATTTGTATTTCTTGGTGGAAAATTTTCAGAAACTGAGAACTGCACTAATGAACTGTGCCAGTAGCAATTACTTGCTGGAATTTGATGATCTGGAAAATGAAAGCGTGATTCCTAGTGAACAATAATGCAATTAAATAAAGCTTTGAGACATCCCATGCTACTGTGTGATCATGAAACATGCAGTGGAATTTTCGGATGCATGTCACATGTTTTTTGGATGTTACAATTGCCCTCAGAGGTTGAAAATGATGCCTGAAGTGCATCCACGTGTATTTTTGATGTTGGTCACAAAATATTGATGAGTGTTAGAACACATACATGAGTGAGAATTGGAATTACATAGATTAGGAACATCATAATGTATTTTGATATATTTGCACTCCCTAACAGCGCTGTGAGTATCCATACTGCATGAAGGGCACTAACCACCAGCTTTTTGAGGATAATTTGGGATCGGTAACAAATGCCAGCCTAGGCAATGGCATTTCAAAAGAAAAACCAAAAGATAAGCTTGATGCCAGCACTGTCAGTTTGGAGCTCAGTATGCATCAGGAAAGTAACTAATATAATCAAAGACCCTTCCCACCCTGGTTATACTCTCTTCCATCTTCTTCCATCAGGCAGAAGATATAAAAATTTGTGTACATGTATGAATAGATTCAAAAATCGCTTCTTCCCTGCAGTTATCAGGCTTTTGAATGGACTTCTCAAATGTTAATGTTGAACTCTTTCTGCACCTTCTCGACAGCTGTAACATTACATCCTGCATTCTGTTATGTTAAAATGATGCAATTATATAATCGACCTGTTTGTAAAGCATGTATGACAACACTTTTCACTGTATCTCGGTACACATGTCAGTAATAAATCAAATCAAAATCTTAATCATGCACAGCAAAATACGCACTCACCACAGGAAATACTTCTACTCACTCTGTTTAGGAAGTAGATTAGTTGCTCACTGATTACTTCTGAGGGTTATTAGATTCTGCAAGCCTTTGCTGCTCCCTAACACTCTTCAAAGTTGCTTTAATCCTTTGGGCATGAAGTGGCAGTTTTTGAAAGGTTTGAAAATTATTCCCATAAGCCTTTGCACAAGCCAGTTGCTCTGGAACATGGCTGCAGTGGTACACATTGGACAGCGGCACAGATAGGATAATGAGTAGAGGTGATACAGACTGGGGGAAACCGTTGGAAGAGGAAGGAGGTAAAAGGGGGAAAATACCCAGAGTAATTGATCAAATCCGCCCAGGTTGTGCTCTCAAATCTCTGATTTGGTCCTGGCTGAAATCTGCTATCTGCTGAACCACACTGCAGCCTCAGAGCAAGGCAAGAACCAATCTGCCCGCAGTTGACTTTCATGTTTCTAGCTCCTTCAGTTTGGAACCAGCAACATTTGTAATATCTCAGCATTTGCCATCCACTGTTGTATAAGAGGAATCCCTGATGTTCCCTGTTCCTTGCGAGATGAATTTATTTCATTTTCTCTTGCAAGAAAGCAGCTGGCATAACAAGCACAGGACTTTGCTTAGTCCTGGATTGTGTCAAGCTTTTTCAGCATTGTTGGAGCTATATGCAACTATCGACTAGCAACTTCTAATCACCCTTGCATTGCAGGTAGAATGACTATCAAGCTCTTAATACTGGAAGCCTGCTCACCAGCAAGCAAGCCAAAAAGAATCAAGAGAACAGAACAGCTGTCTCAATCTGAGTGTGTTCAACCAATCACAGTCAAAAAGACAAGGGCAAAAAAACTTAATTCAACCTGCAAAGCTAAGAATCTCAAAAGCCCTAGTTTGGTTATCAGTATTCCCTCTCTATTCTTCACATGTGATTCAGGGACTTATGTATGTCTTTTATATCTGTTCTTTTGCACTCAGTTCTCATTTCTAGTCTGTATTATATTTTTTATTTCTTCTCATGTTCGGTAACTAATAATCTCACACATTTGTTCACTCAAAAAAGCCTGCTTATGTTGGTTGATTTTAAAACTTCAATTCATTTGGTTTGGGAGGAAGGTATCCATAAAGGAGGGGATCCTTTTGTAAACTAACATGTTGCAATCAACCAAGGCAGGGATATGTACAGAGGGGTTCAGTCCTCCTCACCTGGGAGCTTTGGGGTATTTGTACAATTCGTACAATTTGAGTTATCCAATCCACAACTATAATAAATTGAAAAACATTGCCTAGGGTCTGGCCCTAATAATACTGCAATTTTGATGTAGTGAATCATCCTGAGGTACTTGACAAAGAGACAGAAATTAGGCAGAAATTGACAGCAATCCAAAGAAGCATAACTTAGAACAGCTGAACAAAAAATGTAGCTTTTAAGGAGCACCTTAAAGGATAAGAGTGGGAGGGCAGAGAAGCCACTGAATGAGCAATGCAAGTGAAACACAAATGAATTATTTAGCATTTGAGTGACCATATGTTTCCAGATTGGACAGCTCTGGTTATATACACTCTCTAGGCTGTTTCACCTGTGTTATAATTATTCTTCTTTCTGATCTGTCCTACATGATCTCAGAAAAGAAAGTTTAATTATTTGTATTGAGTTTTCCATAAAGTGCATGATACAATGCTTGTTCTGCTGAAGCCAGCTAGAATTCAGCTAACTCCGTCTCTAAATTTATAGAAACCACAAAAAAGTATTCAGACAACAATGTTATACCATAGAAATTAAATAACTTCCTGGGGAAATATGTCCAAGCCTGCTCCACTGATCACAATTTCAGTGAGTATAAAGAATGGTAGACTAGATCCACCTGGTTAAATCCCTTGCAGGAAAATATCAATTAATCTTCTTCAATAGAACTCAAGCATGAGTAATCCTCTCGTTAAATTGTTTGACCCATTCTTTTTGTAAACAAAAGAGATGCAAAAAACTGATTTGTCTTTCCTTGTTTTCGTGGCGAATCTTCAAGAGGCTTAAGCACAACCTCTGGACGCTCTCAGTTCTTTCAGTCAATGGTCACTAATGACTGATTTAAGGCAAATGCAATTAAGACAGATAACTGCCTCTAAGGAGCCTATTGTGAATGTGCACATGCATGTATTTTTAAGAGTGTAAACGTACCTTTATCTTTTGGAAGCATCTTGGCAATTAGCTTTTGGTAAGTTGGTGATGGCAATGAAAAGTCAAGTACTGTGTCTGAACCTTCAGTAGATCTTGTTTATTCCGTGATTGAAAATAATGAGAATGGCAGTGACAGACATAGAAATAACGACTCACTTTGAAGTCATTTATGATCTCCATCAATTTGAAGCTGCGCCTGAGGTAGAAACACATCTGAACCTTTTCAGGCAAAGAATTGATGGAGCAAAGACAGCACACAGCGAATCTAGGAGGCCTGATGTGAAGCCAGTCCAAACTCTCGCATGAGGCCTCATAAAAATGAAGTGTATGACCTCTCACCACTTGTTAGTCTGCACAAGCAGCTCTCTTACATTGCAACTTCTTTCAGGGGACCTATCTCACTAATGGAGACCTGAGTTAAGTGCTAAGTAATATTTGGGCAATGCTAGACAATGTTTGGGATTCATTCGCACCATTTATATCCATATACTACTGCAGGTAATAATACTCTAGCATCATCACCTGCCTCTCAAAGGGGATTTGGAATGGACAGTAATGTTACCACAGCTTCATCTCATAAATAATTAAAAAAGATAAAGTAACTGGACAGATTAAGCTATTTCAATGTTAAGATGGGCTATCAAAACATTAAGATTAACCAAAGATAGAGACATAGGATCTGGTTAACAAAGACGTCTTCAGCAACCAACCATCAATAGTACACTATAATCATATGAAAAGATACAATTACAAAGCACTTATGCCAAATGTAGCCATTTTCTGCTGTTGACTCCCCCCCCCCCCCACCAAGTTGCCCTGTATGAACACGTACTGCATCAGACTCATAGGAGGAATTATCTGCAGTAAAAGCTGAAAATGTGAGACAAACTCAACAGGTCTACCAATATCTGTGGAGAGAGAAGCAAAATTAACATTTCAAGTCCATTCTCTTCTTTGAAACTGAAAATCGGTTGGTGTTTGATCAACTGCCTGGAGGCAGACCAGGGTGCAGTGCTCCAAGCAGGCTTGGAGGACCTCCCACTTCTGAGCCAGCCATGTTCAATGTGTGGAAGGGATCCTGTCTATTATGGAGACCAAAGTACTGAGGAGTTTAAGTAATTTAAACGCATTTAAACTTTTAAATATTAATTTCTGTTTGGGAGTTTACTGTTGAAGAGAAAGCATGTCAAACTGAAGATTTCCTCTCTCTCTCTCTCTCTCTCCCTCCCTTGCTTGAAAATGGCAGCCTGCTGCTACTGCAGTGTTAATGGTGTCTTATTGGCCATTTACCTTTGAGAGCCTGTCCAAAAGATTAACAAGACTCCCTTCTTCCCATAAATTGGTAAATTCAGGGAAAATCACTGCCCACTGCCTGACCCACACGTCGCTTGGTGTTCTGAAGCCCATTTAACCCCAATGCTAAGGCCGAAAATTAGAGGGCAAAATCCTGCCCACCAATTTATGCCAACTGATGTGTTATTCAGTCTACAGTCTCATATGCCTGAGGCAACATTACAGGAACAAGTTTGTGACTGGATAGCAATGTTCTAATTTTCATGATGACCTAGTTTGAGTGACCCACAGCACTCAGTGACATACTCAGTCTTCATATATTGACTGATTTGAGTCTACCTGATGTTGGGATCAGTGAAGTCAGTCTCAACCCAATAACTTGATAAGAGGAAACTACAACACAACATGTCAGTAGGTGAAGGCGGAGTCAGCTCAGCAAAATTAAAGCAATGCTTGACTGCTCTGCGTTATGATGTTTGTACTGAGCTTTTGCAGCTATGTCAACAGATAATCACAGTGCAACAAGCACATTAAATAATCACACTGGCACATGTTTTAGAGCTTTTGTGTTAATTATGCTATCATTAATCCTTTCTAGTATTGCATATTTCACATTTTTTGTGGTTAAACATCTATTATTAATTTGACAGTTCATTTTTTTCCCAAGGTATCATACATAAAATTGAATTTCACAAATATTAGGATTACATTTCTTAACAATACTTCAACAATATGAAAATGTTTAAGTTTTTTTTAGCTTGTAGTATCTACCAAAGCAGTTTGTAAGAGGTGGTTTTCCAGCATTTGTGTTTCATGCTCCTTCGTAATTAAATGCATTGTCCTAACAAATTAACATCCAATGCATTCAAACCTTGTGGCAGGGGGAGTGATGGAATGGGAAGTGGAATAAAGGGGGTGTAACCACGTCCCATGGAGTCAAGAATTTATAACAGGCCATTAAGTAGATTTGTGAGTTCCCATCTTTCCTTGTGACTTTTCAAGAGCAGTCATCAGTTTACTTCCTGACTTAAAACCCAAATCCCAGCTTTGTTTAGCACAACATTTCCACAATGCATTGCCCACCCCCCACTGATAAAGAGCCATTCAGCTCAGAACTCCTGGAGGAGCAGAAAACATTCAGCTTCACCGAAAACCAACAAAATGTACCTGCCTGCATCCATTCAATAAGATTTATATTAGATTAAAAATGTCTCTTCATTATTTTATCCTCATTTACATGTTTTCTAACAGTTTTCACAACCCTATCACAACCAAATCCCAAACATCTACGCTACCTCAGTAGCTTAATTAAGAAAGTCTTTGCTTTGTATGAGTTAATATCCTTTGATAAGGGATGATATGTAATAAGATGAGTTTTGAACTCAAGGCTAGCTATCAAATGTTTTCCTTTCTCAGTATAAATATGTTGCTGTGCAGTATAACCAAGCCTGAAATCTCATCCTGGGTCTAGGCTGAATTTGTTAAGATGACAATGAGTCTTTAATTTGTCTTCTATAATTCCAAAACTCTGAGATCATTTTCATATAATTCAGCAGACCTTTGACCTTTCAAATAGTGAAGCATTTTGACAATCACAGTCTTACACCATTAAAATAAAACTGTAAAATACAAGATAGTATTCAGTTAAAGACTCATCATCAAAATAGAACATCCTTTCTCTTTGTAGTACTCAGGCCTTTTTTCACTTAAGGATTTTAACAATGTCCCCCACTATTTGTGCTTTATATTTGGGTTCTACTTCTTGACCACTGCAGAATTTGCTAAGTATTCCCAAATCTTTCATTTTTATTTCAAATTTCCAACATCTTCATTTTTCCCCCCATTTTCATGCTTTTTGCTTAGCTTACAATTTACAAACACCCTAATTCACAATTTTCATCTCCTTTCTTCTAAATAACATTTTACTGCCTCTTAGGATGTTCTTTGGATCCCGGTATATAATATATAGCTCTAGAATTTTACCAAAAGAACGCTTGTTAAGCTTTTGACACAAAACTGTACCCATCACTGACTGAATTGTTCCATTTTTGGCAAAACTCTTTTATTAAGTGAGATTCATGGCACCCAGTCCACCATCTCCCATGAGGACATTTCTCTTGTGATCTTCTGCTTTTCAGCTCATTGATTAGCCAATGATGCTCTCTGATGCTCATCTCATCAAATTGAATGTTATGAAAGTTGGAAATGTTTCTTGTGGCCACCACTATGTGACATTCATGGTTAAGGCAGCGTATTTGAACTGTACTTCATATACTGCAAGCCACGATTTGCCCCTTTACAACTGGCTGGTGCATTGCTATCCCCAAGGAAATGGCCAAGAAACACAAGTTTTTCTTTCCTTGGATTTAAATGGAGTGGTTAATGGGGTGGAGGAAGTGGTTTATCCCGCAGACCAGCAAAGGAGGACACACCACCAGACAAAACTGGCCCAGATTATTATACTCTGGGTCAGTGCAGGGTTTTGGATGAAATGTAACACTTTGCAGTGTGAAGAGAAGGGTTGTGATCTTCTTCACTCTGAAAGGATAAGTGCCACCATTTTCTCACTGCAACGTCACACACAAAACGTCATCACTCATTCTAACTCCGCCACAGCACAAGACCACAACCAAGGCTCATGGACTACAGTACTCACTACTGAGTGCATGGTGTCCACACAGTTGCTCTCGCCAAAACTATTAACCTATCCTGCTGTCTGCATTTCCTATACACTCACTGAAGCATCTTATATCCTCTCCTAATAAAAGCAAAACACTATGAATGATGGAAATCTGAAAAAAAAGGGAGAACTCTGGAGAAACTCGGCAGATCAGGAAGCATCTATGAAGAGAGAAACAGTTAAGTTTTCATTCAAACATGAGTCCTCTACAGAATTGAGTTAATTGAGTAGTGGACAGGATTAGATTTTTGAGGCATTGATGCAGTTTCTGGGGTAGATGTACAAGTTGGACAGACTACATCTGAACAAGAACATCCTCACGGGGAGGTTTTCTAATGCTCTTCAGTTGGATTTAAACTAGATTGGCAGGGGGAATAGGCATGTAGTACAGAGGACAGAAATGCTGAGATGGAATTAGAAGTTAAATCAGTAATGGATGAGTCTGGAAAGCAGAGAAAATATAGGCTAGGTGAGAAGTGCAATTCGCAAAACTAAATGGAATGTATTATCAGGAGCCTGAGGAATAAGAAAGTCAAGCTGAGGGTCCAAATTGGCACATTGAAGTATGATGTCATAGCCATGACCAAGGTTTGGTTGAATGGTGGGCAGCATTGGCAGCTCCTCATTCCTGGAAGAGTATTGAAACGAGATGGAGAATGGGTAAAAGGGGAAAGTTTTGTAATGTTGATCAAGGAATCAAGTACATCGGTGAGAGCGGATATTATCTTGGAAGGATCACCAAATAGAGTGAAAAACGTAACAGAGACAAACAACTTGTTCGATGTTCACTGAAGGCTCACAAATACTCAAGGAGAGATATAGAATCAAATATGAAGTCAAATTTCAGAGTTCTGCAAGAATAATAAGGCGGTAATAGTGACAAGTTTAGCTATCCAATTTTTAACTGGGTTAGTTTTAGTGTGCAAACTAAGGAGGAAGCATAATCATAGAGTCATCGTGATGTACAGCATGGAAACAGACCCCTCGGTCCAACTTGACCATGCCGACCAGATATCCTGACCTATTCTATTCCCATTTGCCAGCATTTGACACATATCCCTCGAAACCCTTCCTATTAATTCACCCATCCAGATGCCTTTCAAATATTGTGATTGTACCAGCCTCCACCACTTCCTCTGGCAGCTCATTGCATACACGTACCACCCTCTGTGTGAAGAGGTTGCCCCTTACATCACTTTCAAGTCTTTCCCCGCTCATCCTAAACCTGTGACCTCTAGTTATGGACTCTCACAACCCAGGTAAAAGACCTTGTCTATTTACCCTATCCATGCCCCTCATGATCTTATAAACTTCTATAAGGTCATCCTTCAGCCTCCAACATGCCAGGGAAAACAGCTCCAGCCTATTCAGCCTCTCTCTGGAGCTCAAACGCTCCAACCTTGGCAACATCCTTGTAAATCTTTTCGGAAACCTTTCAAGTTTCACAACATCCTTCCTGTAAGAAGGCGATCAGAATTGTACAAAACATTCCAAAAGTGGTCTAACCAATGTCCTATACAGCCACAACATGACTTCCCAGCTCTTATACTCGATGCTCTGACCAATAAAGGAAAGCATACCAAATGCCTTCTTCACTATACTATCTATCTGTGACTCCAATTGCAAGGAACTATGAACCTGAATTTCAAGGTCTCTTTGTTCAGCAACACTCCTCAGAACTTACCATTAAGTGAATAAGTCCTGCCCTGAATTGCTTTTTCAAAATGCAGCACCTTACATATTTCTAAATTAAAATCCATCTGCCACTCCTTGGCTCATTGGCCCATCTGATAAAGATCCCATTGTACCCTGAGGTAAACGCTGCCCACTGCACGTCCAATTTTAGTGTCATCTGCAAACGTACTAACTGTATGTTCACATCCAAATCATTTATATAAATGACGAAAAGCAGTGGACCCAGCACCAATCTTCGTTACACACCGCTGGTCACAGACTTTCAGTCTGAAAAGCAACCCTCCACCGCCACCATCTCTCTTCTACCTTTGAGCCAATTCTGTATCCAAATGGCTAGTTCTCCCTGTATTCTCTCTGATCTAACCTTGCTAACCATTCTCCCATGGGGAACCTTGTCGAACAACTGTCCATATAGAACACATACATTGCTCTACCCCTATTAATCCTCTTTGTTACTTCTTCAAAAAACTCAATCAAGTTAGTGAGACATAATTTACAATGCAGAAAACCAGAAAATAGAGCAGAAATTTAAAGGCCAGTCAGTTTAATTTCAGTGGTGAGGAGGTTATTAAAAAGAAGCCTACGGAACAGAATAAATCAACACCTTGAGAGACACAGAATAATCAAGGATAGTCATCCTGGATTTATTGAGGGAAGGTCAAGGTTGACAACTTTGATCAAATTTCTTTGAAGAGGGAACTAGGATTGTCGATTGGGGTAATACATTTGATGTGGTCTACTTCGACTTTAGAAAAGCTTTGATAAGTCACATTATAAACATTAGTCAAGGAAGTAAGAGTCCATAGCACATTGGATCCCAAATTTCATGAGAGGTAAGAAGCAAGAGAGTGATGCTAGAGGAGCTCTGCATCCGTGACTGGTGATTTGTTTCCAGTGGGTTCCACTGAACTAGTGGTGGCTGTTTGTGATGCACATTAATGATTTGGACTTCAAAGTTAGATCAAGGAGGTTGCAGATGACATGAAAATTGGTAAAGTGGGAAGTAATGATGTGCATGGCCTTAAACTGCAGATGAATATCAACAGACCGTTCAGGTGGACAGAGCAGTGGTAAATGGAATTTGACCTGCAAAGGTGTAGGGTATTGGAAGGAGTCCCAACAAAGCATGAATGATAGGACCCTGGAAATTACCAAAGATCAGAGGGATCTTCGTGTGCATATTTGCAGATTCCTGAAGGTCGCAGAGCAGGAAGATAAGATGGCTGAGAAGGCATCTGGGAGACTTGTCTTTATTAGCCAAGGCATAGAATAATGCAAGAGCAAGAAAGTTATGCTGAAAATTAATAAAATGCTAGTTAGGCTGCAACTGGAGGACCACATGCATTCTGGTCACTGCATTCTAAAAATGTGTTGATTGTGCTGGAGCAGGCACAGAGAAGGTTTACCAGGGTACTGCCTGCACTGAGGAACTGTGCTTTGAGTAAAGGTTGGATATCTGGGGTTGCTTTCCTTGGAACAGCAAGGGTTAAGAGAGGACCTGATAGAAGTGTATAAGGTTATGAGGAGCATAGTTAAAATGGATAGGGAGGTACTTTTTCCATTAATGGATGAATAACCAGAAAACACAGGTTTCAGGTAAGGTGTGGAAGGGTGAGAGAAGAGATGAGGGGGATTTCTTTAACCCAGAGGTCAGCGTAACTCACTGCCTGAAAGAATGGTTAAGCCAGAAACTCTGGGAACATTTAAACAGTATTTAGATGTTCACTTGTGTTGCTGGAGCTTGCATGACTATGGGTCAAAATCTGGAAAATGGGATTAGTGTCATCAGATCACATCTTGGACCTGTATTGGATGAGCCCTTTGACTCCCTGCTTGACTGTAGTCTGCCTTGAGTTCACAAAGGATTGGACTTCTTTGACTTTCAGACAAGGCCGGGTGGTTGAAGCACATTCACTTTGTTTGCTGCATAAGCTGCTGACGCGTGCTGTGGATTTAAAACTAATATTAGCACAGAGCCATATAAAAACATGTCCTCTCTTCTATTCAGCCCTCTGGACTGTGACAAGCTGCCTGCCTCTCCTGCACTAAAAAACGCAAAGCAAGCCAGAGAGCTTGGCAATCTCTGAGTAAGTGAGCTGACTGCAATGAGATACAGGTAGTGCAGATGTATGAGATGTGCATATGTTCCTGAGCATAAAGTGATCCGGGAATTGGTCTGAAAGCAGCCATGATAATTGCCGAGGCTGCTGGATTGGGTGATGTACACTTATGACAATGAATGATGAAAGATGACGGTATTTATTGAGCATGCACAGAAAGGATGGTGAAGGTGAAGTTGACTGAAGGCCTGAAGAAGCACACAGCGAGCTGCTGTGACCAGTAACCACCCTGGCTTTTGTGTCAGGCATGGAAGCTACATAGAAGCGAAGTGAGGTTATCAAATAATAAGCAAGTACATAGAAATAAGGCAGTCACCATTCATTAGCTCAATTCAGAACCCACAGTTTGAGCCCAAAGAGTAAAATCAGAACTTTCTTTCTCAACGTTAAGATTATATCACTTTCATTGTATTTTCCAAAAGTTCTCTCGATTGCCAACCCTGATGCCTGGAGTGGGAAATTCTGCCCATTGATTCTTGGCTTCGACCTGTTATTCTATTTGTACAAAACATAGGTATGGCAATTTCATCAAGGTGCTTTCATGTTTAGTTTGTAATGTTTCTGTTTGTTGCTTTCTGCAACTGAATGTTTATTTAGTCAGGCCAACATTTCCTATTGAGTATTCTAATTACAGTACTTTGTGGCAAAGCTGCAGATCACATTAACATCAATAATTCTTTATGGCTGATCTGATTTCCTCCAGAGACGAAAATTCTGCATCAACATCAGAATGATCATTTACAACAGTTTTAACATTTGTATCTATCATCATGTTAAGAGATGGATGAGACTAAATGCAAGATAGCTTCAGGAAAAGTACCGATTATGTAGGTAAGGACTGGGATATGGTTCATTTCAGAAGAACCTACTTTTGTAGAACAAAACAGCTGTTCAGAAAATGAGATGGCAATATATTGAGATGTTGAAGGTGCATTCATTAACTCAAGGCACATGTCTCAGCTACTTATGTGAGCGTATTAAAAATCTAAAAGTTACCTACCTAACTTAGGCTAAATAAATAAGTTAATTTCTGCAACATTAATAGTCTTGAATAATTACTGCTTTTAGCACTGTTAGAGGCAGTGGTTTGGCATAGGGGAAAATGAGGTAAAAAGAACAAGCTTTTGGATTCTGGGATGGTCCACATCCTCCCATCAGAAGAGGCCATAGATTGCAGGTGAAGTTGTTAGCTGCTGTTAGGGAGTTCGAGACGGTGGATAGATGATTTGGCCTGTCTGTGCTCGTTCCTATCCAGAATGCACAAGAATTCTTCAGTATTCTGAATGAGCTAATAAGGTTAGGACGTAGAAATATCACTGCAGCAAAAAAAAACATAAACTCTCCTGAGCAATCAGAACTTTAATCAACAGACACTCAACTGATTTTCTGCTCTGCAAGATTCTAGACAAGGCAGCACATCGAGTGAATGCATCATCACAGAATTAGCAATTGAGTGCTGCAATGAACAACACTGACAGCTGGAAATGGATTTGTAACTTGGGAGAGATGCTTTTGAAATGGTGATGATGTTAAAGGGGTAAATGCATTAACACCTCTTTATTACCTACTCTGCAATCCCTGTTACCTATGTATATGCATGTGCTATTCTCCCATGTGATGGAGAGAAACTATATGGCAACAGTTCCCACCATGAAAGTCAGAGCAAGTACCTGGCAGATCCAGCTCACCACTTGCTCCTCCAGACCTGCAACTTGCACAGCAGTCTCTAATGTCTCAAGGCATGCTTCACGGGCAGCGATCGCTGGTGTCTTTTTTTCACAGAGTTGGCATCAGACATGCACCAGCCTCATGATATCATCATGGCAGACCTCTGACCCACTCAGAATACAATTGCCCCCTCCTCTCTTTCAGTTTGCAGAGCACTGTCACCTTTCATTGCACTGACTCAGTCAGGCCACTTTGCAGGGTCAGCACCCAGGCTAAACTGAAGCAGTTCATCAACTTTGCCCACAATTTCCGCCCCACCCTCAAATTGCCCCAACTCTTCCGCTGTTACGTCGATCACTGCATTGGTGTAGCATCTTGCAGCCAGGCTGAACTGGAGCAGTTGATAAGCTTTGCCCACAACTTCCACCCTGCCCTCAAATTCACTTGGACTATCTTGGACACCTCCCTCCCTTTCTTGACCTCTCCATTTTCACCTCAGGCAATAGTTTCCAAACAGACTTTTACTACTAGCTCACAGACTCCCATAACTACCAGACTACACGTCCTCCCCACCCAGTATCCTGCAAGAACTCCATTCCATTCTTCATCTACTGCTCTAACATCCCTAAACACAATAATGATAGAGACCCCTTATCCTCACCTACCACCCCACCAGTCTCCATGTCCAACGCATCATCCTTAACCAGTTTTGCCAATTCCAACTTGACCCAAACACCAACAACATTTTCCCTTCCCCGACCCCCTTTGCCCTCCATAGGAACCAGTTCCTTCAACACTTCTTGATTTGCACCGCTCTCCCCACCAACACCAACCCTCGAGCGCACACCTCCCCCACCCTCCCTGTACCTTCCCCTGCAACCGGAAAAGATACAAGACCTGCCAGTACACTAACCCCCTCACCACCATCCAGGGCCCCAAACAGTCTTTCCAAGTGAGACAGAGGTTCACCTGCCTTTTCTCAACCTAGTACTCCCGATGTAATCTTCTCTACATCTGGGAGACTGAACATAAACTCGGGAACGTTTCACTGAGCATCTCAGCTAGGCTCGCAAGGGGCGACCAAACCTTCCAGTCACGGCCCATTTTAATTCCTCTTCCCACTCCCTTTCAGCCATGACCATCCTGGGCCTCCTCCATTGCCACAATGAACCAAATTGGAGGAACAATACCTCATCTTCCGCCTGGGCAGCCTACAGCCTGGAGGATTTAACATTGAATTCTCCAATTTCAAGTAACCTCCCTTTCCATCCTGCAACTCTCTACATAGCCTCTCCCCCTCCCTTCCACTCCTCCCTGTCACCAAGTGAATTCATCCCTCCTATTGACAAACCAGGTCGTATCCTCTACCTGTCTTCACCTATCCCTACTTCACCACCCTGCCCCCTGCCATCCCCTTTATTTGTAGCTCCCCCTACACCCACCCCCAGTCCTGAAGAAGGATCACACCTGAAATGTCGACTTCTGAACCTCCTGATGCTGCCTGGCTTGCTGTGTAATTCCAGCCTCCAGCCTGTCTACTGATCATGGATTGTAGCATGGTGCATCTCAGGACCCTTAGGTTGCTGTCTTAGCCCTCACTCACTTTGCATCTACTTAGACACTTTATGTCATCTCTGCCTTGCCTTTACTTTTTGCACTTTGCCACTTCAGTCAGAATTTCCTGCCTCACCGTACTTAAGTCTTGTTGTGTTTTGCCTTTTAACTCATTATGTTCACCAACAATGACCAGTCAAGGGTGGAGAATGTTGCGTATGGAACTTTGCTGCGTAAATGTCACATATATTAAGTTAAAGTCATTCTAGCCCAAGATAGGACTGCTCTCTCGTTAGAGAAAAAGAGATGACTGGTGGTGAATTTAACCCAAAGGTCACCACATTATACAACATGTTGATAACAGCTTATGCTGCAAACAACTAAATGTGCTTCAGCCAAATGACCATGTCTCAAAGATATATTTGTGAAACTTTCAGATAAATTTGATTCAGTACTTAAAACCCCTTACCTCCACTCAGTTCAGTGACATTGCTAAAGCACATAACATCCCATTGAAAGAAAAGTGTATATAAAGGAGTAAATTTAATCATTGCATTCCCTACTCGGTTTTAAAAGGGTAGAAGGATTGAATAGCCGGAGAAAAAAAATTGCAATATTTTAATCTTCACATTCCCTTCGAGCACAACTTTTCAGGTTCAAGGCTGATCATTGGACTTACCCCATAGCTCACGATCAGTCATTGATTATAGAGAGAAATTTCCCTTCCAAAAGCATCGTACTGCGGCATTTTAATAATGATTTTGCAATCATGTTATTAAGTATTCAGTTCTAAACACATGGCTTACTGGCTTAAACCTCCATTAATGGGGTTTATCGAAAATTTGATAATTTATATCGTGTTAAGAACTATTACATTTTGCAAATAGGGTCAACTTTTCTGACTCTGCCAATGTTTTATTTTGTTATGGCATTAAACTTCTATTTACTCATGGAACAGCCAACGTATGATCTTACATCTACAACCTATAACCTTATTTAAACCTTTCGCCAAGTGACTGGGAAGGTAGCTGTCTTGTTATTTGTTCACAGGGTTTTCTTGACATATGATGGAAAAAGATATGATTGAGAGCCAAAGACTGTCACCCTCCTCTCTCGTGGCTTTTCGGAAACAAATACCACTGTCAGATATTCCAGGTTTTTGGCACTTTCAGGTGAGAACTTTCTAAATGGCACATCTATCTGCATTTGTGCTTTATGGGGCTGGGAGGCTCATTCACATTGAATTATGTTAGAGTTTACAGCATAGAAACAGGCATTTGGCTCACTTGATCTATACCAGAGTTTCTGTGACAAATGAGCCACCTCCCACTTAATTCATCTACCCTATACAGTACACATATTCTTTCTGTGTTTAGCCTTCCCAAGAAACTTATCTACACTGTTCACCTCCATCACTCCATATGGTACCAATATTCATAGTCGACATTTCTCCTGAACTCTTTTATTAGTAACTCTACTATTTATGACATGGTCATTCTTTCTTTCTTGCTGTTGACAGCGTAAACTGTGGTCATCATCACTGACCTTTAACTGGTGGGCTTAGTTTGTTGGTGATGAAATAATGGTCTTTTTAGCTGCAGTTCACCAAATTACCAAAAAGAAACATATTTCATTTGCCAATTTTACCCTTGACACCCAAAAGATCACTGTCTTAATAGAAGTTGTACTAATTTTATACATTCATGTTCAGTAAAAGCATTTTCCTTTTTAACAAAATGTGAAAAGAAACTGAGAGCAACTGGGAATCTATTGTTAATCGAACCAAACGACTTTTATTTCATATTTGTATCCCTGACTGATATTGATAGTAGAGATATAATAAAAGTGATCTTTGCCATCAGTTTTGGTGATTTTAGAGCAGAAGACAAAATTCATTTTAAAGAAACATAGAACTTCAAATGAAGAAGTCAGAATTAGTGAACTCATGAAGATCAATGTTAATACTATTCTTAAATAAATGTAAGTCAATCAGCAACTATTAAGGAATGCAACTCTGAATATTCACTTACCTTTTCCCATAAATGATGGGGAACATTTAACAATTTTCTCACTGTTGGTGCAGGAAGCTTGAATTTTGTAAGACGTGGTTTTGCTTTGTAACGCAAAAAGGGCAAACCCTAAGGTTTGAAGTTGTGCCAGAATAAAACAAAACAGGCGTATCATATTGCTCCCACTTAAACAAGAGCAAACATTTCTGCCTTTTATTCCAACCAAATGCGTTTATAACTGGAAATGCCCTCCATGACTAAATGAAACCAAAGTTGCATGTGTTTATGATTTGTTGATTTCAACCTTCATTAGTTCAGCGTATGAACCTACAAGTGCAAAATTAAACTTGATAATATCTTATTGTGAAGTAAATGTACTGTTCAAGATAATTTAAAGCAAATTTGGTAAGGTTATTCAATTATTCTATTGCTGATACTGCTAACAAAAAAAAAACAGAAAAAGTATCTATTCACTTGTTTTTTTGTACAGTACATGGATAGCTCATAACCTCACTTTAATGCAAAAATTCACAATTAGATTCTCTACAGTGTGGAAACAGGCCCTTCGGCCCAACCGATCCTCCTAAGAGCAACCCACACCCCTCTGACTAATGCATCTAACACTATGAGCAATTTAGCATGGCCAATTCACCTGACCTGCACATCTTTGGGCAGAAGCCCATGTAGGCACAGGGAGAATGTGCAAACTCCTTACAGTTTTTGTAAAAAAATGTGAAACTCCATACAGACAGTCACCCAAGGCTAGAACTGAACCTGGGATTATGAGGCAGCAGTGCTAACCACTGAGCCACCATGCCACCTTGAAGTAAAGAATATATATTAGATTAGATTACTTACAGTGTGGAAACAGGCCCTTTGGCCCAACAAGTCCACACTGACCCACCGAAGCGCAACCCACCCATTCCCCTACATTTACCCCTTACCTACGGGCAATTTAGCATGGCCAATTCACCTGACCCCACACATCTTTGGACTGTGGGAGGAAACCGGAGCACGCCCACGCAGACAACGTGCAAACTCCACACAGTCAGTCGCCTGAGGCGGGAATTGAACCCGGGTCTCTGGCGCTGTGAGGCAGCAGTGCTAACCACTGTGCCACCGTGCCGCCCACAATATATAATTAACTAACACACCTGGCACAGAGCTTCACCCACGAGGAGCATGTATGTGGATTTAGATGTTGCAGAGACAAGCCAACCTTGCAGGGTTTTCCACCCATTCTTGAAACTTTGCATCAGGATCCAGACTTCATAAAAATATGATATTTATCTTTCATGTGGATTAAATGTAGTTATTGATTTCCAGATACTGATTTATACCTATTGGCCAATGCAAATTTCAGCTATTTCTCTGTGGATATTTTCTGAATTATGAATTATGAAATGAAATGTTCCTATGTCAATTTGGTGCATGTACGTGGCTATCTTCCACGGTTCAGTATAATAACAAAATATGTAAGATTACTGAGGATCAGATTACAATCTCACTCTTCACCTTCATTTCTTTCATTAAGGTTTACTTGAGCTGTACTCACTGTTGAAAATATTGAGAGGCTCCATTGGCAGTGCAGACTGATGAAGATTCAGGTCAACCCTCATTTGTGGCACCTTTCATTGTGTGACAGGAAAAATAATCAGGCAAATGGTAGGAGGAGAAACAGCTAAGAAAAATCTAATTTCAATACATAACTTATCCTTAAAACTAAATTTGGCTTTGAAAATGTTGCTACAAAATCAAGACTTGCTTTTGAATATCATTTTGCACAGAACATCCCAAAGTGCATTACAGCCAATGAAGGACCTTTGAAATGTAATCATTGTTGTGAAGAGACTTCTTATGTTCTTCCATAAGTGCCTTTTTTTTTTGCCAATATCTGTTGTTTGTAGTTGCAATTGAACTTACAGCAGTAAAGTGTAGCGGATGAGAATTGCTTTGAGCACTCCTGTAGCACTACACAAATTAGATGACAAAAATGATATCATAATGGCCAATAATACTTGAGCAATGATTTCCTCAAATGTCAGTCAGGGTCCAACAATTCTACCTGGGTCAATTACATGAGACCTCTCATTGCCAGTTTTGTTTCACAGAAGAGGTTATCAGTGAACAATGCCAAGTGCTCCAGGAAGATCTTCAGGCAACATCGACAAAAAGAGATTCATTCACGAACCTGTCTGGGAAATCTGTTACATCAGCCAGTTTTCTGCCTGCAGTTGTAAAAAACATGGTCTCAATTAGATAATTCTCAAAAATAGGTTTGGGAGTCTCAATCCCCAATTATCTACTCCCATTTGATGAAATGCAGTCAGCACAACAGCTTCACGTTACTTGCTTATTGTTGTGATCTCTGTATGATATCAGTCATAACTGCACTGCTGATTGGCTGCAGAGAGCCAATATTGTTATTTGCCAATGCTATTTAGGATTAACCAGCACTGCTGGAAGCAAGCATCTATCTTTCACTTTGGGAGGTACATTTTAGCCGGAGCTGATACTGAGAATAGACTGTGAGAGCTGAATCTTACAGAAAGATGAGACAAAAGGCTGAATATGGGGGACAGATCAAGCACACAATTTTCAGATGATGATTTTCGAGGTCTTTGTGGAGGTGATGGAAAGGTGTCAAGTTCATCCTGCATCCACAGAGGAAAGGAAACCCTCCAGGTCGATGGTTAGGAGCATGTGGAAGCAGTAAACATTGAAGATCAATGTCAGGAATACAGCACAAAACGAAGGCCCAGATTTTCACAAGGCAACAAAGACTCTGAAGGACTTACAGAACGGTGGGCAGGACCTGGATGCTGAAGTCCCACTCCTCCATTCAACAAAATTAATCTCTCATAGTTGGAGAAAGGGAGAGGTGAAGTTCGGTATGGTTATTTAAGCATCATGTCGAGTTCAGACAGACTGCATTTTTGCTGAAGCAAAAGCCTTACTCAGTTGGGTGAGGATCATGAATTGGTGGAAGAGACATAAATATTCTAAGAATGGAATAAATCTGCATAACCATCATGATGTGAAGTTATGTAAATCTTCAGTCTTTTAAAAATGAAAACTGTCAACGCGAGCTCATAGTCTGATTGACATCTTAAAGAGTCTATTGGAGGAGCAGCTGCCTTTGACATGATGTAAGAATAGCAATGTGTTCTTATAAGAGATTAAATACAAGACTTTTTGAAAAAATGTTTGAATATGTTTTTTCATAGAAAAATCAACTCTTTACAGTAAAATCTATTAGATTTTTAGAACGCCATTTTATTTCATCTTCACATGTCTGCTGAAATCTGCCCAAGTTGTAATCTGAGTAGGTTGGCATGACTTGTAATGAAGCCTCATGGTGGTACAAAGGGCCATTGCATGTAGCTGATTGGGTATGAGGTTTCAAGAATAAGTATGGGCTATGAAGAGTGATGGATTATGTGGATAGAAGGGGAGGGGCATGAAGAATGAGGTCTAGAGAACCTTAGACTTTATAACATGACTGTGACAAGGTCTAGAATGGTGCTGGAAAAGCACAGCAGTTCAGGCAGCATCCAAGACAAGATCTGATTGCTTATCTGTTTATGAGGGCAGTGAGCCCAAATCTATTTTACACTCAGCCACATAAATGAATATTTATGGCAGTGGGAACCTTTTATCTGAGCTGAAAATTGGAGAAAATCCAGGCCCATCTTCTAAATCTACTTTTTTTTTCATTTTCTGTGAACCGACGAGGAGCAGGGATGTTTCCACAACTCTACACCACAGACAGATCCACTCAACTCACTTACTTCATTGACTAATATAAATTCACCCCCAAAACCTGTCTCCCAGAAGCATGACAGGATTTATTTTCCTCCTCCATCTCCCCATGTACCAAGGCCTCTGATTCCTGCCAGCATCAGCGTGCCAAAGTGCCCCTGTTGGCCATCTCTGGGCCAATTCTTCCCACTTTGCCAGCGTGAAGGCAGCTCCTAGCTGACAGCGATTGATCTAGAGTACAGCCAAGGTTGAATTATGGTGTTGGCAGTAAGAATCCCAGAAGGTCCTGGCAGTAGCAATGACATCCGCCACTTGCAAACACATGATGACAAAAGTATACACCATAGCGATTTGTGGCATTTCTAATGAGGTGAGCAATATAAAATGGCATAAGTAAACCCATCAGGTTTCACAGAGAGAAACCCGCTGGAAACTCCCTGAAATTCACTCGATGCTAATAATTGTTCCACTTCAGTCCGAGATGATCTATTCTTGTGATTGGCTTCATGTGGAGGTCAGACAGGCACTATCAAGTCACCACAAAGCATTTCAGGACAGTGTTAGGCTGCTGTTTCTTGATACAGATTCTCACAGCCCACGTCAGGGACCTCAATGTGCTTCGAACCCAGATGAAGATGGGATTGGGTTTCACTCTGTCAAGTGCTCTGTCAATACTTAGTTGTCTAGACTCACATGTGAAGTACTGACCACTTTGACGATGCGTCAGCCAGCACTCGTGAAACAATTACAGCAACAATTAAAGCATTCAGGATAAGAGGGAAGAAGAAAATTGATTATAAAAACATTTCAGCTACCCTCTTCTTCTGAAGTACTCTGCTGTGTGGTGTTCAATCGAATTAGATTGGAAGTGGATGCGTTTTATTGATGTCAGGCACAGAGATAGTTGCAAATCAAGCTGTTAACTACAATAGAGCACTACAAAGTTATCATTGAGCACACTGATCAAGAGTTGTTATCTTTGTTTGAAATATATGCTCATCATCTAGCTAACCCAGTGGTTTATAACTAAAGGCCCAAACATAGTGCAGTGGAACTGACACATTTAGTCATCATGCCGTATTACTGCAGAAGAACCTTTGTTGATCTCCCCAGGCTTTGACTCTCAGTCACATTCAAAATTAAAGGGACGTGGAGGTAGAAGTGTAGGGTGATGTTCACAGATCAATGAATATGGCAGGCCTGGTTGAGAAAACAGTTAATAAAGCACAAGGGATCTTGGGTTTTATAAATAGTCACAGAGGCAATAGTATCAAGGAAGTTTTGATAAACTTGTATAAAACATTCATTTGACCTCAACTGAAACATTGTGTCCAATATTTGAATGCAGTTTAAGAAGAAGTGGAAACAGAGGTGTCATATTAGTCGTTTTCCAGCCCTGTCCAGCGATTGCTGTGATTCTTGGAAGATCACCGCGACTGCCTCTGCAATATTGTTAGGTGTCTCCTTCAGAACTCTGGGGTATTGTCATCTGGTCTGGCTGATTTATCCACCTTCAGACCTTTCCACTTCCCTAGCACCTTCTCCTTAGCAATGGCCACAACATCCACCTCTGCCCCCTGACGCCCTTGAAGTTCTGGTATGCTGCTGGTGTCTTCCACTGTGAAGACTGATGTAAAGCATCTATTCAGTTCCTCTGCCTTTTCTTTGTTTTCATTACTATTCTCCAGCCTTTGTCCTTGTGGGATCTACCACAAGCTGCTCCAAAAGAATCTCATGGACATTCCACAATTTCCTTTTCTTAGGACCCACAAACAACCTGATTTTTCCAGTCTGCCTACATGTTGGAGACCCCATGATTTTTGTGATCGTGCCTTTCTTATATACCTTTTCCATCTGCTGATTTATTTTCTTCCCCATATCCTGACGACTGCACCGAGGCCTGTACACAGCTCCACAGAGCTCCCATCAGAGTCAATTTTTCTTTGCGATTTCTCAACTCTACCCACACAGATTCTACACCTTCAGACACTAAATCACTTGCTGCTATCGATTTAATTTCATTTCGTATTAACAAGGCAACCCCACCATGCCTGCCCATCTGCCTTCCCTTTCAATGGGATTCAGATCCTTGGTTATGTAGTTCCAGCCCTGATCCCTCACAGCCACATCACTATGATACCCACAACATCGTACCCACTCGTTTCAATCTGCACTAAAACTCATTTACCTCATATCATGTACTGCTTTTGACAGTAATGTTTCCACAAGTAGGAGAGAGTAGGAGCCGGGGGGATAACTTCAGAATGGAAGGATAAGCCTTTCAAACTGAGATGAGGAGGAATTATTTTAGCCAGAAGGTGGTGAATCTGTGGACTTCATTACTACAAAAGGTTGTACAGGCCTAGTCATTTAGTGTTTTGAAGTCGCAGACAATTGGGTTCTTATTTAGTAAGGGGGTCAAAGGTTATGGAGAGAAGGCAGGAGAATGGGATTGAGAAACATATTAGCCATGATTTAATGATGAAGCAGACTCGATGGGTCACATCCTGCTCCTGTATCTTATGGTCTTATGACGTTGTCATCATCATTGCATCAGCTATCCTTCGATTTAAGAATGTTATCTACGCAGTGTGGGGAGTCTCTGCCATGTTCTTCACGTGGCTGTACATACTGCTTCTCAACTAACAGATCTTTGGACATATAGGTAGGATGTTCCCCCAAGGTAGTGAGATCAAGAATGCAGGATTTGAATCCTTTTCTTGCCTTCTCTGCCTCACCATTAAAATGTTAGGACTTAAATTACAATGCAATTGGATGGACAAGTTGTCACCATTCTGAATAAGTGGTAACAGGCTCCTCCCAGTCTTTAAGGTGAATGCTGCCCTGCTTCAAGGAGAGTTTAGGTGTCCTTAAAGTATTTCCTTTGACCTTCCCTTAGATACTAGTCATTTGAGACTTGAGGAAAGAGGTCCCGGAGGGGAAGATGCTTTCCCCCATTCAGTCATAATATCCTGTCCATTGAAGTTGTCCATCAAATGCTTGCATATATCAGCAGTAGTTCTCCAGAGTTCCTTCTTACTCTGACAATTTCACACCCTGTTTATGGAGAGAGAGCCTGTGCTTATCCAATCTAAATCCGTCCGCTGAGAAACAGAGCTGTGTTTGTATCTATGCTTAATCGCTTCACTCGAATCTGAAACTTGTCGAGAAGCCAGTATATCAGAAAACTGAAATAAGCTTCCTGGTAAGCAGGTTGCTGTATATATCGAGACAATGCTTAATCATAGCTTCGTTTTGATGATTTCTTAGATGCTTTCACACAGGAATTTAATGTGCTATTGAGCTGAGCCTTGATGGGTGGACAATTACGTTAGCATTACAGCTCATTTACATCCTCATGGGTGTACAGCGTAATAGAATAAGATAAAGTTTTCACACCAACCTATTTTCATCATGCAACTAGTTTTTATTCCCATTTTCTAAGCTGGTTTTCTCTTGTTCACACTGTAGTATTCTAATTTGTGCGATGGTTTTCCAGTGCTCCTTGAATTGAGTTTTGTTGTGTACATTTTGAAATGTCATTCATTATTTAACAGAATTAATTTCACTTTTATTTATAAATCACATTAATTAAGGAGCGCAACTGTACACTAAAACAGAAAGCTTGAAACAGAACACTGTATTTAATTATTTTAACTTTTAGTCAAGAAATATCTATTTGTCTATAAAAATGTTGTACTCCCTGTACACTTTAAGCTTACTAACTAAGTTGCAACATGTGAAAACTATCAGTGTAGGGGAGTCCAGAACTAGAGGGCGCAGGTTTAGGGTGAGAGGGGAAAGATTGAGAAGGGATCTAAATGGCAACTTTTTCACGCTGAGGGTGGTACGTGTATGGAATGAGCTGCCAGCGGAAGTGGTGGAGGCTGGTACTATTGCAACATTTAAAATACGTCTAGATGGGGATATGAATAGGAAGGGTTTGGAGAGATTATGGGCCAATTAATGGGACGAGATTGGGTTGTGATATCTAGTCAGCATGGATGAGAAGGACCAAAGGGTCTATTTCCATACAGTACATATCTATTCTAACACTATGACACTATAACATGGAACAATGGGAAAACCCTATATCAACATTGTATCATGGAGACATCATACAGCAATAACTCATAATTGAAAAAAAAAGTCAACTTCCACCATTACAATTTGTTGAATTAATAAAAAGAAACATTTGGACAGTTATTTTCATAGCTACAGATCGTCGTTTGAAATGGACCAGTTGTTTTAATTTAGAGAACATCGAAAGACTTGCAGAAATATTTAATAAAATATTTATTTCACAATAATATTACTGATTTTATTAAATACATACTATTGCATATTGGCAAAAATATTCTCAAAAGAAAAATGTCAAAATCAGTTGCTGTCAATTAGTGTTGCTGACGCAGTCTACTGCATGGGATGAGCAAATCCATTATTATTAAAAAAACTTTGGGAAGGAAAATGAGGGAGTTGTCGGCAGCAAATCTTTTAAAAATGAGTTTTACAACAAATAATACAAATTTTACTATTACAATGCTACAATTTCATCCGATTCTGAGTGCGATCCCAGCGCGGAGGGGAGAGAGTGATCCCAGTGCGGAGGGGAGCGACCGACCCCAGTGCGGAGGGGAGCGACCGACCCCAGTGCAGAGGGGAGAGAGTGATCCCAGCAGAGAGGGGAGCGATAGACCCCAGCACAGAGGAGAGAGAGCGATCCCAGGGCAGAGGAGAGAGAGTGATCCCAGCGCAGAGGAGAGAGAGTGATCCCAGCGCAGAGGGGAGAGAGTGATCCAAGCGCGGAGGGGAGAGAGCGACCCCAGTGCGGAGGGGAGCAACCGACCCCAGCGCGGAGGGGAGAGACTGATCCCAGCAGAGAGGGGAGAGAGTGATCCCAGTGCCGGGGGAGAAAGTGATCCCAGCGCGGAGGAGAGAGAGTGATCCCAGCGCAGAGGGGAGAGAGTGATCCCAGCAGAGAGGGGAGAGAGTGATCCCAATGCCGGGGGAGAGAGTGATCCCAGCAGAGAGGGGAGAGAGTGATCCCAATGCCGGGGGAGAGAGTGATCCCAGCACGGAGGGGAGAGCGCGTTCCCAGTTGCAGAGGAGGGGAGAGCGATCCCAACGCAGAAGGGAGAGCAATCCCAGTGCGAAGGGGGAGAGAGCGATCCCAGCACGGAGGGGAGAGAGAGATCCCAGTGCGGAGGGGTGAGCGTGATCCCAGCGTGGGGGGGAAAGCGATCCCAATGCAGAGAGGAGAGCGTGATCCCAGCGCATAGGAGAGAAAGCGATCCCAGCACAGAGGGGAAAGAGTATCCCAGTGCAGAGGGGAAAGAGTATCCCAGTGCGGAGGGGAGAGAGTGATCCCAGTGCAGAGGGGATAGCGCGATTCCAGTACAGAGGGGAGGGAGTGATTCCAGTGCAGAGGGAAGAGAGTGATGCCAGCACGGAGGGGAGAGTGTGATCCCAGTGCGGGGGGGACAGAATGATCCCAGCGCAGAGGGGAGAGTGATCCCAGTGCAGAGAGGAGAGAGCGATCCCAGCATGGAGGGGAGAGTGATCCCAATGCAGAAGGGAGAGCATTCCCAGTGCGGAGGGGAGAGCGCGATTCCAGTGCGGAGGAGAGAGCTATACCAGTGCGGAGGGTGAAGAGTCATCCCAGCACAAAGGGGAGAGAGTGATCCCAGCACAGAGGGGAGAGAGCGATCCCAGTGCGGGGGGGAGAGAGCGATCCCAGCACGGAGGGGAGAGAGTGATCCCAGTGCGGAGGAGTGAGCGTGATCCCAGCATGGGGGGGAAGCGATCCCAACGCAGAGAGGAGAGCGTGATCCCAGCGCATAGGAGAGAAAGCGAACCCAGCACAGAGGGGAGAGAGTATCCCAGTGCAGAGGGGAGAGAGCGGTTCCAATGCGGAGGAGAGAGATCGATCCCAATGCACAGGGAAGAGAGCGATTCCAGTGCGGAGGGTAAAGACTTATCGCAGCACAGCAGGGAGAGAGCGATCCAAGCACAGCGGGGAGCGAGTGATCCCAGTGTGGCGGGGAGAGATTGATCCCAGCACGGAGGGGAGAGAGCAATCCCAGTGCGGAGGGGAGAGAGTGATCCCAGGGCGGAGGGGATAGCGTGATCCTAGCGAAGAGGGGAGAGAGCTATCCCAGCGCGGAGGGGAGACAGCGATCCCAGTGCGGAGAGGGGATAGCGATCCCAGCACGAAAGCGGGAGAGTGATTCTAGCACGGAGGGGAGAGAGCGATCCCAGCACAGAGGAGAGAGCGATCCCAACGCAGAAGGGAGAGCAATTCCAGTGCGAAGGGTAGAGAGCGATTCCAGTGCGGAGGGTGAAGAGTCATCCCAGCACAGAGGGGAGAGAGTGATCCCAGCACAGAGGGGAAAGCGATCCCAGCACAGAGGGAAGAGAGCGATCCGAGTGCGGAGGGGAGAGAGAGATCCCAGCGCGGAGGGGTGAGCGTGATCCCAGCACATAGGAGAGAAAGCGATCCCAGCACAGAGGAGAGAGTATCCCAGTGCAGAAGGGAGAGAGCAATCCCAGTGCGGAGGGGAGAGAGTGATCCCAGCGCGGAGGGGATAGCGCGATCCTAGCGAAGAGGGGAGAGAGCTATCCCAGCGCGGAGGGGAGAGAGCGATCCCAGTGCGGAGAGGGGATAGCGATCCCAGCGCAGAGGGGAGAGATCGATCCCAGAGTGGAGAGGGGCTAGCGATCCCAGCGCAGAGGGGAGAGATCGATCCCAGTGCAGAGGGGAGAGCGCGATCCCTGTGCAGAGGGGAGACCGCGATCCCAGTGTGGCGGGGAGAGAACAATCTCAGCGCAGAGGGGAGAGTGACCCAGTGCAGAGGGGAGAGTGATCCCACTGCAGAGAGGGGAGAGCGTTCCCAAAGCAGAAGGGAGAGCAATCCCAGTGCGAAGGGGAGAGAGCGATCCCAGTGCAGAGGGTAGAGAGCGATTCCGGTGCAGAAGGGAGAGAGTGATCCCAGTGCAGAGGGGAGAGAGTGATCCCAGTGCAGAGGAGAGAGAGCGATCCCAGTGGAGAGGGGAGAGAGTGATCCCAGCACGGAAGGTAGAGTTATCACAGCACAGCGGGGAGATAGCGCTTCCAGTGCGGAGGGGAGAGTGATCCCAGTGAAGAGGGGAGACAGCGATCCCAGCACAGAGGAGAGAGCGATCCCAGCGCAGAGGGGAGAAAGCGATCCCAGCACAGAGGAGAGAGAGCGATCCCAGCGCGGAGGGGAGAGAGCGATCCCAGTGCGGAGGGGAGAGTGATCCCAGTGCGGAGGGGAGAGAGCGATCCCAGTGAAGAGGAGAGAGAGCGATCCCAGCACAGAGGGGAGAAAGCGATCCCAGCGCAGAGGAGAGAGAGCGATCCCAGTGCGGAGGGGAGAGTGATCCCAGTGCGGAGGGGAGAGAGCGATCCCAGTGAAGAGGGGAGAGAGCGATCCCAGCACAGAGGAGAGAGAGCGATCCCAGCGCAGAGGGGAGAAAGCGATCCCAGCACAGAGGAGAGAGAGCGATCCCAGTGCGGAGGGGAGAGTGATCCCAGTGCGGAGGGGAGAGAGCGATCCCAGTGAAGAGGGGAGAGAGCGATCCCAGCACAGAGGAGAGAGAGCGATCCCAGCGCAGAGGGGAGAAAGCAATCCCAGCACAGAGGAGAGAGAGCGATCCCAGTGCGAAGGGAAGAGAGTGATCCCAGCACAAAGGAGAAAGAGCTATCCCAGGGCATAGGGGAGAGAGCGATCGCAGCGTATAGGGGAGAGAGCGGTCCCAGTGCAAAGGGGTGAGAGCGATCCCACTGCGGAGGGGTGAGAGTGATCCCAGCGCGAAGGGAAGTGAATGATCCCAGCGCGGAGGGGAGCGAGCGATCTCAGCGCAAAGGGATGAGAGGGATCCCAGCGCATAGGAGAGAAAGTGATCCCAGCACAGAGGGGAGAGAGTATCCCAGTGCAGAGGGGAGAGAGTGATGGCAGTGCAGAGGGAGAGAGTGATCCCAGCACGGAGGGTAAAGAGTCATCCCAGCGCAGAGGGGAGAGAGCTATCCCAGCGCTGAGGGGAGAGATCGATCCCAGTGCAGAGGGGAGACCGCGATCCCAGTGCGGCGGGGAGAGAACGATCTCAGCGCAGAGGGGAGAGTGACCCAGTGCAGAGGGGAGAGAGCGATCCTAGCATGGAGGGGAGAGCGATCCCAATGCAGAAGGGAGAGCAATCCCAGTGCGAAGGGGAGAGAGTGATCCCGGTGCAGAGGGGAGAGAAAGATCCCAGTGGAGAGGGGAGAGAGCTATTCCAGTGCAGAGGGGAGAGCGTGATTCCTGCACGGAGAGAAGAGAGTGATGCCAGCACGGAGGGGAGAGCGCGATCCCAGTGCGGCGGGGAGAGAACGATCCCAGTGAAGAGGGGAGAGAGTGACCCAGTGCAGAGAGGGGAGAGCGATCCCAGCACGGAGGCGGGAAAGTGATCCCAGCACGGCGGGGAGAGAGTGATTCCTGCGTGGAGGGGAGAGAGCGATCCCAGTGCGAAGGGGAGAGAGCGGTCCCAGTGCGGAGGGGAGCGAGCAATCCCAGTGCAGAGGGGAGAGCGCGATCTCAGCGCAAAGGGGTGAGAGGGAACCCAGCGCAGAGGGGAAAGTGATCCCAGTGCGGAGGGGAGAGAATGATCCCAGCGCGGAGGGTAAAGAGTCATCCCAGCACAGCGGGGAGAGAGCGATCCCAGTGCGGAGTGGAGAGCGCGACTCCAGTGCAGAGGGGAGAGTGTGATCCAGCGCAGAGGGGAGAGAGTGAGCCAGCGCAAAGGGGTGAGAGCGATCCCAGTGCGGAGGGGAGAGTGATCCCAGTGCAGAGGAGAGAGAACGATCCCAGCACGGAGGGGAGAGAGCGATCCCAGTGCGGAGGGGTGAGAGCGATCCCACTGCGGAGGGGAGAGAGTGATCCCAGTGCGAAGGAGAGAGAGTGATCCCAGCACAAAGGAGAAAGAGCTATCCCAGGGCATAGGGGAGAGAGCGATCTCAGCGTATAGGGGAGAGAGGGATCCCAGCGTGGAGGGGAGAGAGCGATCCCAGCGCGGAGGGGAGAGAGAGATCCCAGCTCGGAAGGGAGAGAGTGATCCCAGCACGGAGGGTAAAGAGTCATCCCAGCACAGCGGGGAGAAAGCGATCCCAATGCGGAGGGGAGAGAGTGATCCCAGTGCATAGGGGAGAGTGCGATCCGAGTGAGGAGGGGAGAGTGTGATTCCAGTGTGAAGGGAGAGAGCGATCGCAGTGCAGAGGGGACAGAGCGATCCCAGCGCGGAGGGGAGTGTGTGATCCCAATGCGGAGGGGAGAGCGATCCCAGAGAGGAGGAGAGGGAGCGATTCCAGCACGGAAGGGAGAGAGCGATCCTTGTGCGGAGGGTAGAGAGCGATCCCAGCGCAGAGGGGAGAGCGCGATCCGAGAGTGGAGTGGACAGAGATCCCAGCGTGGGCGGTAAGTGATCCCAGCGTGGAGGGGAGAGCAATCCCAGCACGGAGGGGAGAGAGTGATCCCAGTGCGGAGGGCGGAGAACGATCCCAGTGCGGAGGGGTGAGAGCGATCCCAGTTTTGAGGGGAGGGAGCGATTCCAGCGTGGAGGGGAGAGTGATCCCAGCATGGAGGGGAGAGAGTGATCCTCGTGCAGAGGGGAGAGAGTGATCCCAGTGTGGAGGAAAAATGCGATCCCAGTGAGGAGGGGAGAGTGATCCCAGCGGGAGGAGTGACAGCAATCTCAATGCGGAGGAGAGAGTGTGATCCCAGGGCAGAGGGGAGAGAGTGATCTCAGCGAGGAGGGGAGTGAGTGATCCCAGTTGCGGAGGGCGGAGAGCGATCCCAGCGCTGAAGGAAGAGAGTGATCCCCGTGCGGAGAGGAGAGAGTGATTCCAGTGCAGAGGGGAGTGAGAGATCCCAGTTGCAGAGGTGGAGAGAGTGATGCCAGCACGGAGTGGAGAGAGAGATCCCAGCGTGGGGGAGAGCGCGATCCCAGCGCGGAGGGGAGAGAGTGATCCCAGTGCAGAGGGGAGAGCAATCCCAGCGTGGAGGGGAGTGGGCGATCCCAGCGCGGAATGGAGTGAGCGATTCCAGCACGGAGGGGAGTAGGCGATCCCAGTGCGGAGGGGAGTGAGCGATCCCAGTGCAGAGGGGAGAGAGCGATCCCAGTGCAGAGGGGAGAGAGCGATCCCAGCGCGAAGGGAAGAGAGTGATTCCAGTGCGGAGGGGAGAGTGATCCCAGCACAAACGGGAGAAAGCGATCCCAGCGCGGAAGGGAAAGCGATCCCAGTGCGGAGGGGAGAGTGTGATTCCAGTGTGAAGGGGAGAGAGCGATCGCAGCACGGAGGGGAGTGTGTGATCCCAGTGCGGAGGGGAGAGCGTGATCACAGCGCAGAAGGGAGAGAGTGATCCCAATGCGGAGGGGAGAGTGATACCAGAGAGGAGGGGAGGGAGCGATTCCAGCGCGGAAGGGAGAGAGCGATCCCTGTGCGGAGGGTAGAGAGCGATCCCAGCGCAGAGGGGAGAGCGCGATCCGAGAGTGGAGTGGACAGAGTCCCAGCGTGGGCGGTAAGTGATCCCAGCGTGGAGGGGAGAGCAATCCCAGCACGGAGGGGAGAGAGTGATCCCGGTATTGAGGGGATGGAGCGATTCCAGTGTGGAGGGGAGAGTGATCCCAGCATGGAGAGGAGAGAGTGATCCTCGTGCAGAGGGGAGAGAGTGATCCCAGTGTGGAGGAAAAAAGTGATCCCAGCGTGGAGGGGAGAGCGATCCCAGCGCGAAGGGAAGAGTGATCCCAGTGCGGAGGGGAGACAGTGATGCCAATGCGGAGGGCAGAGCACGATCCCAGTGCGGAGGGGAGAGAGTGATCCCAGTGCGGAGGGGAGAGAGTGATCCCAGTGCGGAGGGGAGAGAACGATCCCAGTGCGGAGCGGAGAGAGTGATCCCAGTGCGGAGGGGAGAGAGTGATCCCACTGCGGAGGGGAGAGAGTGATCCCAGTGCGGAGGAGAGAGAACGATCCCAGTGCGGAGCGGAGAGAGCGATCCCAGCACGGATAGGAGAGAGGGATCCCAGTGCGGAGGGGAAAGGGTGATCCCCGCGTGGAGGAGAGAGAGTGATCGCAGTGCAGAGGGTCAGAGCGATCCCAGTTGCAGAGGTGGAGAGAGTTATCCCAGCGCGGAGTGGAGAGAGATCCCAGCGCGGAAGGAAGAGAGCGATCCGAGCACACAGGGAAGAGAGTGATCCCAGTCCGGAGGAGAGAGTGATACCAGTGCGGAGGGCAGAGTGCGATACCAGCGTGAAGGGGAGAGAGCGATCCCAGCGCGGAGATGGGAGAGTGATTCCAGAGCGGTGGGGAGAGAGTGATCCCAGTGCGGAGGGGAGTGAGCGATCCCAGTGTAGAGGGGAGAGCGCGATCCGAGAGTGGAGTGGACAGAGATCCCAGCGTGGGTGGTAAGTGATCCCAGCGTGGAGGGGAGAGCAATCCCAGCACGGAGGGGAGAGAGTGATCCCGGTGCGGAGGGTGGAGAACGATCCCAGTGCGGAGGGGTGAGAGCGATCCCAGTTTTGAGGGGAGGGAGCGATTCCAGCGTGGAGGGGAGAGTGATCCCAGCATGGAGGGGAGAGAGTGATCCTCGTGCAGAGGGGAGAGAGTGATCCCAGTGTGGAGGAAAAATGCGATCCCAGTGAGGAGGGGAGAGTGATCCCAGCGCGAAGGGGAGAGTGATCCCAGCGGGAGGAGTGAGAGCAATCTCAATGCGGAGGAGAGAGTGTGATCCCAGGGCAGAGGGGAGAGAGTGATCTCAGCGAGGAGGGGAGTGAGGGATCCCAGCGCAAAGGGAAGAGAGCGATCCCCGCACAGATGGGGAGAGTGACCCCAGTGCGGAGGGGAGACAGTGATCCTAGTGAGGAGGGGAGTGTTATCCCAGCACGGAGGGGAGAGAGCAAACCCGGTGCAAAGAAGAGAGAGAAATCCCAAGCATGGAGGGCAGAGTGATCGCAGCGTGGAGTGGAGAGAGAGCCCAGTGCGGAGGGAAAAGAGCGATCCCAGAAGCGGAGGGGAGAGCGATCCCAGGGTGAAGGGGAGAGGGCGATCCAAGAATGGAGGGGAGAGTGATCCCAGCGCGGAGGGGAGAGAGTGATCCCAGCGCGGAGTTGAGGGAGCGATCCCAGTGCGGAGGGGAGAGAGTAATCCCAGCACGGAGGGGAGAGAGTGATCCCAGCGCGGAGGGAAGAGAGTGATCCCAGCGCGGAGTTGAGGGAGCGATCCCAGTGCGGAGGGGAGAGAGTGATCCCAGCGCGGAGGGAAGAGAGTGATCCCAGCGCAGAGGGGAGAGACTGACCCCAGTGCGGAGGGGAGACAGTGATCCTAGTGAGGAGGGGAGTGTTATCCCAGCACGGAGGGGAGAGAGCAAACCCGGTGCAAAGAAGAGAGAGAAATCCTAAGCATGGAGGGCAGAGTGATCGCAGCGTGGAGTGGAGAGAGAGCCCAGTGTGGAGGGAAAAGAGCGATCCCAGAAGCGGAAGGGAGAGCGATCCCAGGGTGAAGGGGAGAGGGCGATCCAAGAATGGAGGGGAGAGTGATCCCAGCGCGGAGGGGAGAGAGTGATCCCAGCGCGGAGTTGAGGGAGCGATCCCAGTGCGGAGGGGAGAGAGTAATCCCAGCACGGAGGGAAGAGAGTGATCCCAGCGCAGAGGGAAGAGAGTGATCCAAGCACGGAGGGAAGAGAGTGATCCCAGCGCGGAGAGAAGAGAGTGATCCGAGCGCAGAGGTGAGAGAGTGATCCCAGTGCAGAGGGGAGAGAGTGATTCCAGTGGGGTGGGAAGAGAGTGATCCCAGCGTGGAGGAAAGAGAGTGATCCCAGCGCAGAGAGGAGAGCGCGATTCCAGTGCGGAGGGGAGCAAGAGATTCCAGTCCGGAGGAGAGCATGATCCCAGCGCGAGGGGAGCGAGTGATCCCAGTGCAGAGGGAAGAGAGTGATCCCAACGCAGAGCGGAGTGAGTAATCCCAGCACGTAGGGTAGAGAGCGATCTCAGCGCGGAGGGGACAGTGATCCCATTGCTGAGGGGAGAGAGTGATCCTAGCGCGGAGACGAGAGAGTGATCCCAAGCCGGAGGGCAGAGAGTAATCCCAGCACGGAGGGGAGATCGCGATCCCAGCGCAGAGGGGAGAGAGTGATCCCAACCCGGAAGGGAGAGAGTGATCCCAGGGCGGAGGGGAGAGACCAATCCCAGCGCAGAGGGGAGAGAGTGATTCCACTGCGTAAGGGAGGGAGCGATCCCAGCGCGGAGGGGAGAGCGCGATCCCAGCGCGGAGGGGGGAGTGACCCAACGCGGAGGGGAGAGAGCGATCCCTGCGCCGAGGAGAGAGAGCGATCCCAGTGCGGTGGGGAGAGAGTGATTCCAGCGCGGAGTTGAGAGAGTGATCCCAGCAAGGAGGGGAGAGAGCAATCCCAGCGTGGAGGGGAGAGAGTGATCCCAATGCGGAGGGAAGAGAGTGATCCCAGCGTGGAGGGAAGAGAGTGATCCCAGCGCGGAGTTGAGGGAGCGATCCCATTGCGGAGGGGAGAGAGTGATCCCAGCGCGGAGGGGAGAGAGCGATCCCAGAGTGGAAGGGAGAGAGTGATTCCAGCACGGAAGAGAGAGAGTGATCCCAGGGCGGAGGGGAGAGAGTGATCCCAGCGCGGAGGGAAGAGAGTGATCCGAACGGAGAGGGGAGAGAGTGACCCCAGTCCAGAGGGAAGGGAGTGATCCCAGCGTGGAGGGGAGAGAGTTATCCCAGCGCGGAGGGGAGAGTGTGATCCCAGCGCGGAGGGGAGAGCGATCCCAGCGCGGAGGGGAGAGTGTGATCCCAGCACAGAGGGAAGAGAGTGATCCGAGCGCATTGGGGAGAGAGTGATCCCAGTGCAGAGGGGAGAGAGTGATTCCAGTGGGGAGGGAAGAGAGTGATCCCAGCGCGGAGGGGAGAGAGCGATCCCAACACTGAGGAAGACAGTGATCCTAGTTCGGAGGGTAGAGAGTAATCCCAGCGCGGAGGGAAGAGAGTGATCCCAGCGCAGAGGGGAGAGACTGACCCCAGTGTGGAGGGGAGACAGTGATCCTAGTGAGGAGGGGAGTGTTATCCCAGCACGGAGGGGAGCGAGCAATCCCAGTGCAAAGAAGAGAGAGAAATCCCAAGCATGGAGGGCAGAGTGATCGCAGCGTGGAGTGGAGAGAGAGCCCAGTGCGGAGGGAAGAGAGCGATCCCAGAAGCGGAGGGGAGAGCGATCCCAGTGTGAAGGGGAGAGAGCAATCCAAGATTGGAGGGGAGAGTGATCACAGAGCGGAGGGGAGAGAGCGATCCCAGGGCGCAGGGGAGAGAGTAATCCCAGCGCAGAGGGGAGAGAGTGATCCCAGCACGGAGGGGAGAGAGTGATCCCAGCGCGGAGGGAAGAGAGTGATCCAAGCGCGGAGGGGAGAGAGTGATCCCAGCACGGAGGGGAGAGAGTGATCCCAGCACAGAGGGAAAAGAGTGATCCCAATGCAGAGGGCAGGGAGTAATCCCAGCACGTAGGGTAGAGAGCGATCTCAGCGCGGAGGGGACAGTGATCCCATTGCTGAGGGGAGAGAGTGATCACAGCGCGGAGGAAAGAGAGTGATCCCAGTGCGGAGGGGAGAGAGTGATCCCAGAGCGGAGGGAAGAGAGTGATCCCAGCACGGAGTTGAGGGAGTGATCCCAATGCGGAGGGGAGAGAGTGTTCACAGCACAGAGGGAAGAGAGTGATCCGAGCGCAGAGGGGAGAGAGTGATCCCAGCGCGGAGGGGAGAGAGCGATCCCAAAAACGAAGGAAAGACAGTGATCCCAGCGCGGAGGGTAGAGAGTAATCCTAGTGCGGAGGGGAGAGAGTGATCCCAGAATGGAGGGAAAAGAGTGATCCCTGCGCGGAGTTGAGGGAGCGATCCCAGTGCGGAGGGAAGAGAGTGATCACAGCACAGAGGAAAGAGAGTGATCCGAGGGCAGATGGGAGAGAGTGATCTCAGCGCGGAGGGAAGAGAGTGATCACAGCACAGAGGAAAGAGAGTGATCCGAGGGCAGATGGGAGAGAGTGATCTCAGCGCGGAGGGGAGAGAGCGATCCCAACACGGAGGAGAGACAGTGATCCCAGCGCGGAGGGTAGAGAGTGATCCCAGCGCGGAGGGAAGAGAGTGATCCCAGCGCAGAGGGGAGAGACTGACCCCAGTGCGGAGGGAAGAGAGCGATCCCAGAAGCGGAGGGGAGAGCGATCCCAGTGTGAAGGGGAGAGAGCAATCCAAGATTGGAGGGGAGAGTGATCACAGAGCGGAGGGGAGAGAGCGATCCCAGGGCGCAGGGGAGAGAGTAATCCCAGCGCAGAGGGGAGAGAGTGATCCCAGCACGGAGGGGAGAGAGTGATCCCAGCGCGGAGGGAAGAGAGTGATCCCAGCGCGGAGGGGAGAGAGTGATCCCAGCACGGAGGGAAGAGAGTGATTCCAGTGCGGAGGGGAGAGAGTGATCCAAGCGCGGAGGGGAGAGAGTGATCCCAGCACAGAGGGAAAAGAGTGATCCCAATGCAGAGGGCAGGGAGTAATCCCAGCACGTAGGGTAGAGAGCGATCTCAGCGCGGAGGGGACAGTGATCCCATTGCTGAGGGGAGAGAGTGATCACAGCGCGGAGGGGAGAGAGTGATCCCAGTACGGAGGAAAGAGAGTGATCCCAGTGCGGAGGGAAGAGAGTGATCCCAGCGCGGAGGGGAGAGAGCAATCCCAGCACGGAGGGGAGAGAGTGATCCCAGCGCAGAGGGAAGAGAGTGATCCGAGCACAGAGGGGAGAGAGTGATCCCAGTGCAGAGGGGAGTGAGTGATTCCAGTGGGGAGCGAAGAGAGTGATCCCAGTGCGGAGGGGAGAGAGCGATCCCAACACAGAGGAGAGACAGTGATCCCAGCGCGGAGGGTTGAGAGTGATCCGAGAGCGGAGGGAAGAGAGTGATTCCAGAGCAGAGTTGAGGGAGCGATCCCAGTGAGGAGGGGAGAGAGTGATCCGAGCGCAGAGGGAAGAGAGTGATCACAGCGCGGAGGGGAGAGAGTGATCCCAGTACGGAGGAAAGAGAGTGATCCAAGTGCGGAGGGGAGAGAGTGATTCCAGCACAGAGGGAAAAGAGTGATCCCAATGCAGAGGGCAGGGAGTAATCCCAGCACATAGGGTAGAGAGCGATCTCAGTGCGGAGGGGACAGTGATCCCATTGCTGAGGGGAGAGAGTGATCCTAGCGTGGAGACGAGAAAGTGATCCCAAGCCGGAGGGCAGAGATTAATCCCAGCACGGAGGGAAGAGCGCGATCCCAGCGCAGAGGGGAAAGAGTGATCCCAGCGCGGAGTTGAGGGAGCGATCCCAGTGCGGAGGGGAGAGAGTGATCCCAGCGCGGAGGGAAGAGAGTGATCCCAGCGCAGAGGGGAGAGACTGACCCCAGTGCGGAGGGGAGACAGTGATCCTAGTGAGGAGGGGAGTGTTATCCCAGCACGGAGGGGAGAGAGCAAACCCGGTGCAAAGAAGAGAGAGAAATCCTAAGCATGGAGGGCAGAGTGATCGCAGCGTGGAGTGGAGAGAGAGCCCAGTGTGGAGGGAAAAGAGCGATCCCAGAAGCGGAAGGGAGAGCGATCCCAGGGTGAAGGGGAGAGGGCGATCCAAGAATGGAGGGGAGAGTGATCCCAGCGCGGAGGGGAGAGAGTGATCCCAGCGCGGAGTTGAGGGAGCGATCCCAGTGCGGAGGGGAGAGAGTAATCCCAGCACGGAGGGAAGAGAGTGATCCCAGCGCAGAGGGAAGAGAGTGATCCAAGCACGGAGGGAAGAGAGTGATCCCAGCGCGGAGAGAAGAGAGTGATCCGAGCGCAGAGGTGAGAGAGTGATCCCAGTGCAGAGGGGAGAGAGTGATTCCAGTGGGGTGGGAAGAGAGTGATCCCAGCGTGGAGGAAAGAGAGTGATCCCAGCGCAGAGAGGAGAGCGCGATTCCAGTGCGGAGGGGAGCAAGAGATTCCAGTCCGGAGGAGAGCATGATCCCAGCGCGAGGGGAGCGAGTGATCCCAGTGCAGAGGGAAGAGAGTGATCCCAACGCAGAGCGGAGTGAGTAATCCCAGCACGTAGGGTAGAGAGCGATCTCAGCGCGGAGGGGACAGTGATCCCATTGCTGAGGGGAGAGAGTGATCCTAGCGCGGAGACGAGAGAGTGATCCCAAGCCGGAGGGCAGAGAGTAATCCCAGCACGGAGGGGAGATCGCGATCCCAGCGCAGAGGGGAGAGAGTGATCCCAACCCGGAAGGGAGAGAGTGATCCCAGGGCGGAGGGGAGAGACCAATCCCAGCGCAGAGGGGAGAGAGTGATTCCACTGCGTAAGGGAGGGAGCGATCCCAGCGCGGAGGGGAGAGCGCGATCCCAGCGCGGAGGGGGGAGTGACCCAACGCGGAGGGGAGAGAGCGATCCCTGCGCCGAGGAGAGAGAGCGATCCCAGTGCGGTGGGGAGAGAGTGATTCCAGCGCGGAGTTGAGAGAGTGATCCCAGCAAGGAGGGGAGAGAGCAATCCCAGCGTGGAGGGGAGAGAGTGATCCCAATGCGGAGGGAAGAGAGTGATCCCAGCGTGGAGGGAAGAGAGTGATCCCAGCGCGGAGTTGAGGGAGCGATCCCATTGCGGAGGGGAGAGAGTGATCCCAGCGCGGAGGGGAGAGAGCGATCCCAGAGTGGAAGGGAGAGAGTGATTCCAGCACGGAAGAGAGAGAGTGATCCCAGGGCGGAGGGGAGAGAGTGATCCCAGCGCGGAGGGAAGAGAGTGATCCGAACGGAGAGGGGAGAGAGTGACCCCAGTCCAGAGGGAAGGGAGTGATCCCAGCGTGGAGGGGAGAGAGTTATCCCAGCGCGGAGGGGAGAGTGTGATCCCAGCGCGGAGGGGAGAGCGATCCCAGCGCGGAGGGGAGAGTGTGATCCCAGCACAGAGGGAAGAGAGTGATCCGAGCGCATTGGGGAGAGAGTGATCCCAGTGCAGAGGGGAGAGAGTGATTCCAGTGGGGAGGGAAGAGAGTGATCCCAGCGCGGAGGGGAGAGAGCGATCCCAACACTGAGGAAGACAGTGATCCTAGTTCGGAGGGTAGAGAGTAATCCCAGCGCGGAGGGAAGAGAGTGATCCCAGCGCAGAGGGGAGAGACTGACCCCAGTGTGGAGGGGAGACAGTGATCCTAGTGAGGAGGGGAGTGTTATCCCAGCACGGAGGGGAGCGAGCAATCCCAGTGCAAAGAAGAGAGAGAAATCCCAAGCATGGAGGGCAGAGTGATCGCAGCGTGGAGTGGAGAGAGAGCCCAGTGCGGAGGGAAGAGAGCGATCCCAGAAGCGGAGGGGAGAGCGATCCCAGTGTGAAGGGGAGAGAGCAATCCAAGATTGGAGGGGAGAGTGATCACAGAGCGGAGGGGAGAGAGCGATCCCAGGGCGCAGGGGAGAGAGTAATCCCAGCGCAGAGGGGAGAGAGTGATCCCAGCACGGAGGGGAGAGAGTGATCCCAGCGCGGAGGGAAGAGAGTGATCCAAGCGCGGAGGGGAGAGAGTGATCCCAGCACGGAGGGGAGAGAGTGATCCCAGCACAGAGGGAAAAGAGTGATCCCAATGCAGAGGGCAGGGAGTAATCCCAGCACGTAGGGTAGAGAGCGATCTCAGCGCGGAGGGGACAGTGATCCCATTGCTGAGGGGAGAGAGTGATCACAGCGCGGAGGAAAGAGAGTGATCCCAGTGCGGAGGGGAGAGAGTGATCCCAGAGCGGAGGGAAGAGAGTGATCCCAGCACGGAGTTGAGGGAGTGATCCCAATGCGGAGGGGAGAGAGTGTTCACAGCACAGAGGGAAGAGAGTGATCCGAGCGCAGAGGGGAGAGAGTGATCCCAGCGCGGAGGGGAGAGAGCGATCCCAAAAACGAAGGAAAGACAGTGATCCCAGCGCGGAGGGTAGAGAGTAATCCTAGTGCGGAGGGGAGAGAGTGATCCCAGAATGGAGGGAAAAGAGTGATCCCTGCGCGGAGTTGAGGGAGCGATCCCAGTGCGGAGGGAAGAGAGTGATCACAGCACAGAGGAAAGAGAGTGATCCGAGGGCAGATGGGAGAGAGTGATCTCAGCGCGGAGGGAAGAGAGTGATCACAGCACAGAGGAAAGAGAGTGATCCGAGGGCAGATGGGAGAGAGTGATCTCAGCGCGGAGGGGAGAGAGCGATCCCAACACGGAGGAGAGACAGTGATCCCAGCGCGGAGGGTAGAGAGTGATCCCAGCGCGGAGGGAAGAGAGTGATCCCAGCGCAGAGGGGAGAGACTGACCCCAGTGCGGAGGGAAGAGAGCGATCCCAGAAGCGGAGGGGAGAGCGATCCCAGTGTGAAGGGGAGAGAGCAATCCAAGATTGGAGGGGAGAGTGATCACAGAGCGGAGGGGAGAGAGCGATCCCAGGGCGCAGGGGAGAGAGTAATCCCAGCGCAGAGGGGAGAGAGTGATCCCAGCACGGAGGGGAGAGAGTGATCCCAGCGCGGAGGGAAGAGAGTGATCCCAGCGCGGAGGGGAGAGAGTGATCCCAGCACGGAGGGAAGAGAGTGATTCCAGTGCGGAGGGGAGAGAGTGATCCAAGCGCGGAGGGGAGAGAGTGATCCCAGCACAGAGGGAAAAGAGTGATCCCAATGCAGAGGGCAGGGAGTAATCCCAGCACGTAGGGTAGAGAGCGATCTCAGCGCGGAGGGGACAGTGATCCCATTGCTGAGGGGAGAGAGTGATCACAGCGCGGAGGGGAGAGAGTGATCCCAGTACGGAGGAAAGAGAGTGATCCCAGTGCGGAGGGAAGAGAGTGATCCCAGCGCGGAGGGGAGAGAGCAATCCCAGCACGGAGGGGAGAGAGTGATCCCAGCGCAGAGGGAAGAGAGTGATCCGAGCACAGAGGGGAGAGAGTGATCCCAGTGCAGAGGGGAGTGAGTGATTCCAGTGGGGAGCGAAGAGAGTGATCCCAGTGCGGAGGGGAGAGAGCGATCCCAACACAGAGGAGAGACAGTGATCCCAGCGCGGAGGGTTGAGAGTGATCCGAGAGCGGAGGGAAGAGAGTGATTCCAGAGCAGAGTTGAGGGAGCGATCCCAGTGAGGAGGGGAGAGAGTGATCCGAGCGCAGAGGGAAGAGAGTGATCACAGCGCGGAGGGGAGAGAGTGATCCCAGTACGGAGGAAAGAGAGTGATCCAAGTGCGGAGGGGAGAGAGTGATTCCAGCACAGAGGGAAAAGAGTGATCCCAATGCAGAGGGCAGGGAGTAATCCCAGCACATAGGGTAGAGAGCGATCTCAGTGCGGAGGGGACAGTGATCCCATTGCTGAGGGGAGAGAGTGATCCTAGCGTGGAGACGAGAAAGTGATCCCAAGCCGGAGGGCAGAGATTAATCCCAGCACGGAGGGAAGAGCGCGATCCCAGCGCAGAGGGGAAAGAGTGATCCCAACCCGGAAGGGAGAGAGTGATCCCAGTGCAGAGGGGAGAGAGTGATCCCAGTTTGACGGGGAGAGAGTAATCCCAGAGCGGAGGGGAGAGTGTGATCCCATCGCGGAGGGGAGAGCGATCCCAGCGCGGAGGGGAGAGACTGATCCCAGTACGGAGGGGAGAGACTGATCCCAGTACGGAGGGAAGAGAGTGATCCCAGCACAGAGGGAAGAGAGTGATCCGAGCGCGGAGTTGAGGGAGCGATCCCAGTGCGGAGGGGAGAGAGTGATCACAGCGCGGAGGGGAGAGAGTGATCCCAGTACGGAGGGAAGATAGTGATCCCAGCGCGGAGGGGAGAGAGCAATCCCAGCGCGGAGGGGAGCAAGTGATCCCAGTGCAGAGGGAAGAGAGTGATCCCAACGCAGAGGGCAGTGAGTAATCCCAGCACGTAGGGTAGAGAGCGATCACAGCGCGGAGGGGACAGTGATCCCATTGCTGAGGGGAGAGAGTGATCCTAGCGCGGAGACAAGAGAGTGATCCCAAGCCGGAGGGCAGAGAGTAATCCCAGCACGGAGGGGAGAGCGCGATCCCAGCGCAGAGGGGAAAGAGTGATCCCAACCCGGAAGGGAGAGAGTGATCCCAGTGCAGAGGGGAGAGAGTGATCCCAGTGCGACGGGGAGAGAGTAATCCCAGAGCGGAGGGGAGAGTGTGATCCCATCGCGGAGGGGAGAGCGATCCCAGCGCGGAGGGGAGAGACTGATCCCAGCGCGGAGGGAAGAGAGTGATCCGAGCGGAGAGGGGAGAGAGTGATCCCAGTGCAGAGGGAAGGGAGGTATCTCAGCGCGGAAGGGAGAGAGTATTCCCTGCACGGAATGGAGAGTATGATCCCAGTGCGGAAGGGAGAGAGTGATCCCAGCGCGGAGGGGAGAGCGTGATCCCAGCACGGAGGGGAGAGAGTGATCCCAGCGCGGAGGGGAGAGAGTGATCCCAGCGCGGAGGGGAGAGAGTGATCCCAGCACGGTGGGAAGAGAGTGATCCCAGCACAGAGGGAAGAGAGTGATCCGAGCGCGGAGTTGAGGGAGCGATCCCAGTGCGGAGCGGAGAGAGTGATCACAGCGCGGAGGGGAGAGAGTGATCCCAGTACGGAGGGGAGAGAGTGATCCGAGCAGAGAGGGGAGAGAGCAATCCCAGCACGGAGGGAAGAGAGTGATCCTAGCGCGGAGGGGAGAGAGTGATCCGAGCGGAGAGGGGAGAGAGTGATCCCAGTGCAGAGGGAAGGGAGTGATCTCAGCGCAGAGGGGAGAGAGTATTCCCTGCACGGAATGGAGAGAGTGATCCCAGTGCGGAGGTAAGAGAGTGATCCCAGCACGGAGGGGAGAGAGTGATCCCAGCACGGAGAGGAGAGAGTGATCCCAGCACGGTGGGAAGAGAATGATCACAGCACAGAGTGAAGAGAGTGATCCGAGCGCGGAGTTGATGGAGCGATCTCAGCGCGGAGGGGAGAGAGTGATCCCAGTACGGAGGGAAGATAGTGATCCTAGCGCGGAGGGGAGAGAGCAATCCCAGCACGGAGGGAAGAGAGTGATCCCAGCGCGGAGGGGAGAGAGTGATCCCAGCGCGGAGGGGAGAGAGTGATCCCAGCACAGAGGGAAGAGAGTGATCCGAGCGCAGAGGGGAGAGAGTGATCCCAGTGCAGAGGGGAGAGAGTGATCCAAATACGGAGGGGAGAGAGTGATCCCAGCGCGGAGGGGAGAGAGTGATCCCAGCACAGAGGGAAGAGAGTGATCCGAGCGCGGAGGGGAGAGAGCAATCCCAGCACGGAGGGAAGAGAGTGATCCTAGCGCGGAGGGGAGAGAGTGATCCCAGCGCGGAGGGAAGAGAGTGATCCGAGTGCAGAGGGGAGAGAGTGATTCCAGTGGGGTGGGAAGAGAGTAATCCCAGCGCGGAGGGGAGAGAGTGATCCCAGCACGGTGGGAAGAGAGTGATCCCAGCACAGAGGGAAGAGAGTGATCCGAGCGCGGATTTGAGGGAGCGATCCCAGTGCGGAGGGGAGAGAGTGATCACAGCGCGGAGGGGAGAGAGTGATCCCAGTACGGAGGGAAGATAGTGATCCCAGCGCGGAGGGGAGAGAGCAATCCCAGCACGGAGGGAAGAGAGTGATCCTAGCGCGGAGGCGAGAGAGTGATCCCAGCGCGGAGGGAAGAGAGTGATCCGAGCGGAGAGGGGAGAGAGTGATCCCAGTGTAGAGGGAAGGGAGTGATCCCAGCACGGAGAGGAGAGAGTGATCCCAGCACGGTGGGAAGAGAATGATCACAGCACAGAGTGAAGAGAGTGATCCGAGCGCGGAGTTGATGGAGCGATCCCAGTGCGGAGGGGAGAGAGTGATCTCAGCGCGGAGGGGAGAGAGTGATCCCAGTACGGAGGGAAGATAGTGATCCTAGCGCGGAGGGGAGACAGCAATCCCAGCACAGAGGGAAGAGAGTGATCCCAGCGCGGAGGGGAGAGAGTGATCCCAGCGCGGAAGGGAGAGAGTGATCCCAGCACAGAGGGAAGAGAGTGATCCGAGCGCAGAGGGGAGAGAGTGATCCCAGTGCAGAGGGGAGAGAGTTATCCAAATACGGAGGGGAGAGAGTGATCCCAGCGCGGAGGGGAGAGAGTGATCCCAGCACAGAGGGAAGAGAGTGATCCGAGCGCAGAGGGGAGGGAGTGATCCCAGTGCAGAGGGGAGAGAGTGATTCCAGTGGGGAGGGTAGAGAGTAATCCCAGTGCGGAGGGGAGAGAGTAATCCCAGTGCGGAGGGGAGAGAGTGATCCCAGAGCGGAGGGAAGAGAGTGATCCCAGCGCGGAGTTGAGGGAGTGATCCCAATGCGGAGGGGAGAGAGTGATCCCAGCACAAAGGGAAGAGAGTGATCCGAGCGCAGAGGGGAGAGAGTGATCCCAGCGCGGAGGGGAGAGAGCGATCCCAACACGGAGGAAAGACAGTGATCCCAGCGCGGAGGGTAGAGAGTAATCCTAGTGCGGAGGTGAGAGAGTGATCCCAGAATGGAGGGAAAAGAGCGATCCCAGCGCGGAGTTGAGGGAGCGATCCCAGTGCGGTGGGGAGAGAGTGATCCCAGCGCGGAGGGAAGAGAGTGATCCCAGTGCGGAGGGGAGAGAGTGATCCCAGAGCGGAGGGAAGAGAGTGATCCCAGTGCGGAGGGGAGAGAGTGATCCCAGAGCGGAGGGAAGAGAGTGATCCCAGTGCGGAGGGGAGAGAGTAATCCCAGTGCGGAGGGGAGAGAGTGATCCCAGAGCGGAGGGAAGAGAGTGATCCCAGCGCGGAGTTGAGGGAGCGATCCCAGTGCGGAGGGGAGAGAGTGATCCCAGAGCAGAGGGAAGAGAGTGATCCCAGCGCGGAGTTGAGAGAGCGATCCCAGTGTGGAGGGTAGAGAGTAATCCCAGCGCGGAGGAAAGAGAGTGATCCCAGCGCAGAGAGGAGAGCGCGATCCCAGCGCGAGGGGAGCGAGTGATCCCAGTGTGAAGGGGAGAGAGCAATCCAAGATTGGAGGGGAGAGTGATCACAGAGCGGAGGGGAGAGAGCGATCCCAGGGCGCAGGGGAGAGAGTAATCCCAGCGCAGAGGGGAGAGAGTGATCCCAGCACGGAGGGGAGAGAGTGATCCCAGCGCGGAGGGAAGAGAGTGATCCAAGCGCGGAGGGGAGAGAGTGATCCCAGCACGGAGGGGAGAGAGTGATCCCAGCGCGGAGGGAAGAGAGTGATCCCAGTGCGGAGGGGAGAGAGTGATCCAAGTGCGGAGGGGAGAGAGTGATTCCAGCACAGAGGGAAAAGAGTGATCCCAATGCAGAGGGCAGGGAGTAATCCCAGCACGTAGGGTAGAGAGCGATCTCAGCGCGGAGGGGACAGTGATCCCAGTGCTGAGGGGAGAGAGTGATCCTAGCGTGGAGACGAGAAAGTGATCCCAAGCCGGAGGGCAGAGATTAATCCCAGCACGGAGGGAAGAGCGCGATCCCAGCGCAGAGGGGAAAGAGTGATCCCAACCCGGAAGGGAGAGAGTGATCCCAGTGCAGAGGGGAGAGAGTGATCCCAGTGCGACGGGGAGAGAGTAATCCCAGAGCGGAGGGGAGAGTGTGATCCCATCGCGGAGGGGAGAGCGATCCCAGCGCGGAGGGGAGAGACTGATCCCAGCGCGGAGGGAAGAGAGTGATCCGAGCGGAGAGGGGAGAGAGTGATCCCAGTGCAGAGGAAAGGGAGGTATCTCAGCGCGGAGGGGAGAGAGTATTCCCTGCACGGAATGGAGAGAATGATCCCAGTGCGGAAGGGAGAGAGTGATCCCAGCACGGAGGGGAGAGAGTGATCCCAGCACGGAGGGGAGAGAGTGATCCCAGCGCGGAGGGGAGAGAGTGATCCCAGCACGGTGGGAAGAGAGTGATCCCAGCGCGGAGTTGAGGGAGCGATCCCAGTGCGGAGGGGAGAGAGTGATCACAGCGCGGAGGGGAGAGAGTGATCCCAGTACGGAGGGAAGATAGTGATCCTAGCGCGGAGGGGAGAGAGTGATCCGAGCGGAGAGGGGGGAGAGTGATCCCAGTGCAGAGGGAAGGGAGTGATCTCAGCGCGGAGGGGAGAGAGTATTCCCTGCACGGAATGGAGAGAGTGACCCCAGTGCGGAGGTAAGAGAGTGATCCCAGCACGGAGGGGAGAGAGTGATCCCAGCACGGAGAGGAGAGAGTGATCCCAGCACGGTGGGAAGAGAATGATCACAGCACAGAGTGAAGAGAGTGATCCGAGCGCGGAGTTGATGGAGCGATCCCAGTGCGGAGGGGAGAGAGTGATCCCAGAGCAGAGGGAAGAGAGTGATCCCAGCGCGGAGTTGAGAGAGCGATCCCAGTGTGGAGGGTAGAGAGTAATCCCAGCGCGGAGGAAAGAGAGTGATCCCAGCGCAGAGAGGAGAGCACGATCCCAGCGCGAGGGGAGCGAGTGATCCCAGTGTGAAGGGGAGAGAGCAATCCAAGATTGGAGGGGAGAGTGATCACAGAGCGGAGGGGAGAGAGCGATCCCAGAGCGCAGGGGAGAGAGTAATCCCAGCGCAGAGGGGAGAGAGTGATCCCAGCACGGAGGGGAGAGAGTGATCCCAGCGCGGAGGGAAGAGAGTGATCCAAGCGCGGAGGGGAGAGAGTGATCCCAGCACGGAGGGGAGAGAGTGATCCCAGCGCGGAGGGAAGAGAGTGATCCCAGTGCGGAGGGGAGAGAGTGATCCAAGTGCGGAGGGGAGAGAGTGATTCCAGCACAGAGGGAAAAGAGTGATCCCAATGCAGAGGGCAGGGAGTAATCCCAGCACGTAGGGTAGAGAGCGATCTCAGCGCGGAGGGGACAGTGATCCCATTGCTGAGGGGAGAGAGTGATCACAGCGCGGAGGGGAGAGAGTGATCCCAGTACGGAGGAAAGAGAGTGATCCAAGTGCGGAGGGGAGAGAGTGATTCCAGCACAGAGGGAAAAGAGTGATCCCAACGCAGAGGGCAGTGAGTAATCCCAGCACGTAGGGTAGAGAGCGATCTCAGTGCGGAGGGGACAGTGATCCCATTGCTGAGGGGAGAGAGTGATCCTAGCGCGGAGACGAGAAAGTGATCCCAAGCCGGAGGGCAGAGATTAATCCCAGCACGGAGGGAAGAGCGCGATCCCAGCGCAGAGGGGAAAGAGTGATCCCAACCCGGAAGGGAGAGAGTGATCCCAGTGCAGAGGGGAGAGAGTGATCCCAGTGCGACGGGGAGAGAGTAATCCCAGAGCGGAGGGGAGAGTGTGATCCCATCGCGGAGGGGAGAGCGATCCCAGCGCGGAGGGGAGAGACTGATCCCAGCGCGGAGGGAAGAGAGTGATCCCAGTGCAGAGGGGAGAGAGTGATCCCAGTGCGACGGGGAGAGAGTAATCCCAGAGCGGAGGGGAGAGTGTGATCCCATCGCGGAGGGGAGAGCGATCCCAGCGCGGAGGGGAGAGACTGATCCCAGCGCGGAGGGAAGAGAGTGATCCGAGCGGAGAGGGGAGAGAGTGATCCCAGTGCAGAGGAAAGGGAGGTATCTCAGCGCGGAGGGGAGAGAGTATTCCCTGCACGGAATGGAGAGAATGATCCCAGTGCGGAAGGGAGAGAGTGATCCCAGCACGGAGGGGAGAGAGTGATCCCAGCGCGGAGGGGAGAGAGTGATCCCAGCACGGTGGGAAGAGAGTGATCCCAGCGCGGAGTTGAGGGAGCGATCCCAGTGCGGAGGGGAGAGAGTGATCACAGCGCGGAGGGGAGAGAGTGATCCCAGTACGGAGGGAAGATAGTGATCCTAGCGCGGAGGGGAGAGAGTGATCCGAGCGGAGAGGGGGGAGAGTGATCCCAGTGCAGAGGGAAGGGAGTGATCTCAGCGCGGAGGAGAGAGAGTATTCCCTGCACGGAATGGAGAGAGTGACCCCAGTGCGGAGGTAAGAGAGTGATCCCAGCACGGAGGGGAGAGAGTGATCCCAGCACGGAGAGGAGAGAGTGATCCCAGCACGGTGGGAAGAGAATGATCACAGCACAGAGTGAAGAGAGTGATCCGAGCGCGGAGTTGATGGAGCGATCCCAGTGCGGAGGGGAGAGAGTGATCCCAGAGCAGAGGGAAGAGAGTGATCCCAGCGCGGAGTTGAGAGAGCGATCCTAGTGTGGAGGGTAGAGAGTAATCCCAGCGCGGAGGAAAGAGAGTGATCCCAGCGCAGAGAGGAGAGCGCGTTCCCAGCGCGAGGGGAGCGAGTGATCCCAGTGTGAAGGGGAGAGAGCAATCCAAGATTGGAGGGGAGAGTGATCACAGAGCGGAGGGGAGAGAGCGATCCCAGGGCGCAGGGGAGAGAGTAATCCCAGCGCGGAGGGAAGAGAGTGATCCAAGCGCGGAGGGGAGAGAGTGATCCCAGCACGGAGGGGAGAGAGTGATCCCAGCGCGGAGGGAAGAGAGTGATCCCAGTGCGGAGGGGAGAGAGTGATCCAAGTGCGTAGGGGAGAGAGTGATTCCAGCACAGAGGGAAAAGAGTGATCCCAATGCAGAGGGCAGGGAGTAATCCCAGCACGTAGGGTAGAGAGCGATCTCAGCGCGGAGGGGACAGTGATCCCATTGCTGAGGGGAGAGAGTGATCACAGCGCGGAGGGGAGAGAGTGATCCCAGTACGGAGGAAAGAGAGTGATCCAAGTGCGGAGGGGAGAGAGTGATTCCAGCACAGAGGGAAAAGAGTGATCCCAATGCAGAGGGCAGGGAGTAATCCCAGCACATAGGGTAGAGAGCGATCTCAGTGCGGAGGGGACAGTGATCCCAGTGCTGAGGGGAGAGAGTGATCCTAGCGTGGAGACGAGAAAGTGATCCCAAGCCGGAGGGCAGAGATTAATCCCAGCACGGAGGGAAGAGCGCGATCCCAGCGCAGAGGGGAAAGAGTGATCCCAACCCGGAAGGGAGAGAGTGATCCCAGTGCAGAGGGGAGAGAGTGATCCCAGTTTGACGGGGAGAGAGTAATCCCAGAGCGGAGGGGAGAGTGTGATCCCATCGCGGAGGGGAGAGCGATCCCTGCGCGGAGGGGAGAGACTGATCCCAGCGCGGAGGGAAGAGAGTGATCCGAGCGGAGAGGGGAGAGAGTGATCCCAGTGCAGAGGGAAGGGAGGTATCTCAGCACGGAGGGGAGAGAGTGATCCCAGCGCGGAGGGGAGAGAGTGATCCCAGCACGGAGGGGAGAGAGTGATCCCAGCGCGGAGGGGAGAGAGTGATCCCAGCACGGAGGGGAGAGAGTGATCCCAGCACGGAGGGGAGAGAGTGATCCCAGCGCGGAGGGGAGAGAGTGATCCCAGCACAGAGGGAAGAGAGTGATCCGAGCGCGGAGTTGAGGGAGCGATCCCAGCACGGAGGGGAGAGAGTGATCCCAGCGCGGAGGGGAGAGAGTGATCCCAGCACAGAGGGAAGAGAGTGATCCGAGCGCGGAGTTGAGGGAGCGATCCCAGTGCGGAGGGGAGAGAGTGATCACAGCGCGGAGGGGAGAGAGTGATCCCAGTACGGAGGGAAGATAGTGATCCCAGCGCGGAGGGGAGAGAGCAATCCCAGCACGGAGGGAAGAGAGTGATCCTAGCGCGGAGGGGAGAGAGTGATCCGAGCGGAGAGGGGAGAGAGTGATCCCAGTGCAGAGGGAAGGGAGTGATCTCAGCGCGGAGGGGAGAGAGTATTCCCTGCACGGAATGGAGAGAGTGACCCCAGTGCGGAGGTAAGAGAGTGATCCCAGCACGGAGGGGAGAGAGTGATCCCAGCACGGAGAGGAGAGAGTGATCCCAGCACGGTGGGAAGAGAATGATCACAGCACAGAGTGAAGAGAGTGATCCGAGCGCGGAGTTGATGGAGCGATCTCAGCGCGGAGGGGAGAGAGTGATCCCAGTACGGAGGGAAGATTGTGATCCTAGCGCGGAGGGGAGAGAGCAATCCCAGCACGGAGGGAAGAGAGTGATCCTAGCGCGGAGGGGAGAGAGTGATCCCAGCGCGGAGGGAAGAGAGTGATCCGAGTGCAGAGCGGAGAGAGTGATTCCAGTGGGGAGGGAAGAGAGTTATCCCAGCGCGGAGGGGAGAGAGCGATCCCAACACGGTGGGAAGAGAGTGATCCCAGCACAGAGGGAAGAGAGTGATCCGAGCGCGGATTTGAGGGAGCGATCCCAGTGCGGAGGGGAGAGAGTGATCACAGCGCGGAGGGGAGAGAGTGATCCCAGTACGAAGGGAAGATAGTGATCCCAGCGCGGAGGGGAGAGAGCAATCCCAGCACGGAGGGAAGAGAGTGATCCGAGCGGAGAGGGGAGAGAGTGATCCCAGTGTAGAGGGAAGGGAGTGATCCCAGCACGGAGAGGAGAGAGTGATCCCAGCACGGTGGGAAGAGAATGATCACAGCACAGAGTGAAGAGAGTGATCCGAGCGCGGAGTTGATGGAGCGATCCCAGTGCGGAGGGGAGAGAGTGATCTCAGCGCGGAGGGGAGAGAGTGATCCCAGTACGGAGGGAAGATAGTGATCCTAGCGCGGAGGGGAGACAGCAATCCCAGCACAGAGGGAAGAGAGTGATCCCAGCGCGGAGGGGAGAGAGTGATCCCAGCGCGGAAGGGAGAGAGTGATCCCAGCACAGAGGGAAGAGAGTGATCCGAGCGCAGAGGGGAGAGAGTGATCCCAGTGCAGAGGGGAGAGAGTTATCCAAATACGGAGGGGAGAGAGTAATCCCAGAGCGGAGGGGAGAGTGTGATCCCATCGCGGAGGGGAGAGCGATCCCAGCGCGGAGGGGAGAGACTGATCCCAGCGCGGAGGGAAGAGAGTGATCCGAGCGGAGAGGGGAGAGAGTGATCCCAGTGCAGAGGGAAGGGAGGTATCTCAGCGCGGAGGGGAGAGAGTATTCCCTGCACGGAATGGAGAGAATGATCCCAGTGCGGAAGGGAGAGAGTGATCCCAGCACGGAGGGGAGAGAGTGATCCCAGCGCGGAGGGGAGAGAGTGATCCCAGCACGGTGGGAAGAGAGTGATCCCAGCACAGAGGGAAGAGAGTGATCCGAGCGCGGAGTTGAGGGAGCGATCCCAGTGCGGAGGGGAGAGAGTGATCACAGCGCGGAGGGGAGAGAGTGATCCCAGTACGGAGGGAAGATAGTGATCCCAGCGCGGAGGGGAGAGAGCAATCCCAGCACAGAGGGAAGAGAGTGATCCTAGCGCGGAGGGGAGAGAGTGATCCGAGCGGAGAGGGGAGAGAGTGATCCCAGTGCAGAGGGAAGGGAGTGATCTCAGCGCGGAGGGGAGAGAGTATTCCCTGCACGGAATGGAGATAGTGACCCCAGTGCGGAGGTAAGAGAGTGATCCCAGCACGGAGGGGAGAGAGTGATCCCAGCACGGAGAGGAGAGAGTGATCCCAGCACGGTGGGAAGAGAATGATCACAGCACAGAGTGAAGAGAGTGATCCGAGCGCGGAGTTGATGGAGCGATCCCAGTGCGGAGGGGAGAGAGTGATCTCAGCGCGGAGGGGAGAGAGTGATCCCAGTATGGAGGGAAGATAGTGATCCTAGCGCGGAGGGGAGAGAGCAATCCCAGCACGGAGGGAAGAGAGTGATCCCAGCGCGGAGGGGAGAGAGTGATCCCAGCGCGGAGGGGAGAGAGTGATCCCAGCACAGAGGGAAGAGAGTGATCCGAGCGGAGAGGGGAGAGAGTGATCCCAGTGTAGAGGGAAGGGAGTGATCCCAGCACGGAGAGGAGAGAGTGATCCCAGCACGGTGGGAAGAGAATGATCACAGCACAGAGTGAAGAGAGTGATCCGAGCGCGGAGTTGATGGAGCGATCCCAGTGCGGAGGGGAGAGAGTGATCTCAGCGCGGAGGGGAGAGAGTGATCCCAGTACGGAGGGAAGATAGTGATCCTAGCGCGGAGGGGAGACAGCAATCCCAGCACAGAGGGAAGAGAGTGATCCCAGCGCGGAGGGGAGAGAGTGATCCCAGCGCGGAAGGGAGAGAGTGATCCCAGCACAGAGGGAAGAGAGTGATCCGAGCGCAGAGGGGAGAGAGTGATCCCAGTGCAGAGGGGAGAGAGTTATCCAAATACGGAGGGGAGAGAGTAATCCCAGAGCGGAGGGGAGAGTGTGATCCCATCGCGGAGGGGAGAGCGATCCCAGCGCGGAGGGGAGAGACTGATCCCAGCGCGGAGGGAAGAGAGTGATCCGAGCGGAGAGGGGAGAGAGTGATCCCAGTGCAGAGGGAAGGGAGGTATCTCAGCGCGGAGGGGAGAGAGTATTCCCTGCACGGAATGGAGAGAATGATCCCAGTGCGGAAGGGAGAGAGTGATCCCAGCACGGAGGGGAGAGAGTGATCCCAGCGCGGAGGGGAGAGAGTGATCCCAGCGCGGAGGGGAGAGAGTGATCCCAGCACGGTGGGAAGAGAGTGATCCCAGCACAGAGGGAAGAGAGTGATCCGAGCGCGGAGTTGAGGGAGCGATCCCAGTGCGGAGGGGAGAGAGTGATCACAGCGCGGAGGGGAGAGAGTGATCCCAGTACGGAGGGAAGATAGTGATCCCAGCGCGGAGGGGAGAGAGCAATCCCAGCACAGAGGGAAGAGAGTGATCCTAGCGCGGAGGGGAGAGAGTGATCCGAGCGGAGAGGGGAGAGAGTGATCCCAGTGCAGAGGGAAGAGAGTGATCTCAGCGCGGAGGGGAGAGAGTATTCCCTGCACGGAATGGAGATAGTGACCCCAGTGCGGAGGTAAGAGAGTGATCCCAGCACGGAGGGGAGAGAGTGATCCCAGCACGGAGAGGAGAGAGTGATCCCAGCACGGTGGGAAGAGAATGATCACAGCACAGAGTGAAGAGAGTGATCCGAGCGCGGAGTTGATGGAGCGATCCCAGTGCGGAGGGGAGAGAGTGATCTCAGCGCGGAGGGGAGAGAGTGATCCCAGTATGGAGGGAAGATAGTGATCCTAGCGCGGAGGGGAGAGAGCAATCCCAGCACGGAGGGAAGAGAGTGATCCCAGCGCGGAGGGGAGAGAGTGATCCCAGCACAGAGGGAAGAGAGTGATCCGAGCGCGGAGGGGAGAGAGCAATCCCAGCACGGAGGGAAGAGAGTGATCCTAGCGCGGAGGGGAGAGAGTGATCCCAGCGCGGAGGGAAGAGAGTGATCCGAGTGCAGAGGGGAGAGAGTGATTCCAGTGGGGAGGGAAGAGAGTAATCCCAGCGCGGAGGGGAGAGAGTGATCCCAGCACGGTGGGAAGAGAGTGATCCCAGCACAGAGGGAAGAGAGTGATCCGAGCGCGGATTTGAGGGAGCGATCCCAGTGGGGAGGGAAGAGAGTAATCCCAGCGCGGAGGGGAGAGAGTGATCCCAGCACGGTGGGAAGAGAGTGATCCCAGCACAGAGGGAAGAGAGTGATCCGAGCGCGGATTTGAGGGAGCGATCCCAGTGCGGAGGGGAGAGAGTGATCACAGCGCGGAGGGGAGAGAGTGATCCCAGTACGAAGGGAAGATAGTGATCCCAGCGCGGTGGGGAGAGAGCAATCCCAGCACGGAGGGAAGAGAGTGATCCTAGCGCGGAGGGGAGAGAGTGATCCCAGCACGGAGGGAAGAGAGTGATCCGAGCGGAGAGGGGAGAGAGTGATCCCAGTGTAGAGGGAAGGGAGTGATCCCAGCACGGAGAGGAGAGAGTGATCCCAGCACGGTGGGAAGAGAATGATCACAGCACAGAGTGAAGAGAGTGATCCGAGCGCGGAGTTGATGGAGCGATCCCAGTGCGGAGGGGAGAGAGTGATCTCAGCGCGGAGGGGAGAGAGTGATCCCAGTACGGAGGGAAGATAGTGATCCTAGCGCGGAGGGGAGACAGCAATCCCAGCACAGAGGGAAGAGAGTGATCCCAGCGCGGAGGGGAGAGAGTGATCCCAGCGCGGAAGGGAGAGAGTGATCCCAGCACAGAGGGAAGAGAGTGATCCGAGCGCAGAGGGGAGAGAGTTATCCAAATACGGAGGGGAGAGAGCGATCCCAACACGGAGGAGAGACAGAGATCCCAGCGCGGAGGGGAGAGTGTGATCCCAGAGCGGAGGGAAGAGAGTGATCCCAGCGCGGAGTTGAGGGAGTGATCCCAATGCGGAGGGGAGAGAGTGTTCACAGCACAGAGGGGAGAGAGTGATCCCAGTGCAGAGGGGAGAGAATGATTTCAGTGGGGAGGGAAGAGAGCGATCCCAAAAACGAAGGAAAGACAGTGATCCCAGCGCGAAGGGTAGAGAGTAATCCTGGTGCGGAGGGGTGAGAGTGATCCCAGAATGGAGGGAAAAGAGCGATCCCAGCGCGGAGTTGAGGGAGCGATCCCAGTGCGGAGGGAAGAGAGTGATCCCAGCACAGAGGGAAGAGAGTGATCCGAGGGCAGAGGGAAGAGAGTGATCTCAGCGCGGAGGGGAGAGAGTGATCCCAACACGGAGGGTAGAGAGTAATCCCAGCGCGGAGTTGAGGGAGCGATCCCAGTGCGGAGGGGAGAGAGTGATCCCAGAGCAGAGGGAAGAGAGTGATCCCAGCGCGGAGTTGAGAGAGCGATCCCAGTGTGGAGGGTAGAGAGTAATCCCAGCGCGGAGGAAAGAGAGTGATCCCAGCGCAGAGAGGAGAGCGCGATCCCAGCGCGAGGGGAGCGAGTGATCCCAGTGTGAAGGGGAGAGAGCAATCCAAGATTGGAGGGGAGAGTGATCACAGCGCGGAGACGAGAAAGTGATCCCAAGCCGGAGGGCAGAGATTAATCCCAGCACGGAGGGAAGAGCGCGATCCCAGCGCAGAGGGGAAAGAGTGATCCCAACCCGGAAGGGAGAGAGTGATCCCAGTGCAGAGGGAAGGGAGGTATCTCAGCGCGGAGGGGAGAGAGTATTCCCTGCACGGAATGGAGAGAATGATCCCAGTGCGGAAGGGAGAGAGTGATCCCAGCACGGAGGGGAGAGAGTGATCCCAGCGCGGAGGGGAGAGAGTGATCCCAGCGCGGAGGGAAGAGAGTGATCCAAGCGCGGAGGGGAGAGAGTGATCCCAGCACGGAGGGGAGAGAGTGATCCCAGCGCGGAGGGAAGAGAGTGATCCCAGTGCGGAGGGGAGAGAGTGATCCAAGTGCGGAGGGGAGAGAGTGATTCCAGCACAGAGGGAAAAGAGTGATCCCAATGCAGAGGGCAGGGAGTAATCCCAGCACGTAGGGTAGAGAGCGATCTCAGCGCGGAGGGGACAGTGATCCCATTGCTGAGGGGAGAGAGTGATCACAGCGCGGAGGGGAGAGAGTGATCCCAGTACGGAGGAAAGAGAGTGATCCAAGTGCGGAGGGGAGAGAGTGATTCCAGCACAGAGGGAAAAGAGTGATCCCAATGCAGAGGGCAGGGAGTAATCCCAGCACGTAGGGTAGAGAGCGATCTCAGCGCGGAGGGGACAGTGATCCCATTGCTGAGGGGAGAGAGTGATCACAGCGCGGAGGGGAGAGAGTGATCCCAGTACGGAGGAAAGAGAGTGATCCAAGTGCGGAGGGGAGAGAGTGATTCCAGCACAGAGGGAAAAGAGTGATCCCAATGCAGAGGGCAGGGAGTAATCCCAGCACGTAGGGTAGAGAGCGATCTCAGCGCGGAGGGGACAGTGATCCCATTGCTGAGGGGAGAGATTGATCCTCGCGCGGAGACGAGAGAGTGATCCCAAGCCGGAGGGCAGAGAGTAATCCCAGCACGGAGGGGAGAGCGCGATCCCAGCGCAGAGGGGAAAGAGTGATCCCAACCCGGAAGGGAGAGAGTGATCCCAGCGCGGAGGGAAGAGAGTGATCCAAGCGCAGAGGTGAGAGAGTGATCCCGGTGCGGAGGGAAGGGAGTGATCCCAGCGCGGAGAGGAGAGAGTATTCCCAGCACGGAATGGAGAGAATGATCCCAGTGCGGAGGGGAGAGAGTGATCCCAGTGCGGAGGGAAGAGAGTGATCCCAGCACAGAGGGGAGAGAGTGATCCCAGCGCGGAGGGTAGAGAGTAATCCCAGTGCGGAGGGGAGAGAGTGATCCCAGAGCGGAGGGAAGAGAGTGATCCCAGCGCGGAGTTGAGGGAGCGATCCCAGTGCGGAGGGGAGAGAGTGATCCCAGAGCGGAGTTGAGGGAGTGATCCCAGTGCAGAGGGGAGAGAGTGTTCCAAGCGCGGAGGGGAGAGAGTGATCCCAGTGCAGAGGGATGAGAGTGATCCGAGCGCAGAGGGGAGAGAGTGATATCAGTGCAGAGGGGACAGAGTGATCCAAGCGCGAAGGATAGAGAGTGATCCCAGCGCAGAGAGCAGAGCGCGATCCCAGCGTGGAGGGGAGCGAGTGACCCCAGTGCAGAGGGAAGAGAGTGATCCCAGCGCGGAGTTGAGGGAGTGATCCCAGTGCGGAGGGGAGAGAGTGATCCCAGCGCAGAGGGGAGAGAGTGATCCCGGCACGGTGGGAAGAGAGTGATCCCAGCACAGAGGGCAGAGGGGAGAGAGTGATCCCAGTGCGGAGTTGAGAGAGCGAACCCAGCGCTTAGTTGAGTGAGCGATAGCAGCACGGAGGCGAGAGAGTGATCCCAGCGCGGAGTTGAGGCAGCGATCCCAGCGCGGAGGGGAGAGAGTGATCCCAGCGCGGAGGGGAGAGTGTGATCCCAGCGCGGTGGGAAGAGAGTGATCCCAGCGCGGAGTTGAGGGAGCGATCCCAGTGAGGAGGGGAGAGAGTGATCCCAGCACGGAGGGGAGAGAGTGATCCCAGCACGGAGGGAAGAGAGTGATCCGAGCGGAGAGGGGATAGAGTGATCCCAGTGCAGAGGGAAGGGAGTGATCCCAGCGCGGAGGGGAGAGAGTATTCCCTGCACGGAATGGAGAGAGTGATCCCAGTGCAGAGGGGAGAGAGTGATCCCAGTGCGGAGGTAAGAGAGTGATCCCAGCACGGAGAGGAGAGAATGATCACAGCACAGAGGGAAGAGAGTGATCCGAGCGCGGAGTTGATGGAGCGATCCCAGTGCGGAGGGGAGAGACTGATCCCAGCGCGGAGGGGAGAGAGTGATCCCAGTGCGGAGGGGAGAGAGTGATCCCAGAGCGGAGGGAAGAGAGTGATCCCAGCACGGAGTTGAGGGAGTGATCCCAATGCGGAGGGGAGAGAGTGTTCACAGCACAGAGGGAAGAGAGTGATCCGAGCGCAGAGGGGAGAGAGTGATCCCAGTGCAGAGGGGAGAGAATGATTTCAGTGGGGAGGGAAGAGAGTGATCCCAGCGCGGAGGGGAGAGAGCGATCCCAAAAACGAAGGAAAGACAGTGATCCCAGCGCGGAGGGTAGAGAGTAATCCTAGTGCGGAGGGGAGAGAGTGATCCCAGAATGGAGGGAAGAGAGTGATCCCTGCGCGGAGTTGAGGGAGCGATCCCAGTGCGGAGGGGAGAGAGTGATCCCAGCGCGGAGGGAAGAGAGTGATCACAGCACAGAGGAAAGAGAGTGATCCGAGGGCAGATGGGAGAGAGTGATCTCAGCGCGGAGGGGAGAGAGCGATCCCAACACGGAGGAGAGACAGTGATCCCAGCGCGGAGGGTAGAGAGTGATCCCAGCGCGGAGGGAAGAGAGTGATCCCAGCGCAGAGGGGAGAGACTGACCCCAGTGCGGAGGGAAGAGAGCGATCCCAGAAGCGGAGGGGAGAGCGATCCCAGTGTGAAGGGGAGAGAGCAATCCAAGATTGGAGGGGAGAGTGATCACAGAGCGGAGGGGAGAGAGCGATCCCAGGGCGCAGGGGAGAGAGTAATCCCAGCGCAGAGGGGAGAGAGTGATCCCAGCACGGAGGGGAGAGAGTGATCCCAGCGCGGAGGGAAGAGAGTGATCCAAGCGCGGAGGGGAGAGAGTGATCCCAGCACGGAGGGAAGAGAGTGATTCCAGTGCGGAGGGGAGAGAGTGATCCAAGCGCGGAGGGGAGAGAGTGATCCCAGCACAGAGGGAAAAGAGTGATCCCAATGCAGAGGGCAGGGAGTAATCCCAGCACGTAGGGTAGAGAGCGATCTCAGCGCGGAGGGGACAGTGATCCCATTGCTGAGAGGAGAGAGTGATCACAGCGCGGAGGGGAGAGAGTGATCCCAGTACGGAGGAAAGAGAGTGATCCCAGTGCGGAGGGAAGAGAGTGATCCCAGCGCGGAGGGGAGAGAGCAATCCCAGCACGGAGGGGAGAGAGTGATCCCAGCGCAGAGGGAAGAGAGTGATCCGAGCACAGAGGGGAGAGAGTGATCCCAGCGCAGAGAGCAGAGCGCGATCCCAGCGCGGAGGGGAGCAAGTGATCCCAGTGCAGAGGGAAGAGAGTGATCCCAACGCAGAGGACAGTGAGTAATCCCAGCACGTAGGGTAGAGAGCGATCTCAGCGCGGAGGGGACAGTGATCCCATTGCTGAGGGGAGAGATTGATCCTAGCATGGAGACGAGAGAGTGATCCCTGCGCGGAGTTGAGGGAGTGATCCCAGCGCGGAGGGAAGAGAGTGATCCCAGCGTGGAGTTGAGGGAGCGATCCCAGTGAGGAGGGGAGAGAGTGATCCCAGCGTAGAGGGAAGAGAGTGATCCCAGTGCAGAGGGAAGGGAGTGATCCCAGCGCGGAGGGAAGAGAGTGATCCCAGCGCGAGTTGAGGAAGTGATCCCAGTGCGGACGGGAGAGAGTGATCCCAGCGCAGAGGGGAGAGAGTGATCCCAGTGCAGAGGGGAGAGAGTGATTCCAGTGGGGAGGGAAGAGAGTGATCCCAGCGCGGAGGGGAGAGAGCGATCCCAACACGGAGGAGAGAGAGTGATCCCAGCGCGGAGGGGAGAGAGTAATCCCAGTGCGGAGGGGAGAGAGTGATCCCAGAGTGGTGGGAAGAGAGTGATCCCAACGCGGAGTTGAGGGAGCGATCCCAGTGCGGAGGGGAGGGAGTGATCCCAGCACGGAGGGGAGTGAGTGATCCCAGCGCCGAGGGAAGAGAGAGATCCCAGCGCGGAGTTGAGGGAGTGATCCCAGTGCAGAAGGGAGAAAGTGATCCAAGCGCGGAGGGGAGAGAGTGATCCCAGCACGGTGGGAAGAGAGTGATCCCAGCACAGAGGGAAGAGAGTGATCCGAGCGCAGAGGGGAGAGAGTGATATCAGTGCAGAGGGGAGAGAGTGATTCCAGTGGGGCGGGAAGAGAGTGAGCCCAGCGCAGAGGGGAGAGAGTGATTCCAGCGCGGAGGGGAGAGAGTGATCCCAGCGCAGAGGGAAGAGAGTGATCCCAGCACGGAGGATAGAGAGTGATCCCAGCGCAGAGAGCAGAGCGCGATCCCAGCGCGGAGGGGAGCAAGTGATCCCAGTGCAGAGGGAAGAGAGTGATCCCAACGCAGAGGACAGTGAGTAATCTCAGCACGGAGGGGAGAGCGCGATCCCAGCGCAGGGGGGAAAGAGTGATCCCAACCCGGAAGGGAGAGAGTGATCCCAGGGCAGAGGGGAGAGACCAATCCCAGCACGGAGGGGAGAGAGTGATCCCAGTGCGGCGGGGAGAGAGTGATCCCAGCGCGAAGGGGAGAGAGTGATCCCAGCGCGGAGGGAAGAGAGTGATCCAAGCGCAGAGGTGAGAGAGTGATCCCAGTGCGGAGGGATGGGAGTGATCCCAGCGCGGAGAGGAGAGAGTATTCCCAGCACGGAATGGAGAGAATGATCCCAGTGCGGAGGGGAGAGAGTGATCCCAGTGCGGAGGGAAGAGAGTGATCCCAGCACAGAGGGGAGAGAGCGATCCCAGTGCGGAGGGGAGAGAGCGATCCCAGCGCGGAGGGGAGAGAGTGATCCCAGCGCGGAGGGTAGAGAGTAATCCCAGTGCGGAGGGGAGAGACCAATCCCAGCACAGAGGGGAGAGAATGATCCCAGTGCGGCGGGGAGAGAGTGATCCCAGCGCGAAGGGGAGAGAGTGATCCCAGCGCGGAGGGAAGAGAGTGATCCAAGCGCAGAGGTGAGAGAGTGATCCCAGTGCGGAGAGGAGAGAGTATTCCCAGCACGGAATGGAGAGAATGATCCCAGTGCGGAGGGGAGCGAGTGATCTCAGCACAGAGGGGAGAGAGTGATCCCAGCGCGGAGGGGAGAGAGTGATCCCAGTGCGGAGGGAAGAGAGTGATCCCAGCACAGAGGGGAGAGAGCGATCCCAGTGCGGAGGGGAGAGAGCGATCCCAGCGCGGAGGGGAGAGAGTGATCCCAGCGCGGAGGGTAGAGAGTAATCCCAGTGCGGAGGGGAGAGACCAATCCCAGCACAGAGGGGAGAGAATGATCCCAGTGCGGCGGGGAGACAGTGATCCCAGCGCGAAGGGAAGAGAGTGATCCAAGCGCAGAGGTGAGAGAGTGATCCCAGTGCGGAGGGAAGGGAGTGATCCCAGCGCGGAGAGGAGAGAGTATTCCCAGCACGGAATGGAGAGAATGATACCAGTGCGGAGGGGAGCGAGTGATCCCAGCACAGAGGGGAGAGAGTGATCCCAGCGCGGAATGGAGAGAGTGATCCCAGTGCGGAGGGGAGAGAGTGTTCCCAGTGCGGAGGGAAGAGAGTGATCCCAACACGGAGGGGATAGAGTGATCCCAGCGCGGAGGGAAGAGAGTGATCCGAGCGGAGAGGGGAGAGAGTGATCCCAGTGCAGAGGGAAGGGGGTGATCCCAGCGCGGAGGGGAGAGAGTGATCCCAGTGCGGAGTTGAGGGAGCGATCCCAGTGCGGAGGGGAGAGAGTGATCCCCGAGTGGAGGGGAGAGAGTGATCCAAGCGCGGAGTTGAGGAAGCAATCCCAGTGCGGAGGGGAGAGAGTGATCCCAGCGCGGAGGGGTGAGAGTGATCCCAGTGCGGAGGGGAGAGAGTGATCCCAGCGCGGAGGGGAGAGAGTGAAGACAGCACGGAGGGGTGAGAGTGATCCCAGCGCGGAGGGAAGAGAGTGATCCCAGTGCGGAGTGAAGACAGCAATCCCAGTACGGAGGGAAGAGAGTGATCCCAGCACAGAGGGGAGAGAGTGATCCCAGCGCAGAGGGGAGAGAGTGATCCCAGCGCAGAGGGAAGAGAGTGATCCCAGCGCAGAGGACAGGGAGTATTCCCAGCACGTAGGGTAGAGAGCGATCACAGCGCGGAGGGGACAGTGATCCCATTGCTGAGGGGAGCGAGGGATCCTAGCGTGGAGACGAGAGAGTGATCCCAAGCCGGAGGGCAGAGAGTAATCCCAGCACGGAGGGGAGAGCGTGATCCCAGTGCAGAGGGGTGAGAGTGATTCCAGTGGGGAGGGAAGAGAGTGATCCCAGCGCGGAGGGAAGAGAGTGATCCCAGCGCAGAGGGGAGAGAGTGATCCCAGCGCAGAGAGAAGAAAGTGATCCCAGCGCAGAGGGAAGAGAGTTATCCCAGCGCAGAGGGCAGAGAGTAATCCCAGCACGGAGTGGAGAGCGCGATCCCAGCGCGGAGGGGAGAGAGTGATCCCAACCCGGAAGGGAGAGAGCGATCCGAGGGCGGAGGGGAGAGACCAATCCCAGCGCAGAGGGGAGAGAGTGATCCCAGTGCGGCGGGGAGAGAGTGATCCCAGCATGGAAGGGAGGGAGCGATCCCAGCGCGTAGGGGAGAGAGTGATCCCAACCCGGAAGGGAGAGATTGATCCCAGTGCGGAGGGGAGAGAGTGATACCAACCCGGAAGGGAGAGATTGATCCCAGGGTGGAGGGGAGAGACCAATCCCAGCGAGGAGGGGAGAGAGCGATCCCAGTGCGGTGGGGAGAGAGTGATCCCAGCGCAGAGGGGAGAGAGTGACCCCAGTGCGGAGGGGAGACAGTGATCCTAGTGAGGAGGGGAGTGTTATCCCAGCACGGAGGGGAGAGAGCAAACCCGGTGCAAAGAAGAGAGAGAAATCCTAAGCATGGAGGGCAGAGTGATCGCAGCGTGGAGTGGAGAGAGAGCCCAGTGCGGAGGGAAAAGAGCGATCCCAGAAACGGAGGGGAGAGTGATCCCAGTGTGAAGGGGAGAGAGCAATCCAAGATTGGAGGGGAGAGTGATCACAGAGCAGAGAGGAGAGAGTGATCCCAGCGCGGAGGGGAGAGAGTGATCCCTGCGCGGAGATGAGAGAGTGATCCCAGCGCGGAGGGAAGAGAGTGATCTGAGCGGAGAGGGGAGAGAGTGATCCCAGTGCAGGGGGAAGGGAGTGATCCCAGCGCGGAGGGAAGAGAGTGATGCCAGCGTGGAGTTGAGGGAGCGATCCCAGCGCGGAGTTGAGGGAGCGATCCCAGTGCGGAGGGGAGAGAGTGATCCCAGCGCGAAGGGAAGAGAGTGATCCGAGCGCAGAGGTGAGAGAGGGATTCCAGCGCGGAGGGGGGAGAGTATTCCCAGCGCAGAGGGGAGAGAGTATTCTCAGCACAGAATGGAGAGAGTGATCCCAGTGCGGAGGGGATAGAGTGATCCCAGTGCGGAGGGGAGAGAGTGATCCCAGCACGGTGGGAAGAGAGTGATCCCAGCACAGAGGGAAGAGAGTGATCCGAGCGCAGAGGGAAGAGAGTGATCCCAGCACGGAGGATAGAGAGTGATCCCAGCGCAGAGAGCAGAGCGCGATCCCAGCGCGGAGGGGAGCAAGTGATCCCAGTGCAGAGGGAAGAGAGTGATCCCAACGCAGAGGACAGTGAGTAATCCCAGCACGTAGGGTAGAGAGCGATCTCAGCGCGGAGGGGACAGTGATCCCATTGCTGAGGGGAGAGATTGATCCTCGCGCGGAGACGAGAGAGTGATCCCAAGCCGGAGGGCAGAGAGTAATCCCAGCGCGGAGGGGAGAGCGCGATCCCAGCACAGAGGGGAAAGAGTGATCCCAACCCGGAAGGGAGAGAGTGAGCCCAGGGCAGAGGGGAGAGACCAATCCCAGCACGGAGGGGAGAGCGTGATCCCAACGCGGAGGGGAGAGAGTCATCCCAGGGCCGAGGGGAGAGAGCGATCCCAGCGCGTAGGGGAATGAGTGATCCCAACCCAGAAGGGAGAGAGTGATCCCAGGGCAGAGGGGAGAGAGTGATCCCAGCGCAGAGGGGAAAGAGTGATCCCAAGCCGGAAGGGAGAGAGTGATCCCAGGGTGGAGGGGAGAGACCGATCCCAGTGCAGAGGGGTGAGAGTGATCCCAGTGCGGCGGGGAGAGAGTGATCCCAGCGCGGTAGGAAGAGAGTGATCCCAGCGCGGTAGGAAGAGAGTGATCCCAGCGCGGAGGGGAGAGAGTGATCTCAGCACGGTGGGAAGAGAGTGATCCGAGCGCAGAGGGAAGAGAGTGATCCCAGCGCAGAGGGGAGAGAGGGATCCCAGCGCGGAGGGGAGAGAGTGATCCCAGTGTGGAAGGAAGAGAGCGATCCCAACACGGAGGAGAGAGAGTGATCCCAATGCGGAGGGGGAGAGTGATCCCAGCGTGGAGTGAAAAGAGTGATTCCAGAGCGGAGGGAAGAGAGTGATCCCAGTGCGGAGGGAAGAGAGTGATCCCAGCGCGGAGGGGAGAGAGTGATCCCAGCGCGGAGGGGAGAGAGAGCAATCCCAGCACGGAGGGAAGAGAGTGATCCCAGCGCGGAGGGGAGTGCGTGATCCCCGTTCAGAGGGAAGAGAGTGATCCCAACGCAGAGGGCAGTGAGTAATCCCAGCACGTAGGTTAGAGAGCGATCTCAGCACGGAGGGGACAGTGATCCCATTGCTGAGGGGAGAGAGTGATCCTAGCGCGGAAACAAGAGAGTGATCCCAATCCGGAGGGCAGAGAGTAATCCCAGCACGGAGGGGAGAGCGCGATCCCAGCGCATAGGGGAATGAGTGATCCCAACCCGGAAGGGAGAGAGTGATCCCAGGGCAGAGGGGAGAGAGTGATCCCAGCGCAGAGGGGAAAGAGTGATCCCAAGCCGGAAGGGAGAGAGTGATCCCAGGGTGGAGGGGAGAGACCAATCCCAGTGCAGAGGGGAGAGAGTGATCCCAGTGCGGCGGCGAGAGAATGATCCCAGCGCGGAGGGGAGAGAGTGATCCCAGGGTGGAGAGAGAGACCGATCCCAGCGCGGAGGGGAGAGAGTGATCCCAGCACGGATGGGAGAGAGTTATCCCAGCACGGAGGGAAGAGAGGGATCCCAGCGTGGATTTGAGGGAGCGATCCCAGTGCGGAGGGGAGAGGGTGATCCCAGTGCGGCGGGGAGAGAGTGATCCCAGCGCAGAGGGGAGAGAGGGATCCCAGCGCGGAGGGGAGAGAGTGATCCCAGTGTGGAAGGAAGAGAGCGATCCCAACACGGAGGAGAGAGAGTGATCCCAATGCGGAGGGGAGAGAGTGATCCCAGTGCGGAAGGGAGAGAGTGATCCCAGTGCGGAGTGAAAAGAGTGATCCCAGCGCGGAGGGGTGAGAGAGATCCCAGCGCGGAGGGGAGTGAGTGATCCCAGCGCGGAAGGAAGAGAGCGATCCCAACACGGAGGAGAGTGAGTGATCCCAGCGCGGAGGGGAGAGCGTGATCCCAGTTCAGAGGGAAGAGAGTGATCCCAACGCAGAGGGCAGTGAGTAAGCCCAGCACGTAGGGTAGAGAGCGATCTCAGCACGGAAGGGACAGTGATCCCAGTGCTGAGGGGAGAGAGTGATCCTAGCGCAGAGGGGAGAAAGGGATCCCAGCGTGGAGGGGAGCGAGTAATCCCAGTGCGGAGGGGAGAGAGTATTCCCAGTGCGGAAGGGAGAGAGTGATCCCTGCGCAGAGGGAAGAGAGTGATCCCAGCACGGATGGGAGAGAGTGATGCCAGCACGGAGGGAAGAGAGTGATCCCAGCGCGGAGGGGAGAGCGTGATCCCAGTTCAGAGGGAAGAGAGTGATCCCAACGCAGAGGGCAGTGAGTAATCCCAGCACGTAGGGTAGAGAGCGATCTCAGCACGGAAGGGACAGTGATCCCATTGCTGAGGGGAGAGAGTGATCCTAGCGTGGAGACAAGAGAGTGATCCCAAGCCGGAGGGCAGAGATTAATCCCAGCACGGAGGGGAGAGCGTGATCCCAGCGCGTAGGGGAATGAGTGATCCCAACCCGGAAGGGAGAGAGTGATCCCAGTGCGGCGGCGAGAGAATGACCCTAGCGCGGAGGGGAGAGAGTGATCCCAGGGTGGAGAGAGAGACCAATCCCAGCGCAGAGGGGAGAGAGTGATCCCAGTGCGGCGGAGAGAGAGTTATCCCAGCACGGAGGGAAGAGAGTGATCCCAGCGTGGAGTTGAGGGAGCGATCCCAGTGCGGAGGGGAGAGAGTGATCCCAGTGCGGCGGGGAGAGAGTGATCCCAGCGCAGAGGGGAGAGAGGGATCCCAGCGCGGAGGGGAGAGAGTGAACCCAGTGTGGAAGGAAGAGAGCGATCCCAACACGGAGGAGAGAGAGTGATCTCAGCACGGATGGGAGAGAGTGATCCCAGTGCGGAGGGGAGAGAGTGATATCAGTGCAGAGGAGAGAGAGTGATTCCAGTGGGGAGGGTAGAGAGTGATCCGCGCGCGGAGGATCGAGACTGATCCCAGCGCAGAGAGCAGAGCGCGATCCCAGCACGGAGGGGAGCGAGTGATCCCAGTGCAGAGGGAAGAGTGTGATCCCAACGCAGAGGGCAGTGAGTAACCCTAGCACGTAGGGTAGAGAGCGATCTCAGCACGGAAGGGACAGTGATCCCATTGCTGAGGGGAGAGAGTGATCCTAGCGCGGAGACGAGAGAGTGATCCCAAGCTGGACGGCAGAGAGTAATCCCAGCACGTAGGGTAGAGAGTGATCCCAGCACGGAGGGGAGAGAGTGATCCCAGTGCGGAGTGAAAAGAGTGATCCCAGCGCGGAGGGGTGAGAGAGATCCCAGCGCGGAGGGGAGTGAGTGATCCCAGCGCGGAAGGAAGAGAGCGATCCCAACACGGAGGAGAGAGAGTGATCCCAGCGCGGAGGGGAGAGCGTGATCCCAGTTCAGAGGGAAGAGAGTGATCCCAACGCAGAGGGCAGTGAGTAAGCCCAGCACGTAGGGTAGAGAGCGATCTCAGCACGGAAGGGTCAGTGATCCCAGTGCTGAGGGGAGAGAGTGATCCTAGCGCAGAGGGGAGAGAGGGATCCCAGCGCGGAGGGGAGAAAGGGATCCCAGCGTGGAGGGAAGAGAGTGATCCCAATGCGGAGGGGAGAGAGTATTCCCAGCGCGGAGGGGAGCGAGTAATCCCAGTGCGGAGGGGAGAGAGTATTCCCAGTGCGGAAGGGAGAGAGTGATCCCTGCGCAGTGGGAAGAGAGTGATCCCAGCACGGATGGGAGAGAGTGATGCCAGCACGGAGGGAAGAGAGTGATCCCAGCGCGGAGGGGAGAGCGTGATCCCAGTTCAGAGGGAAGAGAGTGATCCCAACGCAGAGGGCAGTGAGTAATCCCAGCACGTAGGGTAGAGAGCGATCTCAGCACGGAAGGGACAGTGATCCCATTGCTGAGGGGAGAGAGTGATCCTAGCGTGGAGACAAGAGAGTGATCCCAAGCCGGAGGGCAGAGATTAATCCCAGCACGGAGGGGAGAGCGTGATCCCAGCGCGTAGGGGAATGAGTGATCCCAACCCGGAAGGGAGAGAGTGATCCCAGTGCGGCGGCGAGAGAATGATCCCAGCGCGGAGGGGAGAGAGTGATCCCAGGGTGGAGAGAGAGACCAATCCCAGCGCAGAGGGGAGAGAGTGATCCCAGTGCGGCGGAGAGAGAGTTATCCCAGCACGGAGGGAAGAGAGTGATCCCAGCGTGGAGTTGAGGGAGCGATCCCAGTGCGGAGGGGAGAGAGTGATCCCAGTGCGGCGGGGAGAGAGTGATCCCAGCGCAGAGGGGAGAGAGGGATCCCAGCGCGGAGGGGAGAGAGTGAACCCAGTGTGGAAGGAAGAGAGCGATCCCAACACGGAGGAGAGAGAGTGATCTCAGCACGGATGGGAGAGAGTGATCCCAGTGCGGAGGGGAGAGAGTGATATCAGTGCAGAGGAGAGAGAGTGATTCCAGTGGGGAGGGTAGAGAGTGATCCGCGCGCGGAGGATAGAGACTGATCCCAGCGCAGAGAGCAGAGCGCGATCCCAGCACGGAGGGGAGCGAGTGATCCCAGTGCAGAGGGAAGAGTGTGATCCCAACGCAGAGGGCAGTGAGTAACCCTAGCACGTAGGGTAGAGAGCGATCTCAGCACGGAAGGGACAGTGATCCCATTGCTGAGGGGAGAGAGTGATCCTAGCGCGGAGACGAGAGAGTGATCCCAAGCTGGAGGGCAGAGAGTAATCCCAGCGCGGAGGGGAGAGAGCGATCCCAGCGTGGAGGGGAAAGAGTGATCCCAACCCGGAAGGGAGAGAGTGATCCCAGCGCAGAGGGGAGAGAGTGATCCCAACCCGGAAGGCAAAGAGTGATCCCAGGGTGGAGGGGAGAGACCAATCGCAGTGCAGAGGGGAGAGAATGATCCCAGTGCGGAGGGGAGAGTGTGATCCCAATGCGGTGGGGAGAGAGTGATCTCAGTGCGGAAGGGAGAGAGAGATCCCAGCGCAGAGGGGAGTGAGTGATCCCAGCGCGGAAGGGAGAGTGAGATCCCAGCGCAGAGGGGAGTGAGTGCTCCCAGCGCGGAGGGGAAGAGAGTGATCCCAGTGTGGAAGGAAGAGAGCGATCCCAACACGGAGGAGAGAGAGTGATCCCAATGCGGAGGGGAGAGAGTGATCCCAGTGCGGAGGGGAGAGTGATCCCAGTGCGGAGTGAAAAGAGTGTTTCCAGAGCGGAGGGAAGAGGGTGATCCCAGTGCGGAGGGGAGTGAGTGATCCCAGCGTGGAGGGGAGAGAGTGATCCCAGTGCGGAAGGAAGAGAGTGATCCCAACACGGAGGAGAGAGAGTGATCCCAATGTGGAGGGGAGAGAGTGATCCCAGTGCAGAGGGAAGAGTGTGATCCCAGTGCGGAGTGAAAAGAGTGATCCCAGTGCGGAGGGGAGAGAGTGATTTCAGCGCGGAGGGGAGAGAGGGATCCCAGCGCGGAGGGAAGAGAGTGATTCCAATGCGGAGGGGAGAGAGTATTCCCAGCGCGGAGGGGAGCGAGTATTCCCAGTGCAGAAGGGAGAGAGTTATCCCAGCACGGAGGGAAGAGAGTGATCCCAGCGTGGAGTTGAGGGAGCGATCCCAGTGCGGAGGGGAGAGAGTGATCCCAGTGCGGCGGGGAGAGAGGGATCCCAGCGCGGAGGGAGAGAGTGATCCCAGTGTGGAAGGAAGAGAGCGATCCCAACACAGAGGAGAGAGAGTGATCTCAGCACGGATGGGAGAGAGTGATCCCAGTGCGGAGGGGAGAGAGTGATATCAGTGCAGAGGAGAGAGAGTGATTCCAGTGGGGAGGGTAGAGAGTGATCCGCGCGCGGAGGATCGAGACTGATCCCAGCGCAGAGAGCAGAGCGCGATCCCAGCACGGAGGGGAGTGAGTGATCCCAGTGCAGAGGGAAGAGTGTGATCCCAACGCAGAGGGCAGTGAGTAACCCTAGCACGTAGGGTAGAGAGCGATCTCAGCACGGAGGGGACAGTGATCCCATTGCTGAGGGGAGAGAGTGATCCTAGCGCGGAGACGAGAGAGTGATCCCAAGCTGGACGGCAGAGAGTAATCCCAGCGCGGAGGGGAGAGCGGTATCCCAGCGTGGAGGGGAAAGAGTGATCCCAACCCGGAAGGGAGAGAGTGATCCCAGCGCAGAGGGGAGAGAGTGATCCCAACCCGGAAGGCAAAGAGTGATCCCAGGGTGGAGGGGAGAGACCAATCGCAGTGCAGAGGGGAGAGAATGATCCCAGTGCGGAGGGGAGAGTGTGATCCCAATGCGGTGGGGAGAGCGTGATCCCAGTGCGGAAGGGAGAGAGATCCCAGCGCAGAGGGGAGTGAGTGATCCCAGCGCGGAAGGGAGAGTGAGATCCCAGCGCAGAGGGGAGTGAGTGCTCCCAGCGCGGAGGGGAGAGAGTGATCCCAGTGTGGAAGGAAGAGAGCGATCCCAACACGGAGGAGAGAGAGTGATCCCAATGCGGAGGGGAGAGAGTGATCCCAGTGCAGAGGGTAGAGAGTGATCCCAGTGCGGAGTGAAAAGAGTGATCCCAGTGCGGAGGGGAGAGAGTGATCTCAGCGCGGAGGGAAGAGAGTGATCCCAATGCGGAGGGGAGAGAGTATTCCCAGCGCGGAGGGGAGCGAGTAATCCCAGTGCGGAGGGGAGAGAGTATTCCCAGTGCGGAAGGGAGAGAGTGATCCCAGCGCAGAGGGAAGAGAGTGATCCCAGCACGGATGGGAGAGAGTGATGCCAGCACGGATGGGAGAGAGTGATCCCAGTGCGGAGGGGTGAGAGTGATCCCAGTGCGGAAGGGAGAGAGTGATCTCAGAGCGGAGGGGAGAGCGTGATCCCAATGCAGAAGGGAGAGAGTGATCTCAGAGCAGAGGGGAGAGAGTGATCCCAATGCGGAGGGGAGAGAGTATTCCCAGTGCGGAAGGGAGAGAGTGATCCCTGCGCAGAGGGAAGAGAGTGATCCCAGCACGGATGGGAGAGAGTGATGCCAGCACGGAGGGAAGAGAGTGATCCCAGCGCGGAGGGGAGAGCGTGATCCCAGTTCAGAGGGAAGAGAGTGATCCCAACGCAGAGGGCAGTGAGTAATCCCAGCACGTAGGGTAGAGAGCGATCACAGCGCGGAAGGGACAGTGATCCCAGTGCTGAGGGGAGAGAGTGATCCTAGCGCGGAGACAAGAGAGTGATCCTCAGCCGGAGGGCAGAGATTAATCCCAGCACGGAGGGGAGAGCGTGATCCCAGCGCGTAGGGAAATGAGTGATCCCAACCCGGAAGGGAGAGAGTGATCACAGGGCAGAGGGGAGAGAGTGATCCCAGTGCGGCGGCGAGAGAATGATCCCAGCGCGGAGGGGAGAGAGTGATCCCAGGGTGGAGAGAGAGACCAATCCCAGCGCAGAGGGGAGAGAGTGATCCCAGTGCGGCGGAGAGAGAGTTATCCCAGCACGGAGGGAAGAGAGTGATCCCAGCGTGGAGTTGAGGGAGCGATCCCAGTGCGGAGGGGAGAGAGTGATCCCAGTGCGGCGGGGAGAGAGTGATCCCAGCGCAGAGGGGAGAGAGGGATCCCAGCGCGGAGGGGAGAGAGTGAACCCAGTGTGGAAGGAAGAGAGCGATCCCAACACGGAGGAGAGAGAGTGATCTCAGCACGGATGGGAGAGAGTGATCCCAGTGCGGAGGGGAGAGAGTGATATCAGTGCAGAGGAGAGAGTGATTCCAGTGGGGAGGGTAGAGAGTGATCCGCGCGCGGAGGATAGAGACTGATCCCAGCGCAGAGAGCAGAGCGCGATCCCAGCACGGAGGGGAGCGAGTGATCCCAGTGCAGAGGGAAGAGTGTGATCCCAACGCAGAGGGCAGTGAGTAACCCTAGCACGTAGGGTAGAGAGCGATCTCAGCACGGAGGGGACAGTGATCCCATTGCTGAGGGGAGAGAGTGATCCTAGCGCGGAGACGAGAGAGTGATCCCAAGCCGGAGGGCAGAGAGTAATCCCAGCGCGGAGACGAGAGAGTGATCCCAAGCCGGACGGCAGAGAGTAATCCCAGCACGGAGGGGAGAGCGGTATCCCAGCGTGGAGGGGAAAGAGTGATCCCAACCCGGAAGGGAGAGAGTGATCCCAGCGCAGAGGGGAGAGAGTGATCCCAACCCGGAAGGCAAAGAATGATCCCAGTGCGGAGGGGAGAGTGTGATCCCAATGCGGTGGGGAGAGAGTGATCTCAGTGCGGAAGGGAGAGAGAGATCCCAGCGCAGAGGGGAGTGAGTGATCCCAGCGCGGAAGGGAGAGTGAGATCCAAGCGCAGAGGGGAGTGAGTGCTCCCAGCGCGGAGGGGAAGAGAGTGATCCCAGTGTGGAAGGAAGAGAGCGATCCCAACACGGAGGAGAGAGAGTGATCCCAATGCGGAGGGGAGAGAGTGATCCCAGTGCGGAGGGGAGAGTGATCCCAGTGCGGAGTGAAAAGAGTGATTCCAGAGCGGAGGGAAGAGGGTGATCCCAGTGCGGAGGGGAGTGAGTGATCCCAGCGTGGAGGGGAGAGAGTGATCCCAGTGCGGAAGGAAGAGAGTGATCCCAACACGGAGGAGAGAGAGTGATCCCAATGCGGAGGGGAGAGAGTGATCCCAGTGCAGAGGGAAGAGTGTGATCCCAGTGCGGAGTGAAAAGAGTGATCCCAGTGCGGAGGGGAGAGAGTGATTTCAGCGCGGAGGGGAGAGAGGGATCCCAGCGCGGAGGGAAGAGAGTGATTCCAATGCGGAGGGGAGAGAGTATTCCCAGCGCGGAGGGGAGCGAGTATTCCCAGTGCAGAAGGGAGAGAGTGATCCCAGCGCAGAGGAAAGAGAGTGATCCCAGCACGGATGGGAGAGAGTGATGCCAGCACGGATGGGAGAGAGCGATCCCAGTGCGGAGGGGTGAGAGTGATCCCAGTGCGGAAGGGAGAGAGTGATCTCAGAGCGGAGGGGAGAGCGTGATCACAATGCGGAAGGGAGAGAGTGATCTCAGAGCAGAGGGGAGAGAGTGATCCCAATGCGGAGGGGAGAGAGTGATCCCAGCGCAGAGGGGAGAGAGTGATCCCAGCGCAGAGGGGAGAGAGGGATCCCAGTGTGGAAGGAAGAGAGTGGTCCCAACACGGAGGAGAGAGAGTGATCCCAATGCGGAGAGGAGAGAGTGATCCCAGTGCGGAAGGGAGAGAGTGATCCCAGTGCGGAGTGAAAAGAGTGATTCCAGAGCGGAGGGAAGAGAGTGATCCCAGTGCGGAGGGGTGAGAGAGATCCCAGCGCGGAGGGGAGTGAGTGATCCCAGCGCGGAAGGAAGAGAGCGATCCCAACATGGAGGAGAGAGAGTGATCCCAATGCGGAGGGGAGAGAGTATTCCCAGCGCGGAGGGGAGCGAGTAATCCCAGTGCGGAAGGAAGAGAGTGATCCCAGTTCAGAGGGAAGAGAGTGATCCCAACGCAGAGGGCAGTGAGTAATCCCAGCACGGAGGGGAGCGAGTAATCCCAGTGCGGAGGGGAGCGAGTATTCCCAGTGCGGAAGGGAGAGAGTGATCCCTGCGCAGAGGGAAGAGAGTGATCCCAGCACGGATGGGAGAGAGTGATGCCAGCACGGATGGGAGAGAGTGATCCCAGTGCGGAGGGGTGAGAGTGATCCCAGTTCGGAAGGGAGAGAGTGATCTCAGAGCGGAGGGGAGAGCGTGATCACAATGCGGAAGGGAGAGAGTGATCTCAGAGCAGAGGGGAGAGAGTGATCCCAATGCGGAGGGGAGAGAGTGATCCCAGCGCAGAGGGGAGAGAGTGATCCCAGCGCAGAGGGGAGAGAGGGATCCCAGCGCGGAGGGGAGAGAGTGATCCCAGTGTGGAAGGAAGAGAGCGGTCCCAACACGGAGGAGAGAGAGTGATCCCAAGGCGGAGGGGAGAGAGTGATCCCAGTGCGGAAGGGAGAGAGTGATCCCAGTGCGGAGTGAAAAGAGTGATTCCAGAGCGGAGGGAAGAGAGTGATCCCAGTGCGGAGGGGTGAGAGAGATCCCAGCGCGGAGGGGAGTGAGTGATCCCAGCGCGGAGGAGAGAGAGTGATCCCAATGCGGAGGGGAGAGAGTATTCCCAGCGCGGAGGGGAGCGAGTAATCCCAGTGCGGAAGGAAGAGAGTGATCCCAGCGCAGAGGGAAGAGAGTGATCCCAGCACGGAGGGAAGAGAGTGATCCCAGCGCGGAGGGGAGAGCGTGATCCCAGTTCAGAGGGAAGAGAGTGATCCCAACGCAGAGGGCAGTGAGTAATCCCAGCACGTAGGGTAGAGAGCGATCTCAGCACGGAAGGGACAGTGATCCCAGTGCTGAGGGGAGAGAGTGATCCTAGCGCGGAGACGAGAGAGTGATCCCAAGCCGGAGGGCAGAGAGTAATCCCAGCACGTAGGGTAGAGAGCGATCTCAGCATGGAAGGGACAGTGATCCCATTGCTGAGGGGAGAGAGTGATCCTAGCGCGGAGACAAGAGAGTGATCCCAATCCGGAGGGCAGAGATTAATCCCAGCGCGGAGGGGAGAGCGCGATCCCAGCGCGTAGGGGAATGAGTGATCCCAACCCGGAAGGGAGAGAGTGATCCCAGGGCAGAGGGAGAGAGTGATCCCAGCGCAGAGGGGAAAGAGTGATCCCAAGCCGGAAGTGAGAGAGTGATCCCAGGGTGGAGGGGAGAGACCAATCCCAGTGCAGAGGGGAGAGAGTGATCCCAGTGCGGCGGCGAGAGAATGATCCCAGCGCGGAGGGGAGAGAGTGATCCCAGGGTGGAGAGAGAGACCGATCCCAGCGCGGAGGGGAGAGAGTGATCCCAGCACGGATGGGAGAGAGTGATCCCAGGGCAGAGGGGAGAGAGTGATCCCAGCGCAGAGGGGAAAGAGTGATCCCAAGCCGGAAGTGAGAGAGTGATCCCAGGGTGGAGGGGAGAGACCAATCCCAGTGCAGAGGGGAGAGAGTGATCCCAGTGCGGCGGCGAGTGAATGATCCCAGCGCGGAGGGGAGAGAGTGATCCCAGTGCGGCGGGGAGAGAATTATCCCAGCATGGAGGGAAGAGAGTGATCCCAGCGTGGAGTTGAGGGAGCGATCCCAGTGCGGCGGGGAGAGAGTGATCCCAGTGCGGCGGGGAGAGAGGGATTCCAGCGCGGAGGGGAGAGAGTGATCCCAGTGTGGAAGGAAGAGAGCGATCCCAACACAGAGGAGAGAGAGTGATCTCAGCACGGATGGGAGAGAGTGATCCCAGTGCGGAGGGGAGAGAGTGATATCAGTGCAGAGGAGAGAGAGTGATTCCAGTGGGGAGGGTAGAGAGTGATCCGCGCGCGGAGGATCGAGACTGATCCCAGCGCAGAGAGCAGAGCGCGATCCCAGCACGGAGGGGAGCGAGTGATCCCAGTGCAGAGGGGAGCGAGTGATCCCAGTGCAGAGGGAAGAGTGTGATCCCAACGCAGAGGGCAGTGAGTAACCCTAGCACGTAGGGTAGAGAGCGATCTCAGCGCGGAAGGGACAGTGATCCCATTGCTGAGGGGAGAGAGTGATCCTAGCGCGGAGACGAGAGAGTGATCCCAAGCTGGACGGCAGAGAGTAATCCCAGCGCGGAGGGGAGAGCGGTATCCCAGCGTGGAGGGGAAAGAGTGATCCCAACCCGGAAGGGAGAGAGTGATCCCAGCGCAGAGGGGAGAGAGTGATCCCAACCCGGAAGGCAAAGAGTGATCCCAGGGTGGAGGGGAGAGACCAATCGCAGTGCAGAGAGGAGAGAATGATCCCAGTGCGGAGGGGAGAGTGTGATCCCAATGCGGTGGGGAGAGCGTGATCCCAGTGCGGAAGGGAGAGAGAGATCCCAGCGCAGAGGGGAGTGAGTGCTCCCAGCGCGGAGGGGAGAGAGTGATCCCAGTGTGGAAGGAAGAGAGCGATCCCAACACGGAGGAGAGAGAGTGATCCCAATGCGGAGGGGAGAGAGTGATCCCAGTGCAGAGGGGAGAGAGTGATCCCAGTGCGGAGTGAAAAGAGTGATCCCAGTGCGGAGGGGAGAGAGTGATCTCAGCGCGGAGGGGAGAGAGGGATCCCAACGCGGAGGGAAGAGAGTGATCCCAATGCGGAGGGGAGAGAGTATTCCCAGCGCGGAGGGGAGCGAGTAATCCCAGTGCGGAGGGGAGAGAGTATTCCCAGTGCGGAAGGGAGAGAGTGATCCCAGCGCAGAGGGAAGAGAGTGATCCCAGCACGGATGGGAGAGAGTGATGCCAGCACGGATGGGAGAGAGTGATCCCAGTGCGGAGGGGTGAGAGTGATCCCAGTGCGGAAGGGAGAGAGTGATCTCAGAGCGGAGGGGAGAGCGTGATCCCAATGCGGAAGGGAGAGAGTGATCTCAGAGCAGAGGGGAGAGAGTGATCCCAATGCGGAGGGGAAAGAGTATTCCCAGTGCGGAAGGGAGAGAGTGATCCCTGCGCAGAGGGAAGAGAGTGATCCCAGCACGGATGGGAGAGAGTGATGCCAGCACGGAGGGAAGAGAGTGATCCCAGCGCGGAGGGGAGAGCGTGATCCCAGTGCGGAAGTGAGAGAGTGATCCCAGCACGGATGGGAGAGAGTGATCCCAGTGCGGAGGGAAGAGAGTGATCCCAGGGCGGAGTTGAGGGAGCAATCCCAGTACGGAGGGGAGAGAGTGATCCCAGCGCAGAGTTGAGGGAGCGTTCCCAGCACAGAGGGGAGAGAGTGATCCCAGCGCGGAGGGGAGAGAGTGATCCCAGCGCAGAGGGGAGAGAGTGATCCCAGCGCGGAGGGGAGAGAGTGATCCCAGCACAGAGGGAAGAGAGCGATCCGAGCGCAAAGGGGAGAGAGTGATTCCAGTGGGGAGGGAAGAGAGTGATCCCAGCGCAGAGAGCTGAGCGCGATCCCAGCGCGGAGGGGAGCGAGTGATTCCAGTGCAGAGGGAAGAGAGTGATCCCAACGCAGAGGGCATGGAGTAATCCCAGCACGTAGGGGAGAGAGTGATCCTAGCGTGGAGGGGAGAGAGTGATCCCAACCCGGAAGGGAGAGAGTGATCTCAGAGCGGAGGGAAGAGAGTGATCCCAATGCGGAGGGGAGAGAGTATTCCCAGCGCGGAGGGGAGCGAGTAATCCCAGTGCGGAGGGGAGAGAGTATTCCCAGTGCGGAAGGGAGAGAGTGATCCCAGCGCAGAGGGAAGAGAGTGATCCCAGCACGGATGGGAGAGAGTGATGCCAGCACGGATGGGAGAGAGTGATCCCAGTGCGGAGGGGTGAGAGTGATCCCAGTGCGGAAGGGAGAGAGTGATCTCAGAGCGGAGGGGAGAGCGTGATCCCAATGCGGAAGGGAGAGAGTGATCTCAGAGCAGAGGGGAGAGAGTGATCCCAATGCGGAGGGGAGAGAGTATTCCCAGTGCGGAAGGGAGAGAGTGATCCCTGCGCAGAGGGAAGAGAGTGATCCCAGCACGGATGGGAGAGAGTGATGCCAGCACGGAGGGAAGAGAGTGATCCCAGCGCGGAGGGGAGAGCGTGATCCCAGTGCGGAAGTGAGAGAGTGATCCCAGCACGGATGGGAGAGAGTGATCCCAGTGCGGAGGGAAGAGAGTGATCCCAGGGCGGAGTTGAGGGAGCAATCCCAGTACGGAGGGGAGAGAGTGATCCCAGCGCAGAGTTGAGGGAGCGTTCCCAGCACAGAGGGGAGAGAGTGATCCCAGCGCGGAGGGGAGAGAGTGATCCCAGCGCAGAGGGGAGAGAGTGATCCCAGCGCGGAGGGGAGAGAGTGATCCCAGCACAGAGGGAAGAGAGCGATCCGAGCGCAAAGGGGAGAGAGTGATTCCAGTGGGGAGGGAAGAGAGTGATCCCAGCGCAGAGAGCTGAGCGCGATCCCAGCGCGGAGGGGAGCGAGTGATTCCAGTGCAGAGGGAAGAGAGTGATCCCAACGCAGAGGGCATGGAGTAATCCCAGCACGTAGGGGAGAGAGTGATCCTAGCGTGGAGGGGAGAGAGTGATCCCAACCCGGAAGGGAGAGAGTGATCTCAGAGCGGAGGGGAGAGCGTGATCCCAATGCGGAAGGGAGAGAGTGATCTCAGAGCAGAGGGGAGAGAGTGATCCCAATGCGGAGGGGAGAGAGTGATCCCAGCGCAGAGGGGAGAGAGTGATCCCAGCGCGGAGGGGAGAGAGTGATCCCAGCACAGAGGGAAGAGAGCGATCCGAGCGCAAAGGGGAGAGAGTGATCCCAGCGCAGAGGGCATGGAGTAATCCCAGCATGTAGGGGAGAGAGTGATCCTAGCGCGGAGGGGAGCGAGTGATCCCAACCCGGAAGGGAGAGAGTAATCCCAGCGCGGAGGAGAGAGACCAATCCCAGCGCAGAGGGGAGAGAGTGATCCCGGTGCGGAAGGGAGAGAGTGATCCCAGCGCAGAGGGAAGAGAGTGATCCCAGCACGGATGGGAGAGAGTGATGCCAGCACGGATGGGAGAGAGTGATCCCAGTGCAGAGGGGTGAGAGTGATCACAGTGCGGAAGGGAGAGAGTGATCTCAGAGCGGAGGGGAGAGCGTGATCCCAATGCGGAAGGGAGAGAGTGGTCTCAGAGCAGAGGGGAGAGAGTGATCCCAATGCGGAGGGGAGAGAGTGATCCCAGTGCGGAGGGAAGAGAGTGATCCCAGCGCGGAGTTGAGGGAGCGATCCCAGTGTGGAGGGGAGAGAGTGATCCCAGCGCGGAGTTGAGGGAGCGTTCCCAGCACAGAGGGGAGAGAGTGATCCCAGCGCGGAGGGGAGAGAGTGATCCCAGAACAGAGGGAAGAGAGCGATCCGAGCGCAATGGGGAGAGAGTGTTCCAGTGGGGAGGGAAGAGAGTGATCCCAGCGCAGAGAGCTGAGCGCGATCCCAGCGCGGAGGGGAGCGAGTGATTCCAGTGCAGAGGGAAGAGAGAGATCCCAACGCAGAGGGCATGGAGTAATCCCAGCACGTAGGGGAGAGAGTGATCCTAGCGTGGAGGGGAGAGAGTGATCCCAACCCGGAAGGGAGAGAGTAATCCCAGCGCGGAGGGGAGAGACCAATCCCAGCGCAGAGGGGAGAGAGTGATCCCAGCACGGAAGGGAGGGAGCGATCCCAGCGCGTAGGGGAGAGTGACCCAACGCGGAGGTGAGAGAGCAATCCCAGCGCGGAAGGAAGAGAGTGACCCAACGCGGAGGGAAGAGAGTGATCCCAGCGCGGAGGGGAGAGAGTGATCCCAGCGCGGAGGGGAGAGAGTCATCCCAGGGCCGAGGTGATAGAGCAATCCCAGCGCGGAAGGAAGAGAGTGACCCAACGCGGAGGGAAGAGAGTGATCCCAGCGTGGAGTTGAGGGAGCGATCCCAGTGCGGAGGGGAGAGAGTGATCCCAGTGCGGCGGGGAGAGAGGGATCCCAGCACGGAGGGGAGAGAGTGATCCCAGTGTGGAAGGAAGAGAGCGATCCCAACACGGAGGAGAGAGAGTGATCTCAGCACGGATGGGAGAGAGTGATCCCAGTGCGGAGGGGAGAGAGTGATATCAGTGCAGAGGAGAGAGTGATTCCAGTGGGGAGGGTAGAGAGTGATCCGCGCGCGGAGAATCGAGACTGATCCCAGCGCAGAGAGCAGAGCGCGATCCCAGCACGGAGGGGAGCGAGTGATCCCAGTGCAGAGGGAAGAGTGTGATCCCAACGCAGAGGGCAGTGAGTAACCCTAGCACGTAGGGTAGAGAGCGATCTCAGCACGGAGGGGACAGTGATCCCATTGCTGAGGGGAGAGAGTGATCCCAGCGCGGAGACGAGAGAGTGATCCCAAGCTGGACGGCACAGAGTAATCCCAGCACGTAGGGTAGAGAGTGATCCCAGTGCGGAAGGGAGAGAGTGATCCCAGTGCGGAGTGAAAAGAGTGATCCCAGCGCGGAGGGGTGAGAGAGATCCCAGCGCGGAGGGGAGTGAGTGATCCCAGCGCGGAAGGAAGAGAGCGATCCCAACACGGAGGAGAGAGAGTGATCCCAGTGCGGAAGGGAGAGAGTGATCCCTGCGCAGAGGGAAGAGAGTGATCCCAGCACGGATGGGAGAGAGTGATGCCAACACGGAGGGAAGAGAGTGATCCCAGCGCGGAGGGGAGAGCGTGATCCCAGTTCAGAGGGAAGAGAGTGATCCCAACGCAGAGGGCAGTGAGTAATCCCAGCACGTAGGGTAGAGAGCGATCTCAGCACGGAAGGGACAGTGATCCCATTGCTATGGGGAGAGAGTGATCCTAGCGCGGAGACAAGAGAGTGATCCCAAGCCGGAGGGCAGAGATTAATCCCAGCGCGGAGGGGAGAGCGTGATCCCAGCGCGTAGGGGAATGAGTGATCCCAACCCGGAAGGGAGAGAGTGATCCCAGTGCGGCGGCGAGAGAATGATCCCAGCGCGGAGGGGAGAGAGTGATCCCAGGGTGGAGAGAGAGACCAATCCCAGCGCAGAGGGGAGAGAGTGATCCCAGTGCGGCGGAGAGAGAGTTATCCCAGCACGGAGGGAAGAGAGTGATCCCAGCGTGGAGTTGAGGGAGCGATCCCAGTGCGGAGGGGAGAGAGTGATCCCAGTGCGGCGGGGAGAGAGTGATCCCAGCGCAGAGGGGAGAGAGGGATCCCAGCGCGGAGGGGAGAGAGTGAACCCAGTTTGGAAGGAAGAGAGCGATCCCAACACGGAGGAGAGAGAGTGATCTCAGCACGGATGGGAGAGAGTGATCCCAGTGCGGAGGGGAGAGAGTGATATCAGTGCAGAGGAGAGAGAGTGATTCCAGTGGGGAGGGTAGAGAGTGATCCGCGCGCGGAGGATCGAGACTGATCCCAGCGCAGAGAGCAGAGCGCGATCCCAGCACGGAGGGGAGCGAGTGATCCCAGTGCAGAGGGAAGAGTGTGATCCCAACGCAGAGGGCAGTGAGTAACACTAGCACGTAGGGTAGAGAGCGATCTCAGCACGGAAGGGACAGTGATCCCATTGCTGAGGGGAGAGAGTGATCCTAGCGCGGAGACGAGAGAGTGATCCCAAGCCGGAGGGCAGAGAGTAATCCCAGCGCGGAGGGGAGAGCGGTATCCCAGCGTGGAGGGGAAAGAGTGATCCCAACCCGGAAGGGAGAGAGTGATCCCAGCGCAGAGGGGAGAGAGTGATCCCAACCCGGAAGGCAAAGAGTGATCCCAGGGTGGAGGGGAGAGACCAATCGCAGTGCAGAGGGGAGAGAATGATCCCAGTGCGGAGGGGAGAGTGTGATCCCAATGCGGTGGGGAGAGAGTGATCTCAGTGCGGAAGGGAGAGAGAGATCCCAGCGCAGAGGGGAGTGAGTGATCCCAGCGCGGAAGGGAGAGTGAGATCCCAGCGCAGAGGGGAGTGAGTGCTCCCAGCGCGGAGGGGAAGAGAGTGATCCCAGTGTGGAAGGAAGAGAGCGATCCCAACATGGAGGAGAGAGAGTGATCCCAATGCGGAGGGGAGAGAGTGACCCCAGTGCGGAGGGGAGAGTGATCCCAGTGCGGAGTGAAAAGAGTGATTCCAGAGCGGAGGGAAGAGGGTGATCCCAGTGCATAGGGGAGTGAGTGATCCCAGCGTGGAGGGGAGAGAGTGATCCCAGTGCGGAAGGAAGAGAGTGATCCCAACACGGAGGAGAGAGAGTGATCCCAATGCGGAGGGGAGAGAGTGATCCCAGTGCAGAGGGAAGAGTGTGATCCCAGTGCGGAGTGAAAAGAGTGATCCCAGTGCGGAGGGGAGAGAGTGATTTCAGCGCGGAGGGGAGAGAGGGATCCCAGCGCGGAGGGAAGAGAGTGATTCCAATGCGGAGGGGAGAGAGTATTCCCAGCGCGGAGGGGAGCGAGTATTCCCAGTGCAGAAGGGAGAGAGTGATCCCAGCGCAGAGGGAAGAGAGTGATCCCAGCACGGATGGGAGAGAGTGATGCCAGCACAGATGGGAGAGAGCGATCCCAGTGCGGAGGGGTGAGAGTGATCCCAGTGCGGAAGGGAGAGAGTGATCTCAGAGCAGAGGGGAGAGAGTGATCCCAATGCGGAGGGGAGAGAGTGATCCCAGCGCAGAGGGGAGAGAGGGATCCCAGCGCGGAGGGGAGAGAGTGATCCCAATGCGGAGAGGAGAGAGTGATCCCAGTGCGGAAGGGAGAGAGTGATCCCAGTGCGGAGTGAAAAGAGTGATTCCAGAGCGGAGGGAAGAGAGTGATCCCAGTGCGGAGGGGTGAGAGAGATCCCAGCGCGGAGGGGAGTGAGTGATCCCAGCGCGGAAGGAAGAGAGCGATCCCAACACGGAGGAGAGAGAGTGATCCCAATGCGGAGGGGAGAGAGTATTCCCAGCGCGGAGGGGAGCGAGTAATCCCAGTGCGGAAGGGAGAGAGTGATCCCAGTTCAGAGGGAAGAGAGTGATCCCAACGCAGAGGGCAGTGAGTAATCCCAGCACGGAGGGGAGCGAGTAATCCCAGTGCGGAGGGGAGCGAGTATTCCCAGTGCGGAAGGGAGAGAGTGATCCCTGCGCAGAGGGAAGAGAGTGATCCCAGCACGGATGGGAGAGAGTGATGCCAGCACGGATGGGAGAGAGTGATCCCAGTGCGGAGGGGTGAGAGTGATCCCAGTTCGGAAGGGAGAGAGTGATCTCAGAGCGGAGGGGAGAGCGTGATCACAATGCGGAAGGGAGAGAGTGATCTCAGAGCAGAGGGGAGAGAGTGATCCCAATGCGGAGGGGAGAGAGTGATCCCAGCGCAGAGGGGAGAGAGTGATCCCAGCGCAGAGGGGAGAGAGGGATCCCAGCGCGGAGGGGAGAGAGTGATCCCAGTGTGGAAGGAAGAGAGCGGTCCCAACACGGAGGAGAGAGAGTGATCCCAAGGCGGAGGGGAGAGAGTGATCCCAGTGCGGAAGGGAGAGAGTGATCCCAGTGCGGAGTGAAAAGAGTGATTCCAGAGCGGAGGGAAGAGAGTGATCCCAGTGCGGAGGGGTGAGAGAGATCCCAGCGCGGAGGGGAGTGAGTGATCCCAGCGCGGAAGGAAGAGAGCGATCCCAACACGGAGGAGAGAGAGTGATCCCAATGCGGAGGGGAGAGAGTATTCCCAGCGCGGAGGGGAGCGAGTAATCCCAGCGCAGAGGGAAGAGAGTGATCCCAGCACGGAGGGAAGAGAGTGATCCCAGCGCGGAGGGGAGAGCGTGATCCCAGTTCAGAGGGAAGAGAGTGATCCCAACGCAGAGGGCAGTGAGTAATCCCAGCACATAGGGTAGAGAGCGATCTCAGCACGGAAGGGACAGTGATCCCAGTGCTGAGGGGAGAGAGTGATCCTAGCGCGGAGACAAGAGAGTGATCCCAAGCTGGACGGCAGAGAGTAATCCCAGCGCGGAGGGGAGAGCGCGATCCCAGCGCGTAGGGGAATGAGTGATCCCAACCCGGAAGGGAGAGAGTGATCCCAGGGCAGAGGGGAGAGAGTGATCCCAGCGCAGAGGGGAAAGAGTGATCCCAAGCCGGAAGTGAGAGAGTGATCCCAGGGTGGAGGGGAGAGACCAATCCCAGTGCAGAGGGGAGAGAGTGATCCCAGTGCGGCGGCGAGAGAATGATCCCAGCGCGGAGGGGAGAGAGTGATCCCAGGGTGGAGAGAGAGACCGATCCCAGCGCAGAGGGGAGAGAGTGATCCCAGTGCGGCGGGGAGAGAGTTATCCCAGCATGGAGGGAAGAGAGTGATCCCAGCGTGGAGTTGAGGGAGCGATCCCAGTGCGGAAGGGAGAGAGTGATCCCAGTGCGGCGGGGAGAGAGGGATCCCAGCGCGGAGGGGAGAGAGTGATCCCAGTGTGGAAGGAAGAGAGCGATCCCAACACAGAGGAGAGAGAGTGATCTCAGCACGGATGGGAGAGAGTGATCCCAGTGCGGAGGGGAGAGAGTGATATCAGTGCAGAGGAGAGAGAGTGATTCCAGTGGGGAGGGTAGAGAGTGATCCGCGCGCGGAGGATCGAGACTGATCCCAGCGCAGAGAGCAGAGCGCGAGCCCAGCACGGAGGGGAGCGAGTGATCCCAGTGCAGAGGGAAGAGTGTGATCCCAACGCAGAGGGCAGTGAGTAACCCTAGCACGTAGGGTAGAGAGCGATCTCAGCACGGAGGGGACAGTGATCCCATTGCTGAGGGGAGAGAGTGATCCTAGCGCGGAGACGAGAGAGTGATCCCAAGCTGGACGGCAGAGAGTAATCCCAGCGCGGAGGGGAGAGCGGTATCCCAGCGTGGAGGGGAAAGTGTGATCCCAACCCGGAAGGGAGAGAGTGATCCCAGCGCAGAGGGGAGAGAGTGATCCCAACCCGGAAGGCAAAGAGTGATCCCAGGGTGGAGGGGAGAGACCAATCGCAGTGCAGAGGGGAGAGAATGATCCCAGTGCGGAGGGGAGAGTGTGATCCCAATGCGGTGGGGAGAGAGTGATCCCAGTGCGGAAGGGAGAGAGAGATCCCAGCGCAGAGGGGAGTGAGTGATCCCAGCGCGGAAGGGAGAGTGAGATCCCAGCGCAGAGGGGAGTGAGTGCTCCCAGCGCGGAGGGGAGAGAGTGATCCCAGTGTGGAAGGAAGAGAGCGATCCCAACACGGAGGAGAGAGAGTGATCCCAATGCGGAGGGGAGAGAGTGATCCCAGTGCAGAGGGGAGAGAGTGATCCCAGTGCGGAGTGAAAAGAGTGATCCCAGTGCGGAGGGGAGAGAGTGATCTCAGCGCGGAGGGGTGAGAGGGATCCCAACGCGGAGGGAAGAGAGTGATCCCAATGCGGAGGGGAGAGAGTATTCCCAGCGCGGAGGGGAGCGAGTAATCCCAGTGCGGAGGGGAGAGAGTATTCCCAGTGCGGAAGGGAGAGAGTGATCCCAGCGCAGAGGGAAGAGAGTGATCCCAGCACGGATGGGAGAGAGTGATGCCAGCACGGATGGGAGAGAGTGATCCCAGTGCGGAGGGGTGAGAGTGATCTCAGAGCGGAGGGGAGAGCGTGATCCCAATGCGGAAGGGAGAGAGTGATCTCAGAGCAGAGGGGAGAGAGTGATCCCAATGCGGAGGGGAGAGAGTGATCCCAGCGCAGAGGGGAGAGAGTGATCCCAGCGCGGAGGGGAGAGAGTGATCCCAGCACAGAGGGAAGAGAGCGATCCGAGCGCAAAGGGGAGAGAGTGATTCCAGTGGGGAGGGAAGAGAGTGATCCCAGCGCAGAGAGCTGAGTGCGATCCCAGCGCGGAGGGGAGCGAGTGATTCCAGTGCAGAGGGAAGAGAGTGATCCCAACGCAGAGGGCATGGAGTAATCCCAGCACGTAGGGGAGAGAGTGATCCTAGCGTGGAGGGGAGAGAGTGATCCCAACCCGGAAGGGAGAGAGTAATCCCAGCGCGGAGGGGAGATCACCAATCCCAGCGCAGAGGGGAGAGAGTGATCCCAGCACGGAAGGGAGGGAGCGATCCCAGTGCGTAGGGGAGAGTGACCCAACGCGGAGGTGAGAGAGCAATCCCAGCGCGGAAGGAAGAGAGTGACCCAACGCGGAGGGAAGAGAGTGATCCCAGAGTGGAGGGAAGAGAGCAATCCCAACACGGAGGAGAGAGAGTGATCTCAGCACGGATGGGAGAGAGTGATCCCAGTGCGGAGGGGAGAGAGTGATCCCAGTGCGGAGGGGAGAGAGTGATATCAGTGCAGAGGAGAGAGAGTGATTCCAGTGGGGAGGGAAGAGAGTGAGCCCAGCGCGGAGGGTAGAGAGTGATCCGCGCGTGGAGGATAGAGACTGATCCCAGCGCAGAGAGCAGAGCGCGATCCCAGCACGGAGGGGAGCGAGTGATCCCAGTGCAGAGGGAAGAGTGTGATCCCAACGCAGAGGGCAGTGAGTAATCCCAGCACGTAGGGTAGAGAGCGATCTCAGCGCGGAAGGGACAGTGATCCCATTGCTGAGGGGAGGGAGTGATCCTAGCGCGGAGACAAGAGAGTGATCCCAAGCCGGAGGGCAGAGATTAATCCCAGCACGGAGGGGAGAGCGCGATCCCAGCGCGTAGGGGAATGAGTGATCCCAACCCGGAGGGGAGAGAGTGATCCCAGCGCCGAGGGGAGAGAGTGATCCCAACCCGGAAGGCAAAGAGTGATCCCAGGGTGGAGGGGAGAAACCAATCGCAGTGCAGAGGGGAGAGAGTGATCCCAGTGCGGAGGGGAGAGTGTGATCCCAATGCAGTGGGGAGAGAGTGATCCCAGTGCGGAAGGGAGAGAGAGATCCAAGCGCAGAGGGGAGTGAGTGATCCCAGCGCGGATGGGAGAGTGAGATCCCAGCGCAGAGGGGAGTGAGTGATCCCAGCGCGGAGGGGAGAGAGTGATCCCAGTGTGGAAGGAAGAGAGCGATCCCAACACGGAGGAGAGAGAGTGATCCCAATGCGGAGGGGAGAGAGTGATCCCAGTGCGGAGGGGAGAGAGTGATCCCAGTGTGGAAGGAAGAGAGCGATCCCAACACGGAGGAGAGAGAGTGATCCCAATGCGGAGGGGAGAGAGTGATCCCAGTGCGGAGTGAAAAGAGTGATTCCAGAGCGGAGGGAAGAGGGTGATCCCAGAGCGGAGGGGAGTGAGTGATCCCAGCGCGGAGGGGAGAGAGTGATCCCAGTGCAGAGGGGAGTGAGTGATCCCAGCGCGGAGGGGAGAGAGTGATCCCAGTGTGGAAGGAAGAGAGCGATCCCAACACGGAGGAGAGAGAGTGATCCCAATGCGGAGGGGAGAGAGTGATCCCAGTGTGGAAGGAAGAGAGCGATCCCAACACGGAGGAGAGAGAGTGATCCCAATGCGGAGGGGAGAGAGTGATCCCAGTGCGGAGTGAAAAGAGTGATTCCAGAGCGGAGGGAAGAGGGTGATCCCAGTGCGGAGGGGAGTGAGTGATCCCAGCGCGGAGGGGAGAGAGTGATCCCAGTGCGGAAGGAAGAGAGTGATCCCAACACGGAGGAGAGAGAGTGATCCCAATGCGGAGGGGAGAGAGTGATCTCAGCGCGGTGGGGAGAGAGAGATCCCAGCGCGGAGGGGAGAGAGGGATCCCAGCGCGGAGGGAAGAGAGTGATCCCAATGCGGAGGGGAGAGAGTATTCCCAGCGCGGAGGGGAGCGAGTAATCCCAGTGCGGAAGGGAGAGAGTATTCCCAGTGCGGAAGGGAGAGAGTGATCCCAGCGCAGAGGGAAGAGAGTGATCCCAGCACGGATGGGAGAGAGTGATGCCAGCACGGATGGGAGAGAGTGATCCCAGTGCGGAGGGATGAGAGTGATCCCAGTGCGGAAGGGAGAGAGTGATCTCAGAGCGGAGGGGAGAGCGTGATCCCAATGCGGAAGGGAGAGAGTGATCTCAGAGCAGAGGGGAGAGAGTGATCCCAATGCGGAGGGGAGAGAGTGATCCCAGCGCGGAGGGGAGAGAGTGATCCCAGCACAGAGGGAAGAGAGCGATCCGAGCGCAAAGGGGAGAGAGTGATCCCAGCGCAGAGGGCATGGAGTAATCCCAGCATGCAGGGGAGAGAGTGATCCTAGCGCGGAGGGGAGCGAGTGATCCCAACCCGGAAGGGAGAGAGTAATCCCAGCGCGGAGGGGAGAGACCAATCCCAGCGCAGAGGGGAGAGAGTGATCCCGGTGCGGAAGGGAGAGAGTGATCCCAGCGCAGAGGGAAGAGAGTGATCCCAGCACGGATGGGAGAGAGTGATGCCAGCACGGATGGGAGAGAGTGATCCCAGTGCGGAGGGGAGAGAGTGATCTCAGAGCAGAGGGGAGAGAGTGATCCCAATGCGGAGGGGAGAGAGTGATCCCAGTGCGGAGGGAAGAGAGTGATCCCAGCGCGGAGTTGAGGGAGCGATCCCAGTGTGGAGGGGAGAGAGTGATCCCAGCGCGGAGTTGAGGGAGCGTTCCCAGCACAGAGGGGAGAGAGTGATCCCATCGCGGAGGGGAGAGAGTGATCCCAGCGCGGAGGGGAGAGAGTGATCCCAGTGCGGCGGGGAGAGAGTGATCCCAGCGCAGAGGGGAGAGAGGGATCCCAGCGCGGAGGGGAGAGAGTGAACCCAGGTTGGAAGGAAGAGAGCGATCCCAACACGGAGGAGAGAGAGTGATCTCAGCACGGATGGGAGAGAGTGATCCCAGTGCGGAGGGGAGAGAGTGATATCAGTGCAGAGGAGAGAGAGTGATTCCAGTGGGGAGGGTAGAGAGTGATCCGCGCGCGGAGGATCGAGACTGATCCCAGCGCAGAGAGCAGAGCGCGATCCCAGCACGGAGGGGAGCGAGTGATCCCAGTGCAGAGGGAAGAGTGTGATCCCAACGCAGAGGGCAGTGAGTAACACTAGCACGTAGGGTAGAGAGCGATCTCAGCACGGAAGGGACAGTGATCCCATTGCTGAGGGGAGAGAGTGATCCTAGCGCGGAGACGAGAGAGTGATCCCAAGCCGGAGGGCAGAGAGTAATCCCAGCGCGGAGGGGAGAGCGGTATCCCAGCGTGGAGGGGAAAGAGTGATCCCAACCCGGAAGGGAGAGAGTGATCCCAGCGCAGAGGGGAGAGAGTGATCCCAACCCGGAAGGCAAAGAGTGATCCCAGGGTGGAGGGGAGAGACCAATCGCAGTGCAGAGGGGAGAGAATGATCCCAGTGCGGAGGGGAGAGTGTGATCCCAATGCGGTGGGGAGAGAGTGATCTCAGTGCGGAAGGGAGAGAGAGATCCCAGCGCAGAGGGGAGTGAGTGATCCCAGCGCGGAAGGGAGAGTGAGATCCCAGCGCAGAGGGGAGTGAGTGCTCCCAGCGCGGAGGGGAAGAGAGTGATCCCAGTGTGGAAGGAAGAGAGCGATCCCAACATGGAGGAGAGAGAGTGATCCCAATGCGGAGGGGAGAGAGTGACCCCAGTGCGGAGGGGAGAGTGATCCCAGTGCGGAGTGAAAAGAGTGATTCCAGAGCGGAGGGAAGAGGGTGATCCCAGTGCGTAGGGGAGTGAGTGATCCCAGCGTGGAGGGGAGAGAGTGATCCCAGTGCGGAAGGAAGAGAGTGATCCCAACACGGAGGAGAGAGAGTGATCCCAATGCGGAGGGGAGAGAGTGATCCCAGTGCAGAGGGAAGAGTGTGATCCCAGTGCGGAGTGAAAAGAGTGATCCCAGTGCGGAGGGGAGAGAGTGATTTCAGCGCGGAGGGGAGAGAGGGATCCCAGCGCGGAGGGAAGAGAGTGATTCCAATGCGGAGGGGAGAGAGTATTCCCAGCGCGGAGGGGAGCGAGTATTCCCAGTGCAGAAGGGAGAGAGTGATCCCAGCACGGATGGGAGAGAGTGATGCCAGCACAGATGGGAGAGAGCGATCCCAGTGCGGAGGGGTGAGAGTGATCCCAGTGCGGAAGGGAGAGAGTGATCTCAGAGCAGAGGGGAGAGAGTGATCCCAATGCGGAGGGGAGAGAGTGATCCCAGCGCAGAGGGGAGAGAGTGATCCCAGCGCAGAGGGGAGAGAGGGATCCCAGCGCGGAGGGGAGAGAGTGATCCCAGTGTGGAAGGAAGAGAGCGGTCCCAACACGGAGGAGAGAGAGTGATCCCAATGCGGAGAGGAGAGAGTGATCCCAGTGCGGAAGGGAGAGAGTGATCCCAGTGCGGAGTGAAAAGAGTGATTCCAGAGCGGAGGGAAGAGAGTGATCCCAGTGCGGAGGGGTGAGAGAGATCCCAGCGCGGAGGGGAGTGAGTGATCCCAGCGCGGAAGGAAGAGAGCGATCCCAACACGGAGGAGAGAGAGTGATCCCAATGCGGAGGGGAGAGAGTATTCCCAGCGCGGAGGGGAGCGAGTAATCCCAGTGCGGAAGGGAGAGAGTGATCCCAGTTCAGAGGGAAGAGAGTGATCCCAACGCAGAGGGCAGTGAGTAATCCCAGCACGGAGGGGAGCGAGTAATCCCAGTGCGGAGGGGAGCGAGTATTCCCAGTGCGGAAGGGAGAGAGTGATCCCTGCGCAGAGGGAAGAGAGTGATCCCAGCACGGATGGGAGAGAGTGATGCCAGCACGGATGGGAGAGAGTGATCCCAGTGCGGAGGGGTGAGAGTGATCCCAGTTCGGAAGGGAGAGAGTGATCTCAGAGCGGAGGGGAGAGCGTGATCACAATGCGGAAGGGAGAGAGTGATCTCAGAGCAGAGGGGAGAGAGTGATCCCAATGCGGAGGGGAGAGAGTGATCCCAGCGCAGAGGGGAGAGAGTGATCCCAGCGCAGAGGGGAGAGAGGGATCCCAGCGCAGAGGGGAGAGAGGGATCCCAGCGCGGAGGGGAGAGAGTGATCCCAGTGTGGAAGGAAGAGAGCGGTCCCAACACGGAGGAGAGAGAGTGATCCCAAGGCGGAGGGGAGAGAGTGATCCCAGTGCGGAAGGGAGAGAGTGATCCCAGTGCGGAGTGAAAAGAGTGATTCCAGAGCGGAGGGAAGAGAGTGATCCCAGTGCGGAGGGGTGAGAGAGATCCCAGCGCGGAGGGGAGTGAGTGATCCCAGCGCGGAAGGAAGAGAGCGATCCCAACACGGAGGAGAGAGAGTGATCCCAATGCGGAGGGGAGAGAGTATTCCCAGCGCGGAGGGGAGCGAGTAATCCCAGCGCAGAGGGAAGAGAGTGATCCCAGCACGGAGGGAAGAGAGTGATCCCAGCGCGGAGGGGAGAGCGTGATCCCAGTTCAGAGGGAAGAGAGTGATCCCAACGCAGAGGGCAGTGAGTAATCCCAGCACATAGGGTAGAGAGCGATCTCAGCACGGAAGGGACAGTGATCCCAGTGCTGAGGGGAGAGAGTGATCCTAGCGCGGAGACAAGAGAGTGATCCCAAGCTGGACGGCAGAGAGTAATCCCAGCGCGGAGGGGAGAGCGCGATCCCAGCGCGTAGGGGAATGAGTGATCCCAACCCGGAAGGGAGAGAGTGATCCCAGGGCAGAGGGGAGAGAGTGATCCCAGCGCAGAGGGGAAAGAGTGATCCCAAGCCGGAAGTGAGAGAGTGATCCCAGGGTGGAGGGGAGAGACCAATCCCAGTGCAGAGGGGAGAGAGTGATCCCAGTGCGGCGGCGAGAGAATGATCCCAGCGCGGAGGGGAGAGAGTGATCCCAGGGTGGAGAGAGAGACCGATCCCAGCGCAGAGGGGAGAGAGTGATCCCAGTGCGGCGGGGAGAGAGTTATCCCAGCATGGAGGGAAGAGAGTGATCCCAGCGTGGAGTTGAGGGAGCGATCCCAGTGCGGAAGGGAGAGAGTGATCCCAGTGCGGCGGGGAGAGAGGGATCCCAGCGCGGAGGGGAGAGAGTGATCCCAGTGTGGAAGGAAGAGAGCGATCCCAACACAGAGGAGAGAGAGTGATCTCAGCACGGATGGGAGAGAGTGATCCCAGTGCGGAGGGGAGAGAGTGATATCAGTGCAGAGGAGAGAGAGTGATTCCAGTGGGGAGGGTAGAGAGTGATCCGCGCGCGGAGGATCGAGACTGATCCCAGCGCAGAGAGCAGAGCGCGAGCCCAGCACGGAGGGGAGCGAGTGATCCCAGTGCAGAGGGAAGAGTGTGATCCCAACGCAGAGGGCAGTGAGTAACCCTAGCACGTAGGGTAGAGAGCGATCTCAGCACGGAGGGGACAGTGATCCCATTGCTGAGGGGAGAGAGTGATCCTAGCGCGGAGACGAGAGAGTGATCCCAAGCTGGACGGCAGAGAGTAATCCCAGCGCGGAGGGGAGAGCGGTATCCCAGCGTGGAGGGGAAAGTGTGATCCCAACCCGGAAGGGAGAGAGTGATCCCAGCGCAGAGGGGAGAGAGTGATCCCAACCCGGAAGGCAAAGAGTGATCCCAGGGTGGAGGGGAGAGACCAATCGCAGTGCAGAGGGGAGAGAATGATCCCAGTGCGGAGGGGAGAGTGTGATCCCAATGCGGTGGGGAGAGAGTGATCCCAGTGCGGAAGGGAGAGAGAGATCCCAGCGCAGAGGGGAGTGAGTGATCCCAGCGCGGAAGGGAGAGTGAGATCCCAGCGCAGAGGGGAGTGAGTGCTCCCAGCGCGGAGGGGAGAGAGTGATCCCAGTGTGGAAGGAAGAGAGCGATCCCAACACGGAGGAGAGAGAGTGATCCCAATGCGGAGGGGAGAGAGTGATCCCAGTGCAGAGGGGAGAGAGTGATCCCAGTGCGGAGTGAAAAGAGTGATCCCAGTGCGGAGGGGAGAGAGTGATCTCAGCGCGGAGGGGTGAGAGGGATCCCAACGCGGAGGGAAGAGAGTGATCCCAATGCGGAGGGGAGAGAGTATTCCCAGCGCGGAGGGGAGCGAGTAATCCCAGTGCGGAGGGGAGAGAGTATTCCCAGTGCGGAAGGGAGAGAGTGATCCCAGCGCAGAGGGAAGAGAGTGATCCCAGCACGGATGGGAGAGAGTGATGCCAGCACGGATGGGAGAGAGTGATCCCAGTGCGGAGGGGTGAGAGTGATCTCAGAGCGGAGGGGAGAGAGTGATCCCAATGCGGAAGGGAGAGAGTGATCTCAGAGCAGAGGGGAGAGAGTGATCCCAATGCGGAGGGGAGAGAGTGATCCCAGCGCAGAGGGGAGAGAGTGATCCCAGCGCGGAGGGGAGAGAGTGATCCCAGCACAGAGGGAAGAGAGCGATCCGAGCGCAAAGGGGAGAGAGTGATTCCAGTGGGGAGGGAAGAGAGTGATCCCAGCGCAGAGAGCTGAGTGCGATCCCAGCGCGGAGGGGAGCGAGTGATTCCAGTGCAGAGGGAAGAGAGTGATCCCAACGCAGAGGGCATGGAGTAATCCCAGCACGTAGGGGAGAGAGTGATCCTAGCGTGGAGGGGAGAGAGTGATCCCAACCCGGAAGGGAGAGAGTAATCCCAGCGCGGAGGGGAGATCACCAATCCCAGCGCAGAGGGGAGAGAGTGATCCCAGCACGGAAGGGAGGGAGCGATCCCAGTGCGTAGGGGAGAGTGACCCAACGCGGAGGTGAGAGAGCAATCCCAGCGCGGAAGGAAGAGAGTGACCCAACGCGGAGGGAAGAGAGTGATCCCAGAGTGGAGGGAAGAGAGCAATCCCAACACGGAGGAGAGAGAGTGATCTCAGCACGGATGGGAGAGAGTGATCCCAGTGCGGAGGGGAGAGAGTGATCCCAGTGCGGAGGGGAGAGAGTGATATCAGTGCAGAGGAGAGAGAGTGATTCCAGTGGGGAGGGAAGAGAGTGAGCCCAGCGCGGAGGGTAGAGAGTGATCCGCGCGTGGAGGATAGAGACTGATCCCAGCGCAGAGAGCAGAGCGCGATCCCAGCACGGAGGGGAGCGAGTGATCCCAGTGCAGAGGGAAGAGTGTGATCCCAACGCAGAGGGCAGTGAGTAATCCCAGCACGTAGGGTAGAGAGCGATCTCAGCGCGGAAGGGACAGTGATCCCATTGCTGAGGGGAGGGAGTGATCCTAGCGCGGAGACAAGAGAGTGATCCCAAGCCGGAGGGCAGAGATTAACCCCAGCACGGAGGGGAGAGCGCGATCCCAGCGCGTAGGGGAATGAGTGATCCCAACCCGGAGGGGAGAGAGTGATCCCAGCGCCGAGGGGAGAGAGTGATCCCAACCCGGAAGGCAAAGAGTGATCCCAGGGTGGAGGGGAGAAACCAATCGCAGTGCAGAGGGGAGAGAGTGATCCCAGTGCGGAGGGGAGAGTGTGATCCCAATGCAGTGGGGAGAGAGTGATCCCAGTGCGGAAGGGAGAGAGAGATCCAAGCGCAGAGGGGAGTGAGTGATCCCAGCGCGGATGGGAGAGTGAGATCCCAGCGCAGAGGGGAGTGAGTGATCCCAGCGCGGAGGGGAGAGAGTGATCCCAGTGTGGAAGGAAGAGAGCGATCCCAACACGGAGGAGAGAGAGTGATCCCAATGCGGAGGGGAGAGAGTGATCCCAGTGCGGAGGGGAGAGAGTGATCCCAGTGTGGAAGGAAGAGAGCGATCCCAACACGGAGGAGAGAGAGTGATCCCAATGCGGAGGGGAGAGAGTGATCCCAGTGCGGAGTGAAAAGAGTGATTCCAGAGCGGAGGGAAGAGGGTGATCCCAGTGCGGAGGGGAGTGAGTGATCCCAGCGCGGAGGGGAGAGAGTGATCCCAGTGCAGAGGGGAGTGAGTGATCCCAGCGCGGAGGGGAGAGAGTGATCCCAGTGTGGAAGGAAGAGAGCGATCCCAACACGGAGGAGAGAGAGTGATCCCAATGCGGAGGGGAGAGAGTGATCCCAGTGTGGAAGGAAGAGAGCGATCCCAACACGGAGGAGAGAGAGTGATCCCAATGCGGAGGGGAGAGAGTGATCCCAGTGCGGAGTGAAAAGAGTGATTCCAGAGCGGAGGGAAGAGGGTGATCCCAGTGCGGAGGGGAGTGAGTGATCCCAGCGCGGAGGGGAGAGAGTGATCCCAGTGCGGAAGGAAGAGAGTGATCCCAACACGGAGGAGAGAGAGTGATCCCAATGCGGAGGGGAGAGAGTGATCTCAGCGCGGAGGGGAGAGAGAGATCCCAGCGCGGAGGGGAGAGAGGGATCCCAGCGCGGAGGGAAGAGAGTGATCCCAATGCGGAGGGGAGAGAGTATTCCCAGTGCGGAAGGGAGAGAGTGATCCCAGCGCAGAGGGAAGAGAGTGATCCCAGCACGGATGGGAGAGAGTGATGCCAGCACGGATGGGAGAGAGTGATCCCAGTGCGGAGGGATGAGAGTGATCCCAGTGCGGAAGGGAGAGAGTGATCTCAGAGCGGAGGGGAGAGCGTGATCCCAATGCGGAAGGGAGAGAGTGATCTCAGAGCAGAGGGGAGAGAGTGATCCCAATGCGGAGGGGAGAGAGTGATCCCAGCGCGGAGGGGAGAGAGTGATCCCAGCACAGAGGGAAGAGAGCGATCCGAGCGCAAAGGGGAGAGAGTGATCCCAGCGCAGAGGGCATGGAGTAATCCCAGCATGCAGGGGAGAGAGTGATCCTAGCGCGGAGGGGAGCGAGTGATCCCAACCCGGAAGGGAGAGAGTAATCCCAGCGCGGAGGGGAGAGACCAATCCCAGCGCAGAGGGGAGAGAGTGATCCCGGTGCGGAAGGGAGAGAGTGATCCCAGCGCAGAGGGAAGAGAGTGATCCCAGCACGGATGGGAGAGAGTGATGCCAGCACGGATGGGAGAGAGTGATCCCAGTGCGGAGGGGAGAGAGTGATCTCAGAGCAGAGGGGAGAGAGTGATCCCAATGCGGAGGGGAGAGAGTGATCCCAGTGCGGAGGGAAGAGAGTGATCCCAGCGCGGAGTTGAGGGAGCGATCCCAGTGTGGAGGGGAGAGAGTGATCCCAGCGCGGAGTTGAGGGAGCGTTCCCAGCACAGAGGGGAGAGAGTGATCCCGTCGCGGAGGGGAGAGAGTGATCCCAGCGCGGAGGGGAGAGAGTGATCCCAGCACAGAGGGAAGAGAGCGATCCGAGCGCAAAGGGGAGAGAGTGATTCCAGTGGGGAGGGAAGAGAGTGATCCCAGCGCAGAGAGCTGAGCGCGATCCCAGCGCGGAGGGGAGCGAGTGATTCCAGTGCAGAGGGAAGAGAGAGATCCCAACGCAGAGGGCATGGAGTAATCCCAGCACGTAGGGGAGAGAGTGATCCTAGCGCGGAGGGGAGAGAGTGATCCCAACCCGGAAGGGAGAGAGTAATCCCAGCGCGGAGGGGAGAGACCAATCCCAGCGCAGAGGGGAGAGAGTGATCCCAGCACGGAAGGGAGGGAGCGATCCCAGCGCGTAGGGGAGAGTGACCCAACGCGGAGGTGAGAGAGCAATCCCAGCGCGGAAGGAAGAGAGTGACCCAACGCGGAGGGAAGAGAGTGATCCCAGAGTGGAGGGAAGAGAGTGATCCCAGCGCGGAGTTGAGGGAGCGATCCCAATGCGGAGCGGAGAGAGTGATCCCAGCGCGGAGGGGAGAGAGTGATCCCAGCGCGGAGGGGAGAGAGTCATCCCAGGGCCGAGGGGAGAGAGTAATCCGAGCGCGGAGAGGAGAGAGCGATCCCAGCACGGAATGGAGAGAGTGATCCCAGTGCGGAGGGGAGAGAGTGATCCCAGTGCGGAAGTGAGAGAGTGATCCCAGCACGGATGGGAGAGAGTGATCCCAGTGCGGAGGGAAGAGAGTGATCCCAGGGCGGAGTTGAGGGAGCGTTCCCAGCACAGAGGGGAGAGAGTGATCCCAGCGCGGAGGGGAGAGAGTGATCCCAGCGCAGAGGGGAGAGAGTGATCCCAGCGCGGAGGGGAGAGAGTGATCCCAGCACAGAGGGAAGAGAGCGATCCGAGCGCAAAGGGGAGAGAGTGATTCCAGTGGGGAGGGAAGAGAGTGATCCCAGCGCAGAGAGCTGAGCGCGATCCCAGCGCGGAGGGGAGCGAGTGATTCCAGTGCAGAGGGAAGAGAGTGATCCCAACGCAGAGGGCATGGAGTAATCCCAGCACGTAGGGGAGAGAGTGATCCCAACCCGGAAAGGAGACAGTAATCCCAGCGCAGAGGGGAGAGACCAATCCCAGCGCAGAGGGGAGAGAGTGATCCCAGCATGGAAGGGAGGGAACGATCGCAGCACGTAGGGGAGAGTGACCCAACGCGGAGGTGAGAGAGCAATCCCAGCGCGGAAGGAAGAGAGTGACCCAACGCGGAGGGAAGAGAGTGATCCCAGAGTGGAGGGAAGAGAGTGATCCCAGCGCGGAGTTGAGGGAGCGATCCCAGTGCGGAGGGGAGAGAGTGATCCCAGGGCCGAGGGGAGAGAGTGATCCCAGCGCGGAGGGGACAGCGTCATCCCAGGGCCGAGGGGCGAGAGTGATCTGAGCGCGGAGAGGAGAGAGCGATCCCAGCACGGAATGTAGAGAGCGATCCCAGTGCGGAGGGGAGAGAGTGATCCCAGTGCGGAAGGGAGAGAGTGATCCCAGCACGGATGGGAGAGAGTGATCTCAGCACGGATGGGAGAGAGTGATCCCAGTGCGGAGGGGAGAGAGTGGTCCCAGTGCAGAAGGGAGAGAGTGATCTCAGCGCGGAGGGAAGAGAGTGATCACAGAGCGGAGTTGAGGGAGCGATCCCAGTGCGGAGGGGAGAGAATGATCCCATCGCGCAGGGAAGAGGGTGATCCCGGCGCGGAGGGAAGAGAGTGATCCCAGCGCGGAGGGGAGTGAGTCATCCCAGTAGGGAGAGGAGAGAGTGATCCCAGTGCGGAAGGAAGAGAGCGATCCCAACACGGAGGAGAGAGAGTGATCCCAATGCGGAGGGGAGAGAGTGATCCCAGTGCGGAGTGAAAAGAGTGATCCCAGTGCGGAGGGGAGAGAGTGATCTCAGTGCGGAGTTGAGGGAGCGTTCCCAGCACCGAGGGGAGAGAGTGATCCGAGCGCAAAGGGGAGAGAGTGATTCCAGTGGGGAGGGAAGAGAGTGATCCCAGCGCAGAGAGGAGAGCGCGATCCCAGCGCGGAGGGGAGCGAGTGATTCCAGTGCAGAGGGAAGAGAGTGATCCCAACGTAGAGGGCATGGAGTAATCCCAGCACGTAGGGGAGAGAGTGATCCTAGCGTGGAGACGAGAGAGTGATCCCAATGCGGAGGGGAGAGAGTATTCCCAGCACGGAGGGGAGAGCGCGATCCCAGCACGGATGGGAGAGAGTGATCCCAGTGCGGAGGGGTGAGAGTGATCACAGTGCGGAAGAGAGAGAGTGATCTCAGAGCGGAGGGGAGAGCGTGATCCCAATGCGGAAGGGAGAGAGTGATCTCAGAGCAGACGGGAGAGAGTGATCCCAATGCGGAGGGGAGAGAGTGATCCCAGTGCGGAGGGAAGAGAGTGATCCCAGCGCGGAGTTGAGGGAGCGATCCCAGTGTGGAGGGGAGAGAGTGATCCCAGCGCGGAGTTGAGGGAGCGTTCCCAGCACAGAGGGGAGAGAGTGATCCCAGCGCGGAGGGGAGAGAGTGATCCCAACGCAGAGGGGAGAGAGTGATCCCAGCGCGGTGGGGAGAGAGTGATCCCAGCACAGAGGGAAGAGAGCGATCCGAGCGCAAAGGGGAGAGAGTGATCCCAGCGCAGAGAGCTGAGCGCGATCCCAGCGCGGAGGGGAGCGAGTCATTCCAGTGCAGAGGGAAGAGAGTGATCCCAACGCAGAGGGCATGGAGTAATCCCAGCATGTAGGGGAGAGAGTGATCCTTGCGCGGAGGGGAGAGAGTGATCCCAACCCGGAAGGGAGAGAGTAATCCCAGCGCGGAGGGGAGAGACCAATCCCAGCGCAGAGGGGAGAGAGTGATCCCGGTGCGGAAGGGAGAGAGTGATCCCAGCGCAGAGGGAAGAGAGTGATCCCAGCACGGATGGGAGAGAGTGATGCCAGCACGGATGGGAGAGAGTGATCCCAGTGCGGAGGGGAGAGAGTGATCACAGTTCGGAAGGGAGAGAGTGATCTCGGAGCGGAGGGGAGAGCGTGATCCCAGCGCAGAGGGAAGAGAGTGATCCCAGCACGGATGGGAGAGAGTGATGCCAGCACGGATGGGAGAGAGTGATCCCAGTCCGGAGGGGTGAGAGTGATCACAGTGCGGAAGGGAGAGAGTGATCCCAGCGCAGAGGGAAGAGAGTGATCCCAGCACGGATGGGAGAGAGTGATGCCAGCACGGATGGGAGAGAGTGATCCCAGTGCGGAGGGGTGAGAGTGATCACAGTGCGGAAGGGAGAGAGTGATCTCGGAGCGGAGGGGAGAGCGTGATCCCAGCGCAGAGGGAAGAGAGTGATCCCAGCACGGATGGGAGAGAGTGATGCCAGCACGGATGGGAGAGAGTGATCCCAGTCCGGAGGGGTGAGAGTGATCACAGTGCGGAAGGGAGAGAGTGATCCCAGCGCAGAGGGAAGAGAGTGATCATTGCGCGGAGGGGAGAGAGTGATCCCAACCCGGAAGGGAGAGAGTAATCCCAGCGCGGAGGGGAGAGACCAATCCCAGCGCAGAGGGGAGAGAGTGATCCCGGTGCGGAAGGGAGAGAGTGATCCCAGCGCAGAGGGAAGAGAGTGATCCCAGCACGGATGGGAGAGAGTGATGCCAGCACGGATGGGAGAGAGTGATCCCAGTGCGGAGGGGTGAGAGTGATCACAGTGCGGAAGGGAGAGAGTGATCTCGGAGTGGAGGGGAGAGCGTGATCCCAATGCGGAAGGGAGAGAGTGATCTCAGAGCAGAGGGGAGAGAGTGATCCCAATGCGGAGGGGAGAGAGTGATCCCAGTGCGGAGGGAAGAGAGTGATCCCAGCGCGGAGTTGAGGGAGCGATCCCAGTGTGGAGGAGAGAGAGTGATCCCAGTGCAGAGTTGAGGGAGCGTTCCCAGCACAGAGGGGAGAGAGTGATCCCAGCGCGGAGGGGAGAGAGTGATCCCAGCACAGAGGGAAGAGAGCGATCCGAGCGCAAAGGGGAGAGAGTGATTCCAGTGGGGAGGGAAGAGAGTGATCCCAGCGCAGAGAGCTGAGCGCGATCCCAGCGCGGAGGGGAGCGAGTGATTCCAGTGCAGAGGGAAGAGAGAGATCCCAACGCAGAGGGCATGGAGTAATCCCAGCACGTAGGGGAGAGAGTGATCCTAGCGCGGAGGGGAGAGAGTGATCCCAACCCGGAAGGGAGAGAGTAATCCCAGCGCGGAGGGGAGAGACCAATCCCAGCGCAGAGGGGAGAGAGTGATCCCAGCACGGAAGGGAGGGAGCGATCCCAGCGCGTAGGGGAGAGTGACCCAACGCGGAGGTGAGAGAGCAATCCCAGCGCGGAAGGAAGAGAGTGACCCAACGCGGAGGGAAGAGAGTGATCCCAGAGTGGAGGGAAGAGAGTGATCCCAGCGCGGAGTTGAGGGAGCGATCCCAGTGCGGAGGGGAGAGAGTGATCCCAGGGCCGAGGGGAGAGAGTGATCCCAGCGCGGAGGGGAGAGAGTCATCCCAGGGCCGAGGGGAGAGAGTAATCCGAGCGCGGAGAGGAGAGAGCGATCCCAGCACGGAATGGAGAGAGTGATCCCAGTGCGGAGGGGAGAGAGTGATCCCAGTGCGGAAGTGAGAGAGTGATCCCAGCACGGATGGGAGAGAGTGATCTCAGTGCGGAGGGAAGAGAGTGATCCCAGGGCGGAGTTGAGGGAACAATCCCAGTACGGAGGGGAGAGAGTGATCCCAGCGCGGAGTTGAGGGAGTGATCCCAGTGTGGAGGGGAGAGAGTGATCCCAGCGCGGAGTTGAGGGAGCGTTCCCAGCACAGAGGGGAGAGAGTGATCCCAGCGCGGAGGGGAGAGAGTGATCCCAGCGCAGAGGGGAGAGAGTGATCCCAGCGCGGAAGGGAGAGAGTGATCCCAGCACAGAGGGAAGAGAGCGATCCGAGCGCAAAGGGGAGAGAGTGATTCCAGTGGGGAGGGAAGAGAGTGATCCCAGCGCAGAGAGCTGAGCGCGATCCCAGCGCGGAAGGGAGAGAGTGATCTCAGAGCAGAGGGGAGAGAGTGATCCCAATGCGGAGGGGAGAGAGTGATCCCAGTGCGGAGGGTAGAGAGTGATCCCAGCGCGGAGTTGAGGGAGCGATCCCAGTGTGGAGGGGAGAGAGTGATCCCAGTGCGGAGTTGAGGGAGCGTTCCCAGCACAGAGGGGAGAGAGTGATCCCAGCGCGGAGGGGAGAGAGTGATCCCAACGCAGAGGGGAGAGAGTGATCCCAGCGCGGTGGGGAGAGAGTGATCCCAGCACAGAGGGAAGAGAGCGATCCGAGCGCAAAGGGGAGAGAGTGATTCCAGTGGGGAGGGAAGAGAGTGATCCCAGCGCAGAGAGCTGAGCGCGATCCCAGCGCGGAGGGGAGCGAGTGATTCCAGTGCAGAGGGAAGAGAGTGATCCCAACGCAGAGGGCATGGAGTAATCCCAGCATGTAGGGGAGAGAGTGATCCTTGCGTGGAGGGGAGAGATTGATCCCAACCCGGAAGGGAGAGAGTAATCCCAGCGCGGAGGGGAGAGACCAATCCCAGCGCAGAGGGAAGAGAGTGATCCCAGCACGGATGGGAGAGAGTGATGCCAGCACGGATGGGAGAGAGTGATCCCAGTGCGGAGGGGTGAGAGTGATCACAGTGCGGAAGGGAGAGAGTGATCTCGGAGCGGAGGGGAGAGCGTGATCCCAATGCGGAAGGGAGAGAGTGATCTCAGAGCAGAGGGGAGAGAGTGATCCCAATGCGGAGGGAAGAGAGTGATCCCAGCGCGGAGTTGAGGGAGCGATCCCAGTGTGGAGGGGAGAGCGTGATCCCAGCGCAGAGTTGAGGGAGCGTTCCCAGCACAGAGGGGAGAGAGTGATCCCAGCGCGGAGGGGAGAGAGTGATCCCAGCGCGGAGGGGAGAGAGTGATCCCAGCACAGAGGGAAGAGAGCGATCCGAGCGCAAAGGGGAGAGAGTGATTCCAGTGGGGAGGGAAGAGAGTGATCCCAGCGCAGAGAGCTGAGCGCGATCCCAGCGCGGAAGGGAGAGAGTGATCTCAGAGCAGAGGGGAGAGAGTGATCCCAATGCGGAGGGGAGAGAGTGATCCCAGTGCGGAGGGAAGAGAGTGATCCCAGCGCGGAGTTGAGGGAGCGATCCCAGTGTGGAGGGGAGAGAGTGATCCCAGCGCGGAGTTGAGGGAGCGTTCCCAGCACAGAGGGGAGAGAGTGATCCCAGCGCGGAGGGGAGAGAGTGATCCCAACGCAGAGGGGAGAGAGTGATCCCAGTGCGGTGGGGAGAGAGTGATCCCAGCACAGAGGGAAGAGAGCGATCCGAGCGCAAAGGGGAGAGAGTGATCCCAGCGCAGAGAGCTGAGCGCGATCCCAGCGCGGAGGGGAGCGAGTGATTCCAGTGCAGAGGGAAGAGAGTGATCCCAACGCAGAGGGCATGGAGTAATCCCAGCATGTAGGGGAGAGTGTGATCCTTGCGCGGAGGGGAGACAGTGATCCCAACCCGGAAGGGAGAGAGTAATCCCAGCGCGGAGGGGAGAGACCAATCCCAGCGCAGAGGGGAGAGAGTGATCCCGGTGCGGAAGGGAGAGAGTGATCCCAGCGCAGAGGGAAGAGAGTGATCCCAGCACGGATGGGAGAGAGTGATGCCAGCACGGATGGGAGAGAGTGATCCCAGTGCGGAGGGGTGAGAGTGATCACAGTGCGGAAGGGAGAGAGTGATCTCGGAGCGGAGGGGAGAGCGTGAACCCAGCGCAGAGGGAAGAGAGTGATCCCAGCACGGATGGGAGAGAGTGATGCCAGCACGGATGGGAGAGAGTGATCCCTGTGCGGAGGGGTGAGAGTGATCACAGTGCGGAAGGGAGAGAGTGATCCCAGCGCAGAGGGAAGAGAGTGATCCTTGCGCGGAGGGGAGAGAGTGATCCCAACCCGGAAGGGAGAGAGTAATCCCAGCGCGGAGGGGAGAGACCAATCCCAGCGCAGAGGGGAGAGAGTGATCCCGGTGCGGAAGGGAGAGAGTGATCCCAGCGCAGAGGGAAGAGAGTGATCCCAGCACGGATGGGAGAGAGTGATGCCAGCACGGATGGGAGAGAGTGATCCCAGTGCGGAGGGGTGAGAGTGATCACAGTGCGGAAGGGAGAGAGTGATCTCGGAGCGGAGGGGAGAGCGTGATCCCAATGCGGAAGGGAGAGAGTGATCTCAGAGCAGAGGGGAGAGAGTGATCCCAGTGTGGAGGGGAGAGAGTGATCCCAGCGCAGAGTTGAGGGAGCGTTCCCAGCACAGAGGGGAGAGAGTGATCCCAGCGCGAAGGGGAGAGAGTGATCCCAGCGCGGAGGGGAGAGAGTGATCCCAGCACAGAGGGAAGAGAGCGATCCGAGCGCAAAGGGGAGAGAGTGATTCCAGTGGGGAGGGAAGAGAGTGATCCCAGCGCAGAGAGCTGAGCGCGATCCCAGCGCGGAGGGGAGCGAGTGATTCCAGTGCAGAGGGAAGAGAGAGATCCCAACGCAGAGGGCATGGAGTAATCCCAGCACGTAGGGGAGAGAGTGATCCTAGCGCGGAGGGGAGAGAGTGATCCCAACCCGGAAGGGAGAGAGTAATCCCAGCGCGGAGGGGAGAGACCAATCCCAGCGCAGAGGGGAGAGAGTGATCCCAGCACGGAAGGGAGGGAGCGATCCCAGCGCGTAGGGGAGAGTGACCCAACGCGGAGGTGAGAGAGCAATCCCAGCGCGGAAGGAAGAGAGTGACCCAACGCGGAGGGAAGAGAGTGATCCCAGAGTGGAGGGAAGAGAGTGATCCCAGCGCGGAGTTGAGGGAGCGATCCCAGTGCGGAGGGGAGAGAGTGATCCCAGGGCCGAGGGGAGAGAGTGATCCCAGCGCGGAGGGGAGAGAGTCATCCCAGGGCCGAGGGGAGAGAGTAATCCGAGCGCGGAGAGGAGAGAGCGATCCCAGCACGGAATGGAGAGAGTGATCCCAGCACGGATGGGAGAGAGTGATCTCAGTGCGGAGGGAAGAGAGTGATCCCAGGGCGGAGTTGAGGGAGCAATCCCAGTACGGAGGGGAGAGAGTGATCCCAGCGCGGAGTTGAGGGAGTGATCCCAGTGTGGAGGGGAGAGAGTGATCCCAGCGCGGAGTTGAGGGAGCGTTCCCAGCACAGAGGGGAGAGAGTGATCCCAGCGCGGAGGGGAGAGAGTGATCCCAGCGCAGAGGGGAGAGAGTGATCCCAGCGCGGAAGGGAGAGAGTGATCCCAGCACAGAGGGAAGAGAGCGATCCGAGCGCAAAGGGGAGAGAGTGATTCCAGTGGGGAGGGAAGAGAGTGATCCCAGCGCAGAGAGCTGAGCGCGATCCCAGCGCGGAGGGGAGCGAGTGATTCCAGTGCAGAGGGAAGAGAGAGATCCCAACGCAGAGGGCATGGAGTAATCCCAGCACGTAGGGGAGAGAGTGATCCTAGCGCGGAGGGGAGAGAGTGATCCCAACCCGGAAGGGAGAGAGTAATCCCAGCGCGGAGGGGAGAGAGTGATCCCAGTGCGGAAGGGAGAGAGTGATCCCAGCACGGATGGGAGAGAGTGATCCCAGCACGGATGGGAGAGAGTGATCCCAGTGCGGAGGGGAGAGAGTGGTCCCAGTGCAGAAGGGAGAGAGTGATCTCAGCGCGGAGGGGAGAGAGTGATCCCAATGCGGAGGGGAGAGAGTGATCCCAGTGCGGAGGGAAGAGAGTGATCCCAGAGCGGAGGGAAGAGAGTGATCCCAGCGCGGAGTTGAGGGAGCGATCCCAGTGCGGAGGGGAGAGAATGATCCCATCGCGCAGGGAAGAGGGTGATCCCAGCGCGGAGGGAAGAGAGTGATCCCAGCGCGGAGGGGAGTGAGTCATCCCAGTAGGGAGAGGAGAGAGTGATCCCAGTGCGGAAGGAAGAGAGCGATCCCAACACGGAGGAGAGAGAGTGATCCCAATGCGGAGGGGAGAGAGTGATCCCAGTGCGGAGTGAAAAGAGTGATCCCAGTGCGGAGGGGAGAGAGTGATCTCAGTGCGGAGTTGAGGGAGCGTTCCCAGCACCGAGGGGAGAGAGTGATCCGAGCGCAAAGGGGAGAGAGTGATTCCAGTGGGGAGGGAAGAGAGTGATCCCAGCGCAGAGGGCATGGAGTAATCCCAGCACGTAGGGGAGAGAGTGATCCTAGCGTGGAGACGAGAGAGTGATCCCAATGCGGAGGGGAGAGAGTATTCCCAGCACGGAGGGGAGAGCGCGATCCCAGCACGGATGGGAGAGAGTGATCCCAGTGCGGAGGGGAGAGAGTGATCCCAGTGCGGAAGGGAGAGAGTGATCTCAGCGTGGAGGGAAGAGAGTGATCACAGAGCGGAGGGGAGAGAGTGATCCCAATGCGGAGGGGAGAGAGTGATCCCAGCGCGCAGGGAAGAGGGTGATCCCAGTGCGGAGGGGAGAGAGTGATCTCAGCGCGGAGGGAAGAGAGTGATCCCAGAGCGGAGGGGAGAGAGCGATCCCAGCGCGGAGGGAAGAGAGTGATCCCAGCGCGCAGGGAAGAGGGTGATCCCAGCGCGGAGGGGAGAGAGTCATCCCAGTTGGGAGGGGAGAGAGTGATCCTAGCGCGGAGACGAGAGAGTGATCCCAAGCCGGAGGGAAGAGGCTGATCCCAGCGCGGAGGGGAGAGAGTCATCCCAAGCCGGAGGGTAGAGAGTATTCCCAGCACGGAGGGGAGAGAGTAATCCCAGCGCAGAGGGGAGGGAGTGATCCCAGTGCGGCGGGGAGAGAGTGATCCCAGCATGGAAGGGAGGGAGCGATCCCAGCGCGGAGGGAAGAGAGTGACCCAAAGCGGAGGTGAGAGAGCAATCCCAGCGCGGAAGGAAGAGAGTGATCCCAGAGCGGAGGGGAGAGAGTGATCCCAGCGCGGAGGGAAGAGAGTGATCCCAGCGCAGAGAAAAGAGAGTGATCCCAGCGCAGAGAGGTGAGCGCGATCCCAGCGCAGAGGGGAGCGAGTGATTCCAGTGCAGAGGGAAGAGAGTGATCCCAACGCAGAGGGCATGGAGTAATCCCAGCGCGGAGGGGAGCGAGTGATCCCAGTCCGGAGGAGAGCGCGATCCCAGCGCGAGGGGAGCGAGTGATCCCAGTGCAGAGGGAAGAGAGTGATCCCAACGCAGAGGGCAAAGGGTAATCCCAGCACGTAGGGGAGAGAGTGATCTCAGCGCGGAGGGGAGAGAGTGACCCAACACGGAGGTGAGAGAGCAATCCCAGCGCGGAAGGAAGAGAGTAACCCAACGCGGAGGGAAGAGAGTGATCCCAGAGCGGAGGGAAGAGAGTGATCCCAGCGCGGAGTTGAGGGAGCGATCCGAGCGCAGAGGGAAGAGAGTGATCCCAGCGCGGAGTTGAGGGAGCGATCCGAGCGCAGAGGGGAGAGAGTGATCCCAGCGCGGAGTTGAGGGAGCGATCCGAGCGCAGAGGGGTGAGAGTGATCTCAGCGCGGAGGGGAGAGAGTGATCCCAATGCGGAGGGGAGAGAGTATTCCCAGCGCGGAGGGGAGAGAGTGATCCCAGCGCAGAGGGAAGAGAGTGATCCCAGTGCAGAAGGGAGAGAGTATTCCCAGCGCAGAGGGAAGAGAGTGATCCCAGTGCGGAGTGAAAAGAGTGATCCCAGTGCGGAGTGAAAAGAGTGATCCCAGTGGGGAGGGGAGAGAGGGATCCCAGTGCGGAGGGGAGAGAGGGATCCCAAGCCGGATGGTAGAGAGTATTCCCAGCACGGAGGGGAGAGAGTAATCCCAGGGCAGAGGGGAGGGAGTGATCCCAGTGCGGCGGGGAGAGAGTGATCCCAGCACGGAAGGGAGGGAGCGATCCCAGCGCGGAGGGAAGAGAGTGACCCAAAGCGGAGGTGAGAGAGCAATCCCAGCGCGGAAGGAAGAGAGTGATCCCAGCGCGGAGGGAAGAGAGTGATCCCAGAGCGGAGGGGAGAGAGTGATCCCAGCGCGGAGGGAAGAGAGTGATCCCAGCGCGGAGAAAAGAGAGTGATCCCAGCGCAGAGAGGTGAGCGCGATCCCAGCACAGAGGGGAGCGAGTGATTACAGTGCAGAGGGAAGAGAGTGATCCCAACGCAGAGGGCATGGAGTAATCCCAGCGCGGAGGGGAGCGAGTGATCCCAGTCCGGAGGAGAGCGCGATCCCAGCGCGAGGGGAGCGAGTGATCCCAGTGCAGAGGGAAGAGAGTGATCCCAATGCAGAGGGCATGGAGTAATCCCAGCACGTAGGGGAGAGAGTGATCCCAGCGCGGAGGGGAGAGAGTGACCCAACACGGAGGTGAGAGAGCAATCCCAGCGCGGAAGGAAGAGAGTGACCCAACGTGGAGGGAAGAGAGTGATCCCAGAGCGGAGGGAAGAGAGTGATCCCAGCGCGGAGTTGAGGGAGCGATCCCAGTGCGGAGGGGAGAGAGTGATCCCAGTGCGGAGGGGTGAGAGTGATCCCAGGGCCGAGGGGAGAGAGTGATCCCAGCGTGGAGGGGAGAGAGCGATCCCAGTGCAGTGGGGAGAGAGTGATCCCTGCGCCGAGGAGAGAGAGCGATCCCAGTGCGGTTGGGAGAGAGTGATCCCTGCGCCGAGGGGAGAGAGTGACCCCAGTGCGGAGGGGAGACAGTGATCCTAGTTAGGAGGGGAGTGTTATCCCAGCACGGAGGGGAGCGAGCAATCCCAGTGCAAAGAAGGGAGACAAATCCCAAGCATGGAGGGCAGGTGATCCCAGCGCGGAGGAGAGAGAGTGATCCCAGTGCGCAGGGGAGAGTCCAATCCCAGTGCAGAGGGGAGAGAGTATTCCCAGCACGGAATGGAGAGAGTGATTCCAGTGCGGAGGGGAGAGAGTGATCCCAGTGCGGAGGGAAGAGAGTGATCCCAGAGCGGAGGGAAGAGAGTGATCCCAGTGCAGAGGGAAGAGAGTGATCCCAACGCAGAGGGCAGTGAGTAATCCCAGCACGTAGGGTAGATAGCGATCTCAGCGTGGAGGGGACAGTGATCCCATTGCTGAGGGGAGAGAGTGATCCAAGCGGGGAGACGAGAGAGTGATCCCAAGCCGGAGGGCAGAGAGTAATCCCAGCGCGGAGGGGAGACCGCGATCCCAGCGCGTAGGGGAAAGAGTGATCCCAACGCCGGAAGGGAGAGAGTGATCCCAGGTCGGAGGGGAGAGAGTGATCCCAGCGCAGAGGGGAGAGAGTGATCCCAGTGCGGCGGGGAGAGAGTGATCCCAGCGCGGAGGAGAGAGTGTGATCCCAGCGCGGAGGGGAGAGCGATCCCAGCGCGGAGGGGAGAGTGCGATCCGAGCGCAGAGGGGAGAGAGTGATCCCAGCGCGGAGGGAAGAGAATGATCCGAGCGCAGAGGGGAGAGAGTGATCCCCATGCGGAGTTGAGAGAGCGATCCCAGCGCTTAGTTCAGGGAGCGATCGCAGCGCAGAGGGGAGAGAGTGATCCGAGCGGAGAGGGGAGAGAGTGATCCCAGTGCAGAGAGAAGGGAGTGATCCCAGCGCAGAGGGGAGAGAGTGATCCCAGCGCGGAGGGGAGAGAGTCATCCCAGGGCCGAGGGGAGAGAGTGATCCGAGCGCAGAGAGGAGAGAGTGATCCCAGTGCGGAGGGGAGAGAGCGATCCCAGCACGGAGGGGAGAGAGTGATCCCAGTGGGGAGGGGAGAGAGTGATCCCAGCGCGGAGGGGAGAGAGTGATCCCAGTGGGGAGGGGAGAGAGTGATCCCAGCGCGGAGGGAAGAGAGTGATCCCAGGGCGGAGTGAAAAGAGTGATCCCAGTGCGGAGTGGAAAGAGTGATCCCAGTGGGGAGGGGAGAGAGTGATCTCAGCGCGGAGGGAAGAGAGTGATCCCAATGCGGAGGGGAGAGAGTATTCCCAGCGCGGAGGGGAGCGAGTAATCCCAGTGCGGAGGGGAGAGAGTATTCCCAGTGCAGAAGGGAGAGAGTGATCCCAGCGCAGAGGGAAGAGAGTGATCCCAGCACGGATGGGAGAGAGTGATGCCAGCACGGAGGGAAGAGAGTGATCCCAGCACGGAGGGAAGAGAGTGATCCCAGCGCGGAGGGGAGAGCGTGATCCCAGTTCAGAGGGAAGAGAGTGATCCCAACGCAGAGGGCAGTGAGTAATCCCAGCACGTAGGGTAGAGAGCGATCTCAGCACGGAAGGGACAGTGATCCCAGTGCTGAGGGGAGAGAGTGATCGTAGCGCGGAAACAAGAGAGTGATCCCAAGCCGGAGGGCAGAGATTAATCCCAGCGCGGAGGGGAGAGCGCGATCCCAGCACGTAGGGGAATGAGTGATCCCAACCCGGAAGGGAGAGAGTGATCCCAGGGCAGAGGGGAGAGAGTGATCCCAGCGCAGAGGGGAAAGAGTGATCCCAAGCCGGAAGTGAGAGAGTGATCCCAGGGTGGAGGGGAGAGACCAATCCCAGTGCAGAGGGGAGAGAGTGATCCCAGTGCGGCGGGGAGAGAGTGATCCCAGTGCGGCGGAGAGAGAGTGATCCCAGCGCGGAGGGAAGAGAGTGATCCCAGCGCGGAGGGGAGAGAGTGATCACAGCACGGTGGGAAGAGAGTGATCCGAGCGCAGAGGGAAGAGAGTGATCCCAGCGCAGAGGGGAGAGAGGGATCCCAGCGTGGAGGGGAGAGAGTGATCCCAGTGTGGAAGGAAGAGAGCGATCCCAACACGGAGGAGAGAGAGTGATCCCAATGCGGAGGGGAGAGAGTGATCCCAGTATGGAGTGAAAAGAGTGATTCCAGAGCGGAGGGAAGAGAGTGATCCCAGTGCGGAGTGGAGAGAGAGGTCCCAGCGCGGAGGGGAGTGAGTGATCCCAGCGCGGAGGGGAGAGAGTGATCCCAGTGCGGAAGGAAGAGAGCGATCCCAACACGGAGGAGAGAGAGTGATCCCAATGCGGAGGGGAGAGAGTGATCCCAGTGCGGAGTGAAAAGAGTGATCCCAGTGCGGAGGGGAGAGAGTGATCTCAGCGCGGAGGGGAAAGAGTGATCCCAAGCCGGAAGGGAGAGAGTGATCCCAGGGTGGAGGGGAGAGACCAATCCCAGTGCAGAGGGGAGAGAGTGATCCCAGTGCGGCGGGGAGAGAGTGATCCCAGCGCGGAGGGGAGAGAGTGATCTCAGCACGGTGGGAAGAGAGTGATCCGAGCGCAGAGGGAAGAGAGTGATCCCAGCGCAGAGGGGAGAGAGGGATCCCAGTGTGGAAGGAAGAGAGCGATCCCAACACGGAGGAGAGAGAGTGATCCCAATGCGGAGGGGAGAGAGTGATCCCAGTGTGGAAGGAAGAGAGCGATCCCAACACGGAGGAGAGAGAGTGATCCCAATGCGGAGGGGAGAGAGTGATCCCAGTGTGGAGTGAAAAGAGTGATTCCAGAGCGGAGGGAAGAGAGTGATCCCAGTGCGGAGGGGAGAGAGAGGTCCCAGCGCGGAGGGGAGTGAGTGATCCCAGCGCGGAGGGGAGAGAGCGATCCCAGTGCGGAAGGAAGAGAGCGATCCCAACACAGAGGAGAGAGAGTGATCCCAATGCGGAGGGGAGAGAGTGATCCCAGTGCGGAGGGGAGAGAGTGATCCCAATGCGGAGGGGAGAGAGTGATCCCAGTGCGGAGGGGAGAGAGTGATCCCAGTGCGGAGTGAAAAGAGTGATCCCAATGCGGAGGGGAGAGAGTGATCTCAGCGCGGAGGAGAGAGAGGGATCCCAGCGCGGAGGGGAGAGAGTATTCCCAGCGCGGAGTGGAGCGAGCAATCCCAGTGCGGAGGGGAGAGAGTATTCCCAGTGCGGAAGGGAGAGAGTGATTCCAGCGCAGAGGGAAGAGAGTGATCCCAGCACGGATGGGAGAGAGTGATGCCAGCACGGAGGGAAGAGAGTGATCCCAGCGCGGAGGGGAGAGAGAGCAATCCCAGCACGGAGGGAAGAGAGTGATTCCAGCGCGGAGGGGAGAGCGTGATCCCCGTTCAGAGGGAAGAGAGTGATCCCAACGCAGAGGGCAGTGAGTAATCCCAGCACGTAGGGTAGAGAGCGATCTCAGTGCGGAGGGGACAGTGATCCCATTGCTGAGGGGAGAGAGTGATCCTAGCGCGGAGACAAGAGAGTGATCCCAAGCCGGAGGGCAGAGATTAATCCCAGCACGGAGGGGAGAGCGCGATCCCAGCGCGTAGGGGAATGAGTGATCCCAACCCGGAGGGGAGAGAGCGATCCCAGTGCAGTGGGGAGAGAGTGATCCCTGCGCCAAGGAGAGAGAGCGATCCCAGTGTGGTTAGGAGAGAGTGATCCCTGCGCCGAGGGGAGAGAGTGACCCCAGTGCGGAGGGGAGACAGTGATCCTAGTTAGGTGGGGAGTGTTATCCCAGCACGGAGGGGAGCGAGCAATCCCAGTGCAAAGAAGGGAGACAAATCCCAAGCATGGAGGGCAGGTGATCCCAGCGCGGAGGAGAGAGAGTGATCCCAGTGCGCAGGGGAAAGACCGATCCCAGTGCAGAGGGGAGAGAGCGATCCCAACACGGAGGAGAGACAGGAGAGGGCAGGTGATCCCAGCGCGGAGGGGAGAGAGTAATCCCAGTGCAGAGGGGAGAGAGTATTCCCAGCACGGAATGGAGAGAGTGATTCCAGTGCGGAGGGGAGAGAGTGATCCCAGTGCGGATGGAACAGAGTGATCCCAGAGCGGAGGGAGAGAGTGATCCCAGCACAGAGAGCAGAGTGCGATCCCAGCGCGGAGGGGAGCAAGTGATCCCTGTGCAGAGGGAAGAGAGTGATCCCAACGCAGAGGGCAGTGAGTAATCCCAGCACGAGAGTGATCCCAGCGCGGAGGGGAGAGAGTGATCCCAGCGCGGAGGGGAGAGAGTATTCCCAGCGCGGAGGGGAGCGAGTAATCCCAGTGCGGAGGGGAGAGAGTATTCCCAGTGCAGAAGGGAGAGAGTGATCCCAGCGCAGAGGGAAGAGAGTGATCCCAGCATGGATGGGAGAGAGTGATGCCAGCACGGAGGGAAGAGAGTGATCCCAGCACGGAGGGAAGAGAGTGATCCCAGCGCGGAGGGGAGAGCGTGATCCCAGTTCAGAGGGAAGAGAGTGATCCCAACGCAGAGGGCAGAGATTAATCCCAGCACGGAGGGGAGAGCGCGATCCCAGCACGTAGGGGAATGAGTGATCCCAACCCGGAAGGGAGAGAGTGATCCCAGGGCAGAGGGGAGAGAGTGATCCCAGCGCAGAGGGGAAAGAGTGATCCCAAACCGGAAGTGAGAGAGTGATCCCAGGGTGGAGGGGAGAGACCAATCCCAGTGCAGAGGGGAGAGAGTGATCCCAGTGCGGCGGGGAGAGAGTGATCCCAGTGCGGCGGAGAGAGAGTGATCCCAGCGCGGAGGGAAGAGAGTGATCCCAGCGCGGAGGGGAGAGAGTGATCACAGCACGGTGGGAAGAGAGTGATCCGAGCGCAGAGGGAAGAGAGTGATCCCAGCGCAGAGGGGAGAGAGGGATCCCAGCGTGGAGGGGAGAGAGTGATCCCAGTGTGGAAGGAAGAGAGCGATCCCAACACGGAGGAGAGAGAGTGATCCCAATGCGGAGGGGAGAGAGTGATCCCAGTACGAAGTGAAAAGAGTGATTCCAGAGCGGAGGGAAGAGAGTGATCCCAACACGGAGGAGAGAGAGTGATCCCAATGCGGATGGGAGAGAGTGATCCCAGTGCGGAGTGAAAAGAGTGATCCCAGTGCGGAGGGGAGAGAGTGATCTCAGCGCGGAGGGGAAAGAGTGATCCCAAGCCGGAAGGGAGAGAGTGATCCCAGGGTGGAGGGGAGAGACCAATCCCAGTGCAGAGGGGAGAGAGTGATCCCAGTGCGGAAGGAAGAGAGTGATCCCAACACGGAGGAGAGAGAGTGATCCCAATGCGGATGGGAGAGAGTGATCCCAGTGCGGAGTGAAAAGAGTGATCCCAGTGCGGAGGGGAGAGAGTGATCTCAGCGCGGAGGGGAAAGAGTGATCCCAAGCCGGAAGGGAGAGAGTGATCCCAGGGTGGAGGGGAGAGACCAATCCCAGTGCAGAGGGGAGAGAGTGATCCCAGTGCGGCGGGGAGAGAGTGATCCCAGCGCGGAGGGGAGAGAGTGATCTCAGCACGGTGGGAAGAGAGTGATCCGAGCGCAGAGGGAAGAGAGTGATCCCAGCGCAGAGGGGAGAGAGGGATCCCAGCGCGGAGGGGAGAGAGTGATCCCAGTGTGGAAGGAAGAGAGCGATCCCAACACGGAGGAGAGAGAGTGATCCCAATGCGGAGGGGAGAGAGTGATCCCAGTGTGGAGTGAAAAGAGTGATTCCAGAGCGGAGGGAAGAGAGTGATCCCAGTGCGGAGGGGAGAGAGAGATCCCAGCGCGGAGGGGAGTGAGTGATCCCAGCGCGGAGGGGAGAGAGCGATCCCAGTGCGGAAGGAAGAGAGCGATCCCAATACAGAGGAGAGAGAGTGATCCCAATGCGGAGGGGAGAGAGTGATCCCAGTGCGGAGGGGAGAGAGTGATCCCAATGCGGAGGGGAGAGAGTGATCCCAGTGCGGAGGGGAGAGAGTGATCCCAGTGCGGAGTGAAAAGAGTGATCCCAATGCGGAGGGGAGAGAGTGATCTCAGCGCGGAGGAGAGAGAGGGATCCCATCGCGGAGGGGAGAGAGTGATCCCAGTGCGGAGTGAAAAGAGTGATCCCAGTGCGGAGGGGAGCGAGTGAACTCAGCACCGAGGGGAGAGAGGGATCCCAGCGCGGAGGGAAGAGAGTGATCCCAATGCGGAGGGGAGAGAGTATTCCCAGCGCGGAGTGGAGCGAGCAATCCCAGTGCGGAGGGGAGAGAGTATTCCCAGTGCGGAAGGGAGAGAGTGATTCCAGCGCAGAGGGAAGAGAGTGATCCCAGCACGGATGGGAGAGAGTGATGCCAGCACGGAGGGAAGAGAGTGATCCCAGCGCGGAGGGGAGAGAGAGCAATCCCAGCACGGAGGGAAGAGAGTGATTCCAGCGCGGAGGGGAGAGCGTGATCCCCGTTCAGAGGGAAGAGAGTGATCCCAACGCAGAGGGCAGTGAGTAATCCCAGCACGTAGGGTAGAGAGCGATCTCAGTGCGGAGGGGACAGTGATCCCATTGCTGAGGGGAGAGAGTGATCCTAGCGCGGAGACAAGAGAGTGATCCCAAGCCGGAGGGCAGAGATTAATCCCAGCACGGAGGGGAGAGCGCGATCCCAGCGCGTAGGGGAATGAGTGATCCCAACCCGGAGGGGAGAGAGCGATCCCAGTGCAGTGGGGAGAGAGTGATCCCTGCGCCAAGGAGAGAGAGCGATCCCAGTGTGGTTAGGAGAGAGTGATCCCTGCGCCGAGGGGAGAGAGTGACCCCAGTGCGGAGGGGAGACAGTGATCCTAGTTAGGTGGGGAGTGTTATCCCAGCACGGAGGGGAGCGAGCAATCCCAGTGCAAAGAAGGGAGACAAATCCCAAGCATGGAGGGCAGGTGATCCCAGCGCGGAGGAGAGAGAGTGATCCCAGTGCGCAGGGGAAAGACCGATCCCAGTGCAGAGGGGAGAGAGCGATCCCAACACGGAGGAGAGACAGGAGAGGGCAGGTGATCCCAGCGCGGAGGGGAGAGAGTAATCCCAGTGCAGAGGGGAGAGAGTATTCCCAGCACGGAATGGAGAGAGTGATTCCAGTGCGGAGGGGAGAGAGTGATCCCAGTGCGGATGGAACAGAGTGATCCCAGAGCGGAGGGAGAGAGTGATCCCAGCACAGAGAGCAGAGTGCGATCCCAGCGCGGAGGGGAGCAAGTGATCCCTGTGCAGAGGGAAGAGAGTGATCCCAACGCAGAGGGCAGTGAGTAATCCCAGCACGAGAGTGATCCCAGCGGGGAGGGGTGAGAGTGATCCCAGCGCGGAGTTGAGGGAGCGATCCCAGTGCGGAGGGGAGAGAGTGATCCCAGTGCAGAGGGGAGAGTGTGATCCCAGTGCAGAGGGAAGAGAGTGATCCCAGTGCAGAGGGGAGAGTGTGATCCCAGTGCGGAGGGAAGAGAGTGATCCCAGCGCAGAGTTGAGGGAGCGATCCCAGTGCGGAGGGGAGAGCGATCCCAGCGCGGAGGGGAGAGAGTGATCCCAGTGCGGATGGGCGAGAGTAATCCCAGTGCGGAGGAAAGAGAGTGATCCCAGCGCGGAGGGGAGAGAGCGATCCCAGCGCGGATGGGAGAGAGAGATTCCAGCGCGGAGGGGAGAGAGTGATCCCAGCGCGGAGGGGAGAGAGTGATCCCAGCACGGAGGGGAGAGAGTGATCCCAGCGCGGAATGGAGAGAATGATTCCAGTGCGGAGGGAAGAGAGTGATCCCAGCGCGAATTTGAGGGAGCGATCCCAGCACAGAGGGGAGAGAGCGATCCCAGCGTGGAGGGGAGAGAGTGATCCCAGCACAGAATGGGGAGAATGATTCCAGCGTGGAGGGAAGAGAGTGATCCCAGTGCGGATGGGAGAGCAATCCCAACACGGAGGAAAGAGAGTGATCCCAGCGCGGAGGGGAGAGAGTGATCCCAGCGCGGAGTTGAGGGAGCGATCCCAGTGCGGAGGGGAGAGAGTGATCACAGCACGGAATGGAGAGAATGATTCCAGTGCGGAGGGGAGAGTGATCCCAGTGCGGATGGAAGAGCGATCCCAACATGGAGGAGAGACAGTGATTCCATCGCAGAGGGAAGAGAGCGATCCCAGCGTGGAGGGGAGAGAGAGATCCCAGTGCGGAGGGAAGAGAGAGATCCCAGAGCGGAGGGAAGAGAGAGATTCGAGCGGAGAGGGGAGAGGGTGATCCCAGTGCAGAGGAAAGGGAGTGATCCCAGCGCGGAGGGGAGAGAGTGATCCCAGGGTGGAGGGGAGAGAGTGATCCCAGGGCGGAGGGAAGAGAGTGATCCCAGTGGGGAGTTGAGGGAGCGATCCCAGCGCGGAGGGGAGAGAGTGATCCCAGTGGGGAGTTGAGGGAGCGATCCCAGCGTGGAGGGGAAAGAGTGATCGCAGCACGGAGGGAAGAGAGTGATCCCATCACGGAGTTGAGGGAGCGATCCCAGTGCAGAGGGGAGAGTGATCCCAGTGTGGAGGGGAGAGAGTGATCCCAGCGCGGAGGGGAGAGAGCGATCCCAGCGCGGAGTTGAGGGAGCGATCCCAGCGCGGAGGGGAGAGAGTGATCCCAGCGCGGAGGGAATAGAGTGATCCGAGCAGAGAGGGCAGAGAGTAATCCCAGTGCAGAGGGAAGGGAGTGATCCGAGCGCGGAGGGGAGAGAGTGATCCCAGAGCGGAGGGAAGAGAGTGATCCCAGCACAGAGGGAAGAGAGTGATCCCAGCGCGGAGGGGTGAGGGTGATCCCAGCGCGGAGGGAAGAGAGTGATCCCAGCGCGGAGGGAAGAGAGTGATCCGAGCGCGGAGGGGAGCGAGTGATCCCAGCGCGGAGGGAAGGGAGTGATCCGAGCGCAGAGGGGAGCGAGTGATCCCAGCGCGGAGGGAAGGGAGTGATCCCAGCACGGAGTTGAGGGAGCGATCCCAGTGCGGAGGGGAGAGTGATCCCAGCGCGGAGGGGAGAGTGATCCCATTGCGGCGGGGAGAGAGTGATCCCAGCGCGGAGTTGAGGGACCGATCCCAGTGCGGAGGGGAGATTGATCCCATTGCGGCGGGGAGAGAGTGATCCCAGCGCGGAGGGAAGAGAGTGATCCCAGCACGGAGGGGAGAGCGATCCAAGCGCTTAGTTGAGGGAACGATCCCAGTGCGGAGGGGAGAGTGATCCCAGCGCGGAGGGAAGAGAGTGATACCAGCGCGGAGTTGAGGGAGTGATCCCAGTGTGGAGGGGAGAGAGTGATACCAGCGCGGAGGGGAGAGACCAATCCCAGCGCAAAGGGGAGGGAATGATCCCAGTGGGGAGTTGAGGGAGCGATCCTAGCGCAGAGGGGAGAGAGTGATCCCAGCGCGGAGGGAAGAGAGTGATCCGAGCGCAGAGGAGAGAGAGTGATCCCAGTGCAGAGGGAAGGGAGTGATCCCAGCGCGGAGGGGAAAGAGTGATCCCAGCACGGAGGGAAGAGAGTGATCACATCGCGGAGTTGAGGGAGCGATCCCAGTGCAGAGGGGAGAGTGATCCCAGTGTGGAGGGGAGAGAGTGATCCCAGTGCGGAGTGGAGAGACCAATCCCAGCGCAGAGGGGAGAGAGTGATCCCAGCACGGAGGGGAGAGAGCGATCACAGCGCGGAGTTGAGGGAGCGATCCCAGCGCGGAGGGGAGAGAGTGATCCCAGCACGGAGGGAAAAGAGTGATCCAAGCAGAGAGGGGAGAGAGTAATCCCAGTGCAGAGGGAAGGGAGTGATCCGAGCGCGGAGGGGAGAGAGTGATCCCAGCGCGGAGGGGGGAGACTGATCCCAGCGCGGAGGGAAGAGAGTGATCCCAGCGCGGAGGGGAGAGAGTGATCCCAGCGCGGAGTTGAGGAAGTGATCCCAGCGCGGAGGGAAACGAGTGATCCGAGCAGAGAGGGGAGAGAGTAATCCCAGTGCAGAGGGAAGGGAATGATCCGAGCGCGGAGTGGAGAGAGTGATCCCAGCGCGGAGGGGAGAGAGTAATCCCAGTGCAGAGGGAAGAGAGTGATCCCAGAGCGGAGGGAGAGAGTGATCCCAGCACAGAGAGCAGAGTGCGATCCCAGCGCGGAGGGGAGCAAGTGATCCCTGTGCAGAGGGAAGAGAGTGATCCCAACGCAGAGGGCAGTGAGTAATCCCAGCACGAGAGTGATCCCAGCGGGGAGGGGTGAGAGTGATCCCAGCGCGGAGTTGAGGGAGCGATCCCAGTGCGGAGGGGAGAGAGTGATCCCAGTGCAGAGGGGAGAGTGTGATCCCAGTGCAGAGGGAAGAGAGTGATCCCAGTGCAGAGGGGAGAGTGTGATCCCAGTGCGGAGGGAAGAGAGTGATCCCAGCGCAGAGTTGAGGGAGCGATCCCAGTGCGGAGGGGAGAGCGATCCCAGCGCGGAGGGGAGAGAGTGATCCCAGTGCGGATGGGCGAGAGTAATCCCAGTGCGGAGGAAAGAGAGTGATCCCAGCGCGGAGGGGAGAGAGCGATCCCAGCGCGGATGGGAGAGAGAGATTCCAGCGCGGAGGGGAGAGAGTGATCCCAGCGCGGAGGGGAGAGAGTGATCCCAGCACGGAGGGGAGAGAGTGATCCCAGCGCGGAATGGAGAGAATGATTCCAGTGCGGAGGGAAGAGAGTGATCCCAGCGCGAATTTGAGGGAGCGATCCCAGCACAGAGGGGAGAGAGCGATCCCAGCGTGGAGGGGAGAGAGTGATCCCAGCACAGAATGGGGAGAATGATTCCAGCGTGGAGGGAAGAGAGTGATCCCAGTGCGGATGGGAGAGCAATCCCAACACGGAGGAAAGAGAGTGATCCCAGCGCGGAGGGGAGAGAGTGATCCCAGCGCGGAGTTGAGGGAGCGATCCCAGTGCGGAGGGGAGAGAGTGATCACAGCACGGAATGGAGAGAATGATTCCAGTGCGGAGGGGAGAGAGTGATCCCAGTGCGGATGGAAGAGCGATCCCAACATGGAGGAGAGACAGTGATTCCATCGCAGAGGGAAGAGAGCGATCCCAGCGTGGAGGGGAGAGAGAGATCCCAGTGCGGAGGGAAGAGAGAGATCCCAGAGCGGAGGGAAGAGAGAGATTCGAGCGGAGAGGGGAGAGGGTGATCCCAGTGCAGAGGAAAGGGAGTGATCCCAGCGCGGAGGGGAGAGAGTGATCCCAGGGTGGAGGGGAGAGAGTGATCCCAGGGCGGAGGGAAGAGAGTGATCCCAGTGGGGAGTTGAGGGAGCGATCCCAGCGCGGAGGGGAGAGAGTGATCCCAGTGGGGAGTTGAGGGAGCGATCCCAGCGTGGAGGGGAAAGAGTGATCGCAGCACGGAGGGAAGAGAGTGATCCCATCACGGAGTTGAGGGAGCGATCCCAGTGCAGAGGGGAGAGTGATCCCAGTGTGGAGGGGAGAGAGTGATCCCAGCGCGGAGGGGAGAGAGCGATCCCAGCGCGGAGTTGAGGGAGCGATCCCAGCGCGGAGGGGAGAGAGTGATCCCAGCGCGGAGGGAATAGAGTGATCCGAGCAGAGAGGGCAGAGAGTAATCCCAGTGCAGAGGGAAGGGAGTGATCCGAGCGCGGAGGGGAGAGAGTGATCCCAGAGCGGAGGGAAGAGAGTGATCCCAGCACAGAGGGAAGAGAGTGATCCCAGCGCGGAGGGGTGAGGGTGATCCCAGCGCGGAGGGAAGAGAGTGATCCCAGCGCGGAGGGAAGAGAGTGATCCGAGCGCGGAGGGGAGCGAGTGATCCCAGCGCGGAGGGAAGGGAGTGATCCGAGCGCAGAGGGGAGCGAGTGATCCCAGCGCGGAGGGAAGGGAGTGATCCCAGCACGGAGTTGAGGGAGCGATCCCAGTGCGGAGGGGAGAGTGATCCCAGCGCGGAGGGGAGAGTGATCCCATTGCGGCGGGGAGAGAGTGATCCCAGCGCGGAGTTGAGGGACCGATCCCAGTGCGGAGGGGAGATTGATCCCATTGCGGCGGGGAGAGAGTGATCCCAGCGCGGAGGGAAGAGAGTGATCCCAGCACGGAGGGGAGAGCGATCCAAGCGCTTAGTTGAGGGAACGATCCCAGTGCGGAGGGGAGAGTGATCCCAGCGCGGAGGGAAGAGAGTGATACCAGCGCGGAGTTGAGGGAGTGATCCCAGTGTGGAGGGGAGAGAGTGATACCAGCGCGGAGGGGAGAGACCAATCCCAGCGCAAAGGGGAGGGAATGATCCTAGTGGGGAGTTGAGGGAGCGATCCTAGCGCAGAGGGGAGAGAGTGATCCCAGCGCGGAGGGAAGAGAGTGATCCGAGCGCAGAGGAGAGAGAGTGATCCCAGTGCAGAGGGAAGGGAGTGATCCCAGCGCGGAGGGGAAAGAGTGATCCCAGCACGGAGGGAAGAGAGTGATCACATCGCGGAGTTGAGGGAGCGATCCCAGTGCAGAGGGGAGAGTGATCCCAGTGTGGAGGGGAGAGAGTGATCCCAGTGCGGAGTGGAGAGACCAATCCCAGCGCAGAGGGGAGAGAGTGATCCCAGCACGGAGGGGAGAGAGCGATCACAGCGCGGAGTTGAGGGAGCGATCCCAGCGCGGAGGGGAGAGAGTGATCCCAGCACGGAGGGAAAAGAGTGATCCAAGCAGAGAGGGGAGAGAGTAATCCCAGTGCAGAGGGAAGGGAGTGATCCGAGCGCGGAGGGGAGAGAGTGATCCCAGCGCGGAGGGGGGAGACTGATCCCAGCGCGGAGGGAAGAGAGTGATCCCAGCGCGGAGGGGAGAGAGTGATCCCAGCGCGGAGTTGAGGAAGTGATCCCAGCGCGGAGGGAAACGAGTGATCCGAGCAGAGAGGGGAGAGAGTAATCCCAGTGCAGAGGGAAGGGAATGATCCGAGCGCGGAGTGGAGAGAGTGATCCCAGCGCGGAGGGGAGAGAGTAATCCCAGTGCAGAGGGAAGAGAGTGATCCAAGCACAGAGAGGAGAGAGTGATCCCAGCGCTTAGTTGAGGGAGCGATCACAGCGCGGAGGGGAGAGACTGATCCCAGCGCAGAGGGAAGAGAGTGATCAGAGGGGAGAGAGTGATCCCAGTGCAGAGGGAAGAGAGTGATCCCAGCGTGCAGGGGAGAGAGTATTCCCAGCACGGAATGGAGAGAATGATCCCAGTGCGGAGGGAAGAGAGTGATTAGATTAGATTACTGACAGTGTGGAAACAGGCCCTTCGGCCCAACAAGTCCACACCGACCCGCCGAAGCACAACCCACCCATAACCCTACATTTACCCCTTACCTAACACTTTTGGCAATTCACCTGACCCGCACATCTTTGTGACTGTGGGAGGAAACCGGAGCACCCGGAGGAAACCCACGCAGACATGGGGAGAACGTGCAAACTCCACACAGTCTGTCGCCTGAGTCGGGAATTGAACCCGGGTCTCAGACGGTGTGAGGCAGCAGTGCTAACCACTGTGCCACCGTGCCGCCCACCGTGATCCCAGCGCGGAGTTGAGGGAGCGATCCCAGTGAGGAGGGGAGTGAGTGATCCCAGCGCGGAGGGGAGAGAGTGATCCCAGCGCGGAGGGAAGAGAGTGACCCCAGCGCAGAGTTGAGGGAGTGATCCCAGTGCGGAGGGGAGAGAGTGATCACAGCGCGGAGGGGAGAGAGTGATCCCAGCGCGGAGGGAAGAGAGTGATCCGAGCGCCAAGGGGAGAGAGTGATCCCAGCGCGGAGGGAAGGGAGTGATCCCAGCACGGAGTTGAGGGAGCGATCGCCGCGCGGAGGGGAGAGACTGATCACAGCGCAGAGGGAAGAGAGTGATCCCAGCGCGGAGGGAGGAGAGTGATCCCAGCGCGGAGTTGAGGGAGCGATCCCAGTGCGGAGGGGAGAGTGATCCCATTGCGGCGGGGAGAGAGTGATCCCAGCGCGGAGGGGAGAGAGTGATCCCAGCACGGAGGGGAGAGAGTGATCCCAGCGCGGAGGGAAGGGAGTGATCCCAGCACGGAGTTGAGGGAGCGATCCCAGTGTGGAGGGGAGAGAGGGATCCCAGCGCGGAGGGAAGAGAGTGATACCAGCGCGGAGGGAAGAGAGTGATTCGAGCGAAGAGGGGAGAGAGTGATCCCAGTGCGGCGGGTAGAGAGTGATCCCAGCGCGGAGGGGAGAGAGTGATCCCAGCGCGGAGGGAAGAGAGTGATTCGAGCGAAGAGGGGAGAGAGTGATCCCAGTGCGGCGGGTAGAGAGTAATCCCAGCGCGGAGGGGAGAGAGTGATCCCAGCGTGGAGGGAAGAGAGTGATTCGAGCGAAGAGGGGAGAGAGTGATCCCAGTGCGGCGGGTAGAGAGTGATCCCAGCGCGGAGGGGAGAGAGTGATCCCAGCGCAGAGGGAAGAGAGTGATTCGAGCGAAGAGGGGAGAGAGTGATCCCAGTGCAGAGGGAAGAGAGAGATCCCAGAGCGGAGGAAAGAGAGTGATTCGAGCGAAGAGGGGAGAGAGTGATCCTAGTGCGGCGGGTAGAGAGTGATCCCAGCGCGGAGGGGAGAGAGTGATCCCAGCGCAGAGGGAAGAGAGTGATTCGAGCGAAGAGGAGAGAGAGTGATCCCAATGCAGAGGGAAGGGAGTGATCCCAGCGTGAAGGGGAAAGAGTGATCCCAGCACAGAGGGAAGAGAGTGATCCCATCGAGGAGTTGAGGGAGCGATCCCAGTGCAGAGGGGAGAGACCAATCCCAGTGCGGCGGGGAGAGAGTGATCCCAGCGCGGAGGGGAGAGTGTGATCCCAGGGCGGAGGGGAGAGACCAATCCCAGCGCGGAGAGAAGAGAGTGATCCCAGTGGGGAGTTGAGGGAGCGATCCCAGAGCGGAGGGTAGAGAGTGATCCCAGCGCGGATGGGAGAGAGAGATTCCAGCGCGGAGGGGAGAGAGTGAGCCCAGCGCGGTGGGGTGAGAGTGATCCCAGCACAGAGGGGAGAGAGTGATCCCAATGCTGAGGGGAGAGAGAGATCCCCATGCGGAGGGGAGAGAGTGATCCCAGCACGGAGGGGAGAGAGTGATCCCAGCGCGGATATGAGGGAACGATCCCAGTGCGGAGGGGAGAGAGTGATCCCAGCGCGGAGGGAAGAGAGTGATTCGAGCGAAGAGGAGAGAGAGTGATCCCAATGCAGAGGGAAGGGAGTGATCCCAGCGTGAAGGGGAAAGAGTGATCCCAGCACAGAGGGAAGAGAGTGATCCCATCGAGGAGTTGAGGGAGCGATCCCAGTGCAGAGGGGAGAGACCAATCCCAGTGCGGCGGGGAGAGAGTGATCCCAGCGCGGAGGGGAGAGTGTGATCCCAGGGCGGAGGGGAGAGACCAATCCCAGCGCGGAGAGAAGAGAGTGATCCCAGTGGGGAGTTGAGGGAGCGATCCCAGAGCGGAGGGTAGAGAGTGATCCCAGCGCGGATGGGAGAGAGAGATTCCAGCGCGGAGGGGAGAGAGTGATCCCAGCGCGGTGGGGTGAGAGTGATCCCAGCACAGAGGGGAGAGAGTGATCCCAATGCTGAGGGGAGAGAGAGATCCCCATGCGGAGGGGAGAGAGTGATCCCAGCACGGAGGGGAGAGAGTGATCCCAGCGCGGATATGAGGGAACGATCCCAGTGCGGAGGGGAGAGAGTGATCACAGCGCGAATTTGAGGGAGCGATCCCAGCACAGAGGGGAGAGAGTGATCCCAGTTAAGAGGGAAGGGTGTGATCCCAGCGCGGAGGGGAAAGAGTGATCCCAGCACGGAGGGAACAGAGTGATCCCATCGCGGCCCAGTGCAGAGGGGAGAGTGATCCCAGCACAGAGGGGAGAGAGCGATCCCAGCGCGGAGTTGAGGGAGTGATCGCAGCGTGGAGTAGAGAGAGTGATCCCAGCGGGGAGGGGAGAGAGTGATCCCAGCGGGGAGGGGAGAGAGTGATCCCAGAGCGGAGGAAAGAGAGTGATTCGAGCGAAGAGGGGAGAGAGTGATCCCAGTGCGGCGGGTAGAGAGTGATCCCAGCGCGGAGGGGAGAGAGTGATCCCAGCGTGGAGGGAAGAGAGTGATTCGAGCGAAGAGGGGAGAGAGTGATCCCAGTGCGGCGGGTAGAGAGTGATCCCAGCGCGGAGGGGAGAGAGTGATCCCAGCGCAGAGGGAAGAGAGTGATTCGAGCGAAGAGGGGAGAGAGTGATCCCAGTGCAGAGGGAAGAGAGAGATCCCAGAGCGGAGGAAAGAGAGTGATTCGAGCGAAGAGGGGAGAGAGTGATCCCAGTGCGGCGGGTAGAGAGTGATCCCAGCGCGGAGGGGAGAGAGTGATCCCAGCGCGGAGGGAAGAGAGTGATTCGAGCGAAGAGGGGAGAGAGTGATCCCAGTGCGGCGGGGAGAGAGTGATCCCAGCGCAGAGGGAAGAGAGTGATCCCAGCGCAGAGTTGAGGGAGCGTTCCCAGCACGGAGGGGAGAGAGTGATCCCAGCGCGGAGGGGAGAGAGTGATCCCAGCACGGATATGAGGGAGCGATCCCAGTGCGGAGGGGAGAGAGTGATCACAGCACGGAATGGAGAGAATGATTCCAGTGCGGAGGGGAGAGAGTAATCCCAGTGCGGAGGAAAGAGAGTGATCCCAGAGCGGAGGGAAGAGAGTGATTCGAGCGGAGAGGGGAGAGAGTGATCCCAGTGCAGAGGGAAGGGAGTGATCCCAGCGCGGAGGGAAGAGAGTGATTCGAGCGAAGAGGGGAGAGAGTGATCCCAGTGCGGCGGGGAGAGAGTGATCCCAGCGCAGAGGGAAGAGAGTGATCCCAGCGCAGAGTTGAGGGAGCGTTCCCAGCACGGAGGGGAGAGAGTGATCCCAGCGCGGAGGGGAGAGAGTGATCCCAGCAAGGATATGAGGGAGCGATCCCAGTGCGGAGGGGAGAGAGTGATCACAGCACGGAATGGAGAGAATGATTCCAGTGCGGAGGGGAGAGAGTGATCCCAGTGCAGAGGGAAGGGAGTGATCCCAGCGCGGAGGGGAGAGAGTGATCCCAGCGCGGAGGGAAGAGAGTGATCCCAGTGGGGAGTTGAGGGAGCGATCCCAGAGCGGAGGGTAGAGAGTGATCCCAGCGCGGATGGGAGAGAGAGATTCCAGCGCGGAGGGGAGAGAGTGATCCCAGCGCGGTGGGGTGAGAGTGATCCCAGCACGGAGGGGAGAGAGTGATCCCAATGCTGAGGGGAGAGAGAGATCCCCATGCGGAGGGGAGAGAGTGATCCCAGCACGGAGGGGAGAGAGTGATCCCAGCGCGGATATGAGGGAGCGATCCCAGTGCGGAGGGGAGAGAGTGATCACAGCGCGAATTTGCGGGAGCGATCCCAGCACAGAGGGGAGAGAGTGATCCCAGTTAAGAGGGAAGGGTGTGATCCCAGCACGGAGGGAAGAGAGTGATCCCATCGCGGCCCAGTGCAGAGGGGAGAGTGATCCCAGCACAGAGGGGAGAGAGCGATCCCAGCGCGGAGTTGAGGGAGTGATCGCAGCGTGGAGTGGAGAGAGTGATCCCAGCGCGGAGGGGAGAGTGTGATCCCAGTGCGGAAGGGAGAGAGTGATCCCAGCGCAGAGTTGAGGGAGCGATCCCAGTGCGGAGGGGAGAGTGATCCCAGCACGGAGGGGAGAGAGTGATCCCAGCGCGGAGGGGAGAGAGTGATCCAAGTGCGGAGAGGAGAGCGATCCCAACACGGAGGGGAGAGAGTGATCCCAGTGCGGAGGGGAGAGAGTGATCCCAGCGCAGAGGCGAAAGAGTAATCCCAGTGCGGAGGAAAGAGAGTGATCCCAGCGCGGAGGGGAGAGAGTGATCCCAGCGCGGTGGGGAGAGAGTGATCCCAATGCGGAGGGGAGAGAGAGATCCCAATGCGGAGGGGAGAGAGAGATCCCCATGCGGAGGGGAGAGAGTGATCCCAGCACGGAGGGGAGAGAGTGATCCCAGCGCGGAGTTGAGGGAGTGATCCCAGTGCGGAGGGGAGAGAGTGATCCCAGCACGGATATGAGGGAGCGATCCCAGTGCGGAGGGGAGAGAGTGATCACAGCACGGAATGGAGAGAATGATTCCAGTGCGGAGGGGAGAGAGTAATCCCAGTGCGGAGGAAAGAGAGTGATCCCAGAGCGGAGGGAAGAGAGTGATTCGAGCGGAGAGGGGAGAGAGTGATCCCAGAGCGGAGGGGAGAGAGTGATCCCAGCGCAGATGGGAGAGAGAGATTCCAGCGCGGAGGGGAGAGAGTGATCCCAGCGCGGTGGGGTGAGAGTGATCCCAGCGCGGAGGGGAGAGAGTGATCCCAATGCTGAGGGGAGAGAGAGATCCCCATGCGGAGGGGAGAGAGTGATCCCAGCACGGAGGGGAGAGCGATCCAAGCGCTTAGTTGAGAGAGCGATCGCAGCGCAGAGGGGAGAGAGTGATCCCAGCACGGAGGGGAGAGAGTGATCCCAGCACGCGAGGAGAGAGTGATCCCAGCGCGGAGGGAAGGGAGTGATCCCAGCACGGAGTTGAGGGAGCGATCCCAGTGTGGAGGGGAGAGAGGGATCCCAGCGCGGAGGGAAGAGAGTGATCCCAGAGCGGAGGGAAGAGAGTGATTCGAGCGGAGAGGGGAGAGAGTGATCCCAGTGCAGAGGGAAGGGAGTGATCCCAGCGCGGAGGGGAGAGAGTGATCCCAGCGCGGAGGGAAGAGAGTGATCCCAGTGGGGAGTTGAGGGAGCGATCCCAGAGCGGAGGGTAGAGAGTGATCCCAGCGCGGATGGGAGAGAGAGATTCCAGCGCGGAGGGGAGAGAGTGATCCCAGCGCGGTGGGGTGAGAGTGATCCCAGCACGGAGGGGAGAGAGTGATCCCAATGCTGAGGGGAGAGAGAGATCCCCATGCGGAGGGGAGAGAGTGATCCCAGCACGGAGGGGAGAGAGTGATCCCAGCGCGGATATGAGGGAGCGATCCCAGTGCGGAGGGGAGAGAGTGATCACAGCGCGAATTTGAGGGAGCGATCCCAGCACAGAGGGGAGAGAGTGATCCCAGTTAAGAGGGAAGGGTGTGATCCCAGCGCGGAGGGGAAAGTGTGATCCCAGCACGGAGGGAAGAGAGTGATCCCATCGCGGCCCAGTGCAGAGGGGAGAGTGATCCCAGCACAGAGGGGAGAGAGCGATCCCAGCGCGGAGTTGAGGGAGTGATCGCAGCGTGGAGGGGAGAGTGTGATCCCAGCGCGGAGGGGAGAGTGTGATCCCAGTGCGGAAGGGAGAGAGTGATCCCAGCGCAGAGTTGAGGGAGCGATCCCAGTGCGGAGGGGAGAGTGATCCCAGCACGGAGGGGAGAGAGTGATCCCAGCACGGAGGGGAGAGAGTGATCCCAGCGCGGAGGGGAGAGAGTGATCCCAGCGCGGAGGGGAGAGTGTGATCCCAGTGCGGAAGGGAGAGAGTGATCCCAGCGCAGAGTTGAGGGAGCGATCCCAGTGCGGAGGGGAGAGTGATCCCAGCACGGAGGGGAGAGAGTGATCCCAGCGCGGAGGGGAGAGAGTGATCCCAGTGGGGAGTTGAGGGAGCGATCCCAGCGCAGAGGGGAGAGAGTGATCCCAGCGCGGAGGGGAGAGAGTGATCCCAGCGCGGAGGGAAAAGAGTGATCCGAGGAGAGAGAGTGATCCCAATGCAGAGGGAAGGGAGTGATCCCAGCGTGAAGGGGAAAGAGTGATCCCAGCACAGAGGGAAGAGAGCGATCCCATCGAGGAGTTGAGGGAGCGATCCCAGTGCAGAGGGGAGAGACCAATCCCAGTGCGGCGGAGAGAGAGTGATCCCAGCACAGAGGGGAGGGAATGATCCCAGGGCGGAGGGAAGAGAGTGATTCGAGCGAAGAGGGGAGAGAGTGATCCCAGTGCGGCGGGTAGAGAGTGATCCCAGGTCGGAGGGGAGAGAGGGATCCCAGCGCGGAGGGAAGAGAGTGATCCCAGTGGGGAGTTGAGGGAGCGATCCCAGCGGGGAGGGGAGAGAGTGATCCCAGTGCGGAGGGGAGAGAGTGATCCCAGCGGGGAGGGGAGAGAGTGATCCCAGCGGGGAGGGGAGAGAGGGATCCCAGCGCGGAGGGAAGAGAGTGATCCCAGTGGGGAGTTGAGGGAGCGATCCCAGCGCGGAGGAAAGAGAGTGATTCGAGCGAAGAGGGGAGAGAGTGATCCCAGTGCGGCGGGGAGAGAGTGATCCCAGCGCAGAGTTGAGGGAGCGTTCCCAGCACGGAGGGGAGAGAGTGATCCCAGCGCGGAGGGGAGAGAGTGATCCCAGCACGGATATGAGGGAGCGATCCCAGTGCGGAGGGGAGAGAGTGATCACAGCACGGAATGGAGAGAATGATTCCAGTGCGGAGGGGAGAGAGTAATCCCAGTGCGGAGGAAAGAGAGTGATCCCAGAGCGGAGGGAAGAGAGTGATTCGAGCGGAGAGGGGAGAGAGTGATCCCAGTGCAGAGGGAAGGGAGTGATCCCAGCGCGGAGGGAAGAGAGTGATTCGAGCGAAGAGGGGAGAGAGTGATCCCAGTGCGGCGGGTAGAGAGTGATCCCAGCGCGGAGGGGAGAGAGTGATCCCAGCGCAGAGGGAAGAGAGTGATTCGAGCGAAGAGGGGAGAGAGTGATCCCAGTGCAGTGGGAAGAGAGAGATCCCAGAGCGGAGGAAAGAGAGTGATTCGAGCGAAGAGGGGAGAGAGTGATCCCAGTGCGGTGGGTAGAGAGTGATCCCAGCGCGGAGGGGAGAGAGTGATCCCAGCGCGGAGGGAAGAGAGTGATTCGAGCGAAGAGGGGAGAGAGTGATCCCAGTGCGGCGGGGAGAGAGTGATCCCAGCGCAGAGGGAAGAGAGTGATCCCAGCGCAGAGTTGAGGGAGCGTTCCCAGCACGGAGGGGAGAGAGTGATCCCAGCGCAGAGGGGAGAGAGTGATCCCAGCACGGATATGAGGGAGCGATCCCAGTGCGGAGGGGAGAGAGTGATCACAGCACGGAATGGAGAGAATGATTCCAGTGCGGAGGGGAGAGAGTAATCCCAGTGCGGAGGAAAGAGAGTGATCCCAGAGCGGAGGGAAGAGAGTGATTCGAGCGGAGAGGGGAGAGAGTGATCCCAGTGCAGAGGGAAGGGAGTGATCCCAGCGCGGAGGGGAGAGAGTGATCCCAGCGCGGAGGGAAGAGAGTGATCCCAGTGGGGAGTTGAGGGAGCGATCCCAGAGCGGAGGGTAGAGAGTGATCCCAGCGCGGATGGGAGAGAGAGATTCCAGCGCGGAGGGGAGAGAGTGATCCCAGCGCGGTGGGGTGAGAGTGATCCCAGCACGGAGGGGAGAGAGTGATCCCAATGCTGAGGGGAGAGAGAGATCCCCATGCGGAGGGGAGAGAGTGATCCCAGCACGGAGGGGAGAGAGTGATCCCAGCGCGGATATGAGGGAGCGATCCCAGTGCGGAGGGGAGAGAGTGATCACAGCGCGAATTTGAGGGAGCGATCCCAGCACAGAGGGGAGAGAGTGATCCCAGTTAAGAGGGAAGGGTGTGATCCCAGCGCGGAGGGGAAAGAGTGATCCCAGCACGGAGGGAAGAGAGTGATCCCATCGCGGCCCAGTGCAGAGGGGAGAGTGATCCCAGCACAGAGGGGAGAGAGCGATCCCAGCGTGGAGTTGAGGGAGTGATCGCAGCGTGGATGGGAGAGAGTGATCCCAGCGCGGAGGGGAGAGTGTGATCCCAGTGCGGAGGGGAGAGAGTGATCCCAGCGCGGTATGAGGGAGCGATCCCAGTGCGGAGGGGAGAGAGTGATCACAGCGCGAATTTGAGGGAGCGATCCCAGCACAGAGGGGAGAGAGTGATCCCAGCGCCGAGGAGAGACAGTGATCCCAGCACAGAGGGGAGAGAGTAATCCCAGTGCGAAGGAAAGAGAGTGATCCCAGCACGGAAGGGAGAGAGTGATCCCAGCGCGGTGGGGAGAGAGTGATCCCAATGCGGAGGGGAGAGAGAGATCCCCATGCGGAGGGGAGAGAGTGATCCCAGCACGGAGGGGAGAGAGTGATCCCAGCGCGGAGTTGAGGGAGCGATCCCAGTGCGGAGGAGAGAGAGTGATCCCAGCACGGATATGAGGGAGCGATCCCAGTGCGGAGGGGAGAGAGTGATCCCAGTGTGGATGGGAGAGCGATCCCAACATGGAGGAGAGTCAGTGATCCCAGCGCAGAGGGGAGAGAGTAATCCCAGTGCGGAGGAAAGAGAGTGATCCCAGAGCGGAGGGAAGAGAGTGATTCGAGCGGAGAGGGGAGAGAGTGATCCCAGTGCAGAGGGAAGGGAGTAATCCCAGCGCGGAGGGGAGAGAGTGATCCCAGCGCGGAGGGAAGAGAGTGATCCCAGTGGGGAGTTGAGGGAGCGATCCCAGAGCGGAGGGGAGAGAGTGATCCCAGTGCGGAGGGGAGAGAGTGAGCTGAGCGCGGAGGGAAGAGACTGATCCCAGCGCAGAGGGGAGAGAGTGATCCCAGTTAAGAGGGAAGTGTGTTTCCCAGCGCGGAGGGGAAAGAGTGATCCCAGCACGGAGGGAAGAGAGTGATCCCATCGCGGCCCAGTGCAGAGGGGAGAGTGATCCCAGCACAGAGGGGAGAGAGCGATCCCAGCGCGGAGTTGAGGGAGTGATCGCAGCGTGGAGGGGAGAGAGTGATCCCAGCGCGGAGGGGAGAGAGCGATCCCAGCGCGGAGTTGAGGGAGCGATCCCAGCGTGGAGGGGAGAGAGTGATCACAGCGCGGAGGGAAAAGAGTGATCCGAGCAGAGAAGGGAGAGAGTAATCCCAGTGCAGAGGGAAGGGAGTGATCCGAGCGCGGAGGGGAGAGAGTGATCCCAGCGCGGAGGGAATGGAGTGATCCCAGCACGGAGTTGAGGGAGCGATCGCCGCGCGGAGGGGAGAGACTGATCCCAGCGCGGAGGGAAGAGAGTGATCCCAGCGCGGAGGGGAGAGAGTGATCCCAGCGCGGAGTTGAGGGAGCGATCCCAGTGCGGAGGGGAGAGAGTGATCCCAGCGCAAAGAGGAGGGAATGATCCCAGTCCGGCGGGGAGAGAGTGATCCCAGCACGGAGGGGAGAGTGGGATCCCAGCGCGGAGGGAAGAGAGTGATACCAGTGGGGAGGGGAGAGAGTGATCCCAGCGCAGAGGGGAGAGAGTGATCCCAGCACGGAGTGGGGAGAGTGATCCCAGCGCGGAGTTGAGGGAGCGATCCCAGTGTGGAGGGGAGAGAGGGATCCCAGCGCGGAGGGAAGAGAGTGATACCAGCGCGGAGTTGAGGGAGTGATCCCAGTGTGGAGGGGAGAGAGTGATCCCAGCGCAGAGGGGAGAGAGTGATCCCAGCACGGAGGGGAGAGAGTGATCCCAGCGCGGAGGGAAGGGAGTGATCCCAGCACGGAGTTGAGGGAGCGATCCCAGCGCGGAGGGAAGAGAGTGATCCGAGCGCAGAGGAGAGAGAGTGATTCGAGCGAAGAGGGGAGAGAGTGATCCCAGTGCAGTGGGAAGAGAGAGATCCCAGAGCGGAGGAAAGAGAGTGATTCGAGCGAAGAGGGGAGAGAGTGATCCCAGTGCGGTGGGTAGAGAGTGATCCCAGCGCGGAGGGGAGAGAGTGATCCCAGCGCGGAGGGAAGAGAGTGATTCGAGCGAAGAGGGGAGAGAGTGATCCCAGTGCGGCGGGGAGAGAGTGATCCCAGCGCAGAGGGAAGAGAGTGATCCCAGCGCAGAGTTGAGGGAGCGTTCCCAGCACGGAGGGGAGAGAGTGATCCCAGCGCAGAGGGGAGAGAGTGATCCCAGCACGGATATGAGGGAGCGATCCCAGTGCGGAGGGGAGAGAGTGATCACAGCACGGAATGGAGAGAATGATTCCAGTGCGGAGGGGAGAGAGTTATCCCAGTGCGGAGGAAAGAGAGTGATCCCAGAGCGGAGGGAAGAGAGTGATTCGAGCGGAGAGGGGAGAGAGTGATCCCAGTGCAGAGGGAAGGGAGTGATCCCAGCGCGGAGGGGAGAGAGTGATCCCAGCGCGGAGGGAAGAGAGTGATCCCAGTGGGGAGTTGAGGGAGCGATCCCAGAGCGGAGGGTAGAGAGTGATCCCAGCGCGGATGGGAGAGAGAGATTCCAGCGCGGAGGGGAGAGAGTGATCCCAGCGCGGTGGGGTGAGAGTGATCCCAGCACGGAGGGGAGAGAGTGATCCCAATGCTGAGGGGAGAGAGAGATCCCCATGCGGAGGGGAGAGAGTGATCCCAGCACGGAGGGGAGAGAGTGATCCCAGCGCGGATATGAGGGAGCGATCCCAGTGCGGAGGGGAGAGAGTGATCACAGCGCGAATTTGAGGGAGCGATCCCAGCACAGAGGGGAGAGAGTGATCCCAGTTAAGAGGGAAGGGTGTGATCCCAGCGCGGAGGGGAAAGAGTGATCCCAGCACGGAGGGAAGAGAGTGATCCCATCGCGGCCCAGTGCAGAGGGGAGAGTGATCCCAGCACAGAGGGGAGAGAGCGATCCCAGCGTGGAGTTGAGGGAGTGATCGCAGCGTGGATGGGAGAGAGTGATCCCAGCGCGGAGGGGAGAGTGTGATCCCAGTGCGGAGGGGAGAGAGTGATCCCAGCGCGGTATGAGGGAGCGATCCCAGTGCGGAGGGGAGAGAGTGATCACAGCGCGAATTTGAGGGAGCGATCCCAGCACAGAGGGGAGAGAGTGATCCCAGCGCCGAGGAGAGACAGTGATCCCAGCACAGAGGGGAGAGAGTAATCCCAGTGCGAAGGAAAGAGAGTGATCCCAGCACGGAAGGGAGAGAGTGATCCCAGCGCGGTGGGGAGAGAGTGATCCCAATGCGGAGGGGAGAGAGAGATCCCCATGCGGAGGGGAGAGAGTGATCCCAGCACGGAGGGGAGAGAGTGATCCCAGCGCGGAGTTGAGGGAGCGATCCCAGTGCGGAGGAGAGAGAGTGATCCCAGCACGGATATGAGGGAGCGATCCCAGTGCGGAGGGGAGAGAGTGATCCCAGTGTGGATGGGAGAGCGATCCCAACATGGAGGAGAGTCAGTGATCCCAGCGCAGAGGGGAGAGAGTAATCCCAGTGCGGAGGAAAGAGAGTGATCCCAGAGCGGAGGGAAGAGAGTGATTCGAGCGGAGAGGGGAGAGAGTGATCCCAGTGCAGAGGGAAGGGAGTAATCCCAGCGCGGAGGGGAGAGAGTGATCCCAGCGCGGAGGGAAGAGAGTGATCCCAGTGGGGAGTTGAGGGAGCGATCCCAGAGCGGAGGGGAGAGAGTGATCCCAGTGCGGAGGGGAGAGAGTGAGCTGAGCGCGGAGGGAAGAGACTGATCCCAGCGCAGAGGGGAGAGAGTGATCCCAGTTAAGAGGGAAGTGTGTTTCCCAGCGCGGAGGGGAAAGAGTGATCCCAGCACGGAGGGAAGAGAGTGATCCCATCGCGGCCCAGTGCAGAGGGGAGAGTGATCCCAGCACAGAGGGGAGAGAGCGATCCCAGCGCGGAGTTGAGGGAGTGATCGCAGCGTGGAGGGGAGAGAGTGATCCCAGCGCGGAGGGGAGAGAGCGATCCCAGCGCGGAGTTGAGGGAGCGATCCCAGCGTGGAGGGGAGAGAGTGATCACAGCGCGGAGGGAAAAGAGTGATCCGAGCAGAGAAGGGAGAGAGTAATCCCAGTGCAGAGGGAAGGGAGTGATCCGAGCGCGGAGGGGAGAGAGTGATCCCAGCGCGGAGGGAATGGAGTGATCCCAGCACGGAGTTGAGGGAGCGATCGCCGCGCGGAGGGGAGAGACTGATCCCAGCGCGGAGGGAAGAGAGTGATCCCAGCGCGGAGGGGAGAGAGTGATCCCAGCGCGGAGTTGAGGGAGCGATCCCAGTGCGGAGGGGAGAGAGTGATCCCAGCGCAAAGAGGAGGGAATGATCCCAGTCCGGCGGGGAGAGAGTGATCCCAGCACGGAGGGGAGAGTGGGATCCCAGCGCGGAGGGAAGAGAGTGATACCAGTGGGGAGGGGAGAGAGTGATCCCAGCGCAGAGGGGAGAGAGTGATCCCAGCACGGAGTGGGGAGAGTGATCCCAGCGCGGAGTTGAGGGAGCGATCCCAGTGTGGAGGGGAGAGAGGGATCCCAGCGCGGAGGGAAGAGAGTGATACCAGCGCGGAGTTGAGGGAGTGATCCCAGTGTGGAGGGGAGAGAGTGATCCCAGCGCAGAGGGGAGAGAGTGATCCCAGCACGGAGGGGAGAGAGTGATCCCAGCGCGGAGGGAAGGGAGTGATCCCAGCACGGAGTTGAGGGAGCGATCCCAGCGCGGAGGGAAGAGAGTGATCCGAGCGCAGAGGAGAGAGAGTGATTCGAGCGAAGAGGGGAGAGAGTGATCCCAGTGCAGTGGGAAGAGAGAGATCCCAGAGCGGAGGAAAGAGAGTGATTCGAGCGAAGAGGGGAGAGAGTGATCCCAGTGCGGTGGGTAGAGAGTGATCCCAGCGCGGAGGGGAGAGAGTGATCCCAGCGCGGAGGGAAGAGAGTGATTCGAGCGAAGAGGGGAGAGAGTGATCCCAGTGCGGCGGGGAGAGAGTGATCCCAGCGCAGAGGGAAGAGAGTGATCCCAGCGCAGAGTTGAGGGAGCGTTCCCAGCTCGGAGGGGAGAGAGTGATCCCAGCGCAGAGGGGAGAGAGTGATCCCAGCACGGATATGAGGGAGCGATCCCAGTGCGGAGGGGAGAGAGTGATCACAGCACGGAATGGAGAGAATGATTCCAGTGCGGAGGGGAGAGAGTAATCCCAGTGCGGAGGAAAGAGAGTGATCCCAGAGCGGAGGGAAGAGAGTGATTCGAGCGGAGAGGGGAGAGAGTGATCCCAGTGCAGAGGGAAGGGAGTGATCCCAGCGCGGAGGGGAGAGAGTGATCCCAGCGCGGAGGGAAGAGAGTGATCCCAGTGGGGAGTTGAGGGAGCGATCCCAGAGCGGAGGGTAGAGAGTGATCCCAGCGCGGATGGGAGAGAGAGATTCCAGCGCGGAGGGGAGAGAGTGATCCCAGCGCGGTGGGGTGAGAGTGATCCCAGCACGGAGGGGAGAGAGTGATCCCAATGCTGAGGGGAGAGAGAGATCCCCATGCGGAGGGGAGAGAGTGATCCCAGCACGGAGGGGAGAGAGTGATCCCAGCGCGGATATGAGGGAGCGATCCCAGTGCGGAGGGGAGAGAGTGATCACAGCGCGAATTTGAGGGAGCGATCCCAGCACAGAGGGGAGAGAGTGATCCCAGTTAAGAGGGAAGGGTGTGATCCCAGCGCGGAGGGGAAAGAGTGATCCCAGCACGGAGGGAAGAGAGTGATCCCATCGCGGCCCAGTGCAGAGGGGAGAGTGATCCCAGCACAGAGGGGAGAGAGCGATCCCAGCGTGGAGTTGAGGGAGTGATCGCAGCGTGGATGGGAGAGAGTGATCCCAGCGCGGAGGGGAGAGTGTGATCCCAGTGCGGAGGGGAGAGAGTGATCCCAGCGCGGTATGAGGGAGCGATCCCAGTGCGGAGGGGAGAGAGTGATCACAGCGCGAATTTGAGGGAGCGATCCCAGCACAGAGGGGAGAGAGTGATCCCAGCGCCGAGGAGAGACAGTGATCCCAGCACAGAGGGGAGAGAGTAATCCCAGTGCGAAGGAAAGAGAGTGATCCCAGCACGGAAGGGAGAGAGTGATCCCAGCGCGGTGGGGAGAGAGTGATCCCAATGCGGAGGGGAGAGAGAGATCCCCATGCGGAGGGGAGAGAGTGATCCCAGCACGGAGGGGAGAGAGTGATCCCAGCGCGGAGTTGAGGGAGCGATCCCAGTGCGGAGGAGAGAGAGTGATCCCAGCACGGATATGAGGGAGCGATCCCAGTGCGGAGGGGAGAGAGTGATCCCAGTGTGGATGGGAGAGCGATCCCAACATGGAGGAGAGTCAGTGATCCCAGCGCAGAGGGGAGAGAGTAATCCCAGTGCGGAGGAAAGAGAGTGATCCCAGAGCGGAGGGAAGAGAGTGATTCGAGCGGAGAGGGGAGAGAGTGATCCCAGTGCAGAGGGAAGGGAGTAATCCCAGCGCGGAGGGGAGAGAGTGATCCCAGCGCGGAGGGAAGAGAGTGATCCCAGTGGGGAGTTGAGGGAGCGATCCCAGAGCGGAGGGGAGAGAGTGATCCCAGTGCGGAGGGGAGAGAGTGAGCTGAGCGCGGAGGGAAGAGACTGATCCCAGCGCAGAGGGGAGAGAGTGATCCCAGTTAAGAGGGAAGTGTGTTTCCCAGCGCGGAGGGGAAAGAGTGATCCCAGCACGGAGGGAAGAGAGTGATCCCATCGCGGCCCAGTGCAGAGGGGAGAGTGATCCCAGCACAGAGGGGAGAGAGCGATCCCAGCGCGGAGTTGAGGGAGTGATCGCAGCGTGGAGGGGAGAGAGTGATCCCAGCGCGGAGGGGAGAGAGCGATCCCAGCGCGGAGTTGAGGGAGCGATCCCAGCGTGGAGGGGAGAGAGTGATCACAGCGCGGAGGGAAAAGAGTGATCCGAGCAGAGAAGGGAGAGAGTAATCCCAGTGCAGAGGGAAGGGAGTGATCCGAGCGCGGAGGGGAGAGAGTGATCCCAGCGCGGAGGGAATGGAGTGATCCCAGCACGGAGTTGAGGGAGCGATCGCCGCGCGGAGGGGAGAGACTGATCCCAGCGCGGAGGGAAGAGAGTGATCCCAGCGCGGAGGGGAGAGAGTGATCCCAGCGCGGAGTTGAGGGAGCGATCCCAGTGCGGAGGGGAGAGAGTGATCCCAGCGCAAAGAGGAGGGAATGATCCCAGTCCGGCGGGGAGAGAGTGATCCCAGCACGGAGGGGAGAGTGGGATCCCAGCGCGGAGGGAAGAGAGTGATACCAGTGGGGAGGGGAGAGAGTGATCCCAGCGCAGAGGGGAGAGAGTGATCCCAGCACGGAGTGGGGAGAGTGATCCCAGCGCGGAGTTGAGGGAGAGATCCCAGTGTGGAGGGGAGAGAGGGATCCCAGCGCGGAGGGAAGAGAGTGATACCAGCGCGGAGTTGAGGGAGTGATCCCAGTGTGGAGGGGAGAGAGTGATCCCAGCGCAGAGGGGAGAGAGTGATCCCAGCACGGAGGGGAGAGAGTGATCCCAGCGCGGAGGGAAGGGAGTGATCCCAGCACGGAGTTGAGGGAGCGATCCCAGCGCGGAGGGAAGAGAGTGATCCGAGCGCAGAGGAGAGAGAGTGATCCCAGTGCAGAGGGAAGGGAGTGATCCCAGCGCGGAGGGGAAAGAGTGATCCCAGCACGGAGGGAAGAGAGTGATCCCATCGCGGAGTTGAGTGAGCGATCCCAGTGCAGAGGGGAGAGTGATCCCAGTGTGGAGGGGAGAGAGTGATCCCAGTGCGGAGGGGAGAGAGTGATCCCAGCGTGGAGGGGAGAGAGTGATCACAGTGCGGAGAGGAGCGAGTGATCCCAGAGCGGAGGGAAGAGAGTGATCCCAGCACTGAGGGAAGAGAGTGATCCCAGCGCGGAGTTGAGGGAGCGATCCCAGTGCGGAGGGGAGAGAGCGATCCCAGCGCGGAGGGGAGAGAGTGATCACAGTGCGGAGGGGAGAGAGTGATCCCAGCGCGGAGGGAAGAGAGTGATCCCAGCGCGGAGGGGAGAGAGTGATCTCAGCGCGGTGGGAAGAGAGTGATTCCCAGCGCGGAGTGAAGAGAGATCCCAGCGCGGAGTTGAGGGAGCGATCCCAGTGCAGAGGGGAGAGTGATCCCAGCGCGGAGTTGAGGGAGTGATCGCAGCGCGGAGGGGAGAGAGTGATCCCAGCGCGGAGGGGAGAGAGCGATCCCAGCGCGGAGTTGAGGGAGCGATCCCAGCGCGGAGGGGAGAGAGTGATCACAGCGCGGAGGGAAAAGAGTGATCCGAGCAGAGAGGGGAGAGAGTAATCCCAGTGCAGAGGGGAGAGAGTGATCCCAGCGCGGAGGGGAGAGAGTGATCACAGTGCGGAGGGGAGAGAGTGATCCCAGAGCGGAGGGAAGAGAGTGATCCCAGCACGGAGGGAAGAGAGTGATCCCAGCGCGGAGGGGAGGGAGCGATCCCAGCGTGGAGAGGAGAGAGTGATCACAGTGCGGAGGGGAGAGAGTGATCCCAGAGCGGAGGGGTGAGGGTGATCCCAGCGGAGAGGGAAGGGAGTGATCCCAGCGCGGAGGGGAGAGAGTGATCCGAGCGCGGAGGGGAGAGAGTGATCCCAGCGCAGAGGGAAGAGAGTGATCCCAGCGCGGAGGAAAGAGAGTGATCCCAGCGCACAGAGCAGAGCGCGATCCCAGCGCAGAGGGGAGCGAGTGATCCCAGTGCAGAGGGAAGAGAGTGATCCCAACGCAGAGGGCAGTGAGTAATCCCAGCACGTAGGGTAGAGAGCGATCACAGCGCGGAGGGGACAGTGATCCCATTGCTGAGGGGAGAGAGTGATCACAGCGCGGAGGAAAGAGAGTGATCCCAGTGCGGAGGGGAGAGAGTGATCCCAGAGCGGAGGGAAGAGAGTGATCCCAGCGCAGAGGGGAGAGAGTGATCCCAGCGCAGAGGGGAGAGAGTAATCCCAGAGCGGAGAAAAGAGAGTGATCCCAGCGCACAGAGCAGAGCGTGATCCCAGCGCAGAGGGGAGAGAGTGATCCCAGTGCAGAGGGAAGAGAGTGATCCCAACGCAGAGGGCAGTGAGTAATCCCAGCATGTAGGGTAGAGAGCGATCACAGCGCGGAGGGGACAGTGATCCCATTGCTGAGGGGAGAGAGTGATCCTAGCACGGAGACGAGAGAGTGATCCCAAGCCGGAGGGCAGAGAGTAATCCCAGCACGGAGGGGAGAGAGCGATCCCAGCACGGAGGGGAGAGAGTGATCCCAACCCGGAAGGGAGAGAGTGATCCCAGTGCGGAGGGGAGAGACCATTCCCAGCGCAGAGGGGAGAGAGTGATCCCAGTGCTGAGGGGAGAGAGTGATCCCAGCGCGGAGGGGAGAGAGTGATCCCAGCACGGAGGAAAGAGAGTGTTCCCAGCGCACAGAGCAGAGCGCGATCCCAGCGCAGAGGGGAGCGAGTGATCCCAGTGCAGAGGGAAGAGAGTGATCCCAACGCAGAGGGCAGTGAGTAATCCCAGCACGTAGGGTAGAGAGCGATCACAGCGCGGAGGGGACAGTGATCCCATTGCTGAGGGGAGAGAGTGATCCTAGCACGGAGACGAGAGAGTGATCCCACGCCGGAGGGCAGAGAGTAATCCCAGCACGGAGGGGAGAGCGCGATCCCAGCACGGAGGGGAGAGAGTGAACCCAACCCGGAAGGGAGAGAGTGATCCCAGCACAGAGGGGAAAGAGTGATCCCAGCGCGGAGGAGAGACAGTGATCCCAGCGCGGAGTTGAGGGAGCGATCCCAGCGCGGAGGGAAGAGAGTGATCCCAGCACGGAGGGGAGAGAGTGATCCCAGCGCGGAGGGGAGAGAGCGATCCCAGCGCGGAGTTGAGGGAGCGATCCCAGCGCGGAGGGGAGAGAGTGATCACAGCGCGGAGGGAAAAGAGTGATCCGAGCAGAGAGGGGAGAGAGTAATCCCAGTGCAGAGGGAAGGAAGTGATCCGAGCGCGGAGGGGAGAGAGTGATCCCAGCGAGGAGGGGAGAGAGTGATCACAGTGCGGAGGGGAGAGAGTGATCCCAGAGCGGAGGGAAGAGAGTGATCCCAGCACCGAGGGAAGAGAGTGATCCCAGCGCGGAGGGGAGGGAGCGATCCCAGCGTGGAGGGGAGAGAGTGATCACAGTGCGGAGGGAAGAGAGTGATCCCAGAGCGGAGGGGTGAGGGTGATCCCAGCGGAGAGGGAAGGGAGTGATCCCAGCAAGGAGGGGAGAGAGTGATCCCAGCGCGGAGGGAAGAGAGTGATCCGAGCGCGGAGGGGAGAGAGTGATCCCAGCGCAGAGGGAAGAGAGTGATCCCAGCGCGGAGGAAAGAGTGATCCCAGCGCACAGAGCAGAGCGCGATCCCAGCGCAGAGGGGAGCGAGTGATCCCAGTGCAGAGGGAAGAGAGTGATCCCAACGCAGAGGGCAGTGAGTAATCCCAGCACGTAGGGTAGAGAGCGATCTCAGTGCGGAGGGGACAGTGATCCCAGTGCTGAGGGGAGAGAGTGATCCTAGCGTGGAGACGAGACAGTGATCCCAAGCCGGAGGGCAGAGATTAATCCCAGCACGGAGGGGAGAGAGCGATCCCAACCCGGAAGGGAGAGAGTGATCCCAGTGCAGAGGGGAGAGTCCAATCCCAGCGCAGAGGGGAGAGAGTGATCCCAGTGCGGCGGGGAGAGAGTGATCCCAGCGCGGAGGGGAGAGAGTGATCCCAGCGCGGAGGGGAGAGCGATCCCAGCGCGGAGGGGTGAGAGTGATCCCAGCGCGGAGGGGAGATATTGACCCAGCACAGAGGGGAGAGAGTGATCCCTGCGCGGAGGGAAGAGAGTGATCCCAGCATAGAGGGGAGAGAGCAATCCCAAAGCAGAGGGGAGAGAGTGATCCCAGTGCGGAGGGGAGAGAGTGATTCCAGCACGGAGGGGAGAGAGTGATCCCAGCGCGGAGGGAAGGGAGTGATCCCAGCACGGAGGGGATAGAGTGATCCCAGCATGGAGGGAAGAAAGTGAGCCCAGCGCGGAGTTGAGGGAGCGATACCAAGGTGGAGGGGAGAGTGATCCCAGCACGGAGGGGAGAGAGTGATCCCAGCGCGGAGGGGAGAAAGTGATCCCAGCACGGAGGGGAGAGAGTGATCCCAGCGCGGAGGGAAGAGAGTGATCCCAGTGCGGAGTTGAGGGAGCGATCCCAGTGCGGAGGGGAGAGAGTGATCCCAGTGCGGAGGGGAGAGAGTGATCCGAGCACCGACGGGAGTGAGTGTACCAAGCACAGAGGGGAGAGAGTGATCCCAGCATGGAGGGAAGAGAGTGATCCCATGGCGGAGTTGAGGAGGCGATCCCAGTGCGGAGGGGAGAGAGTGATCGCAGCGCGGAGGGGAGAGAGTGATCCGAGCGCGGAGGGGAGAGCGATCCCAGCGCGAAGGGGAGAGAGTGATCCCAGCGCGGAGGGAAGAGAGTGATCCCAGCACGGAGGGAAGAGAGTGATCCCATCGCGGAGTTGAGGGAGCGATCCCAGTGCAGAGGGGAGAGTGATCCCAGCACGGAGGGGAGAGAGCGATCCCAGTGCGGAGTTGAGGGAGTGATCGCAGCGTGGAGGGGAGAGAGTGATCCCAGCGCGGAGGGGAGAGAGTGATCACAGCGCGGAGGGAAAAGAGTGATCCGAGCAGAGAGGGGAGAGAGTAATCCCAGTGCAGAGGGAAGGGAGTGATCCGAGCGCAGAGGGGAGAGAGTAATCCCAGCGCGGAGGGGAGAGAGTGATCACAGTGCGGAGGGGAGAGAGTGATCCCAGAGCGGAGGGAAGAGAGTGATCCCAGCACGGAGGGAAGAGAGTGATCCCAGCGCGGAGGGGAGGGAGCGGTCCCAGCGTGGAGGGGAGAGAGTGATCACAGTGCGGAGGGGAAAGAGTGATCCCAGAGCGGAGGGGTGAGGGTGATCCCAGCGCAGAGGGAAGGGAGTGATCCCAGCACGGAGGGGAGAGAGTGATCCTAGCGCGGAGGGAAGAGAGTGATCCGAGCGCGGAGGTGAGAGAGTGATCCCAGCGCGGAGAGGAGAGAGTGATCCCAGCACGGAGTTGAGGGAGCGATCGCCGCGCGGAAGGGAGAGACTGATCCCAGCGCGGAGGGAAGAGAGTGATCCCAGCGAGGAGGGGAGAGAGTGATCCCAGCGCGGAGTTGAGGGAGCGATCCCAGTGCGGAGGGGAGAGCGATCCCAGCGCGAAGAAGAGAGAGTGATCCCAGCGCGGAGGGAAGAGAGTGATCCGAGCGCGGAGGGGAGAGCGATCCCAGCGCGAAGGGAAGAGAGTGATCCCAGCACGGAGGGAAGAGAGTGATCCCATCGCGGAGTTGAGGGAGCGATCCCAGTGCAGAGGGGAGAGTGATCCCAGCACGAAGGGGAGAGAGCGATCCCAGCGCGGAGTTGAGGGAGTGATCGCAGCGTGGAGGGGAGAGAGTGATCCCAGCGCGGAGGAGAGAGAGCGATCCCAGCGCGGAGTTGAGGGAGCGATCCCAGCGCGGAGGGGAGAGAGTGATCACAGCGCGGAGGGAAAAGAGTGATCCGAGCAGAGAGGGGAGAGAGTAATCCCAGTGCAGAGGGAAGGGAGCGATCCGAGCGCAGAGGGGAGAGAGTGATCCCAGCGCGGAGGGGAGAGAGTGATCACAGTGCGGAGGGGAGAGAGTGATCCCAGAGCGGAGGGGAGGGAGCGATCCCAGCGCGGAGGGGAGAGAGTGATCACAGCGCGGAGGGAAAAGAGTGATCCGAGCAGAGAGGGGAGAGAGTAATCCCAGTGCAGAGGGAAGGGAGTGATCCGAGCGCAGAGGGGAGAGAGTGATCCCAGCGCCGAGGGGAGAGAGTGATCACAGTGCGGAGGGGAGAGAGTGATCACAGTGCGGAGGGGAGAGAGTGATCCCAGAGCGGAGGGAAGAGAGTGATCCCAGCACGGAGGGAAGAGAGTGATCCCAGCGCGGAGGGAAGAGAGTGATCCGAGCGCGGAGGTGAGAGCGTGATCCCAGCGCGGAGGGGAGAGAGTGATCCCAGCACGGAGTTGAGGGAGCGATCGCCGCGCGGAAGGGAGAGACTGATCCCAGCGCGGAGGGAAGAGAGTGATCCCAGCGAGGAGGGGAGAGAGTGATCCCAGCGCGGAGTTGAGGGAGCGATCCCAGTGCGGAGGGGAGAGCGATCCCAGCGCGAAGAAGAGAGAGTGATCCCAGCGCGGAGGGAAGAGAGTGATCCCAGCACGGAGGGAAGAGAATGATCCCATCGCGGAGTTGAGGGAGCGCTCCCAGTGCAGAGGGGAGAGTGATCCCAGCACGGAGGGGAGAGAGTGATCCCAGCGCGGAGGGGAGAGAGCGATCCCAATGCAGAGGGAAGAGAGTGATCCCAGCGCAGAGGGCAGAGAGTGATCCCAGTGCAGAGGGGAGAGAGTGATCCCAGCGTGAAGTGGAGAGAGTGATCCCAGTGCACAGGGAAGAGAGTGATCCGAGCGCAGAGGGGAGAAAGTGATCCCAGTGCAGAGGGAAGGGAGTGATCCCAGCACGGAGGGGATAGAGTGATCCCAGCATGGAGGGAAGAAAGTGAGCCCAGCGCGGAGTTGAGGGAGCTATCCCAAGGTGGAGGGGAGAGTGATCCCAGCACGGAGGGGAGAGAGTGATCCCAGCGCGGAGGGGAGAGAGTGATCCCAGCGCGGAGAGAAGAGAGTGATCCCAGCGCGGAGTTGAGGGAGCGATCCCAGTGCGGAGGGGAGAGAGTGATCCCAGTGCGGAGTGGAGAGAGTGATCCCAGCGCGGAGGGAAGGGAGTGATCCCAGCACGGAGTTGAGGGAGCGATCCCAGTGTGGAGGGGAGAGAGTGATCCCAGCGTGAAGGGGAGAGAGTGATCCCAGCGCGGAGAGAAGAGAGTAATCCCAGCACGGAGGGGAGAGAGTGATCCCAGCACGGAGGGGAGAGAGTGGACCCACCGCGGAGGGGAGAGAGTGATCCGAGCACAGACGGGAGTGAGTGTACCCAGCGCAGAGGGGAGAGAGTGATCCCAGCATGGAGGGAAGAGAGTGATCCCAGCGCGGAGTTGAGGAGGCGATCCCAGTGCGGAGGGGAGAGAGTGATCGCAGCGCGGAGGGGAGAGAGTGATCCGAGCGCGGAGGGGAGAGCGATCCCAGCGCGAAGGGGAGAGAGTGATCCCAGCGCGGAGGGAAGAGAGTGATCCCAGCACGGATGGAAGAGAGTGATCCCATCGCGGAGTTGAGGGAGCGATCCCAGTGCAGAGGGGAGAGTGATCCCAGCACGGAGGGGAGAGAGCGATCCCAGCGCAGAGTTGAAGGAGTGATCGCAGCGTGGAGGGGAGAGAGTGATCTTAGCGCGGAGGGGAGAGAGCGATCCCAGCGCGGAGTTGAGGGAGCGATACCAGCGCGGAGGGGAGAGAGTGATCACAGCGCGGAGGGAAAAGAGTGATCCGAGCAGAGAGGGGAGAGAGTAATCCCAGTGCAGAGGGAAGGGAGTGATCCGAGCGCAGAGGGGAGAGAGTGATCCCAGCGCCGAGGGGAGAGAGTGATCACAGTGCGGAGGGGAGAGAGTGATCACAGTGCGGAGGGGAGAGAGTGATCCCAGAGCGGAGGGAAGAGAGTGATCCCAGCACGGAGGGAAGAGAGTGATCCCAGCGCGGAGGGGAGGGAGCGATCCCAGCGTGGAGGGGAGAGAGTGATCACAGTGCGGAGGGGAAAGAGTGATCCCAGAGCGGAGGGGTGAGGGTGATCCCAGCGCAGAGGGAAGGGAGTGATCCCAGCACGGAGGGGAGAGAGTGATCCCAGCGCGGAGGGAAGAGAGTGATCCGAGCGCGGAGGTGAGAGCGTGATCCCAGCGCAGAGGGGAGAGAGTGATCCCAGCGCGGAGTTGAGGGAGCGATCGCCGCGCGGAAGGGAGAGACTGATCCCAGCGCGGAGGGAAGAGAGTGATCCCAGCGAGGAGGGGAGAGAGTGATCCCAGCGCGGAGTTGAGGGAGCGATCCCAGTGCGGAGGGGAGAGCGATCCCAGCGCGAAGAAGAGAGAGTGATCCCAGCGCGGAGGGAAGAGAGTGATCCCAGCACGGAGGGAAGAGAATGATCCCATCGCGGAGTTGAGGGAGCGCTGACAGTGCAGAGGGGAGAGTGATCCCAGCACGGAGGGGAGAGAGTGATCCCAGCGCGGAGGGGAGAGAGCGATCCCAGTGCAGAGGGAAGAGAGTGATCCCAGCGCAGAGGGCAGAGAGTGATCCCAGTGCAGAGGGGAGAGAGTGATCCCAGCGTGAAGGGGAGAGAGTGATCCCAGTGCACAGGGAAGAGAGTGATCCGAGCGCAGAGGGGAGAAAGTGATCCCAGTGCAGAGGGAAGAGAGTAATCCCAGCACGGAGGGGAGAGAGTGATCCCAGCACGGAGGGGAGAGAGTGGTCCCACCGCGGAGGGGAGAGAGTGATCCGAGCACAGACGGGAGTGAGTGTACCCAGCGCAGAGGGGAGAGAGTGATCCCAGCATGGAGGGAAGAGAGTGATCCCAGCGCGGAGTTGAGGAGGCGATCCCAGTGCGGAGGGGAGAGAGTGATCGCAGCGCGGAGGGGAGAGAGTGATCCGAGCGCGGAGGGGAGAGCGATCCCAGCGCGAAGGGGAGAGAGTGATCCCAGCGCGGAGGGAAGAGAGTGATCCCAGCACGGATGGAAGAGAGTGATCCCATCGCGGAGTTGAGGGAGCGATCCCAGTGCAGAGGGGAGAGTGATCCCAGCACGGAGGGGAGAGAGCGAACCCAGCGCGGAGTTGAAGGAGTGATCGCAGCGTGGAGGGGAGAGAGTGATCCCAGCGCGGAGGGGAGAGAGCGATCCCAGCGCGGAGTTGAGGGAGCGATCCCAGCGCGGAGGGGAGAGAGTGATCACAGCGCGGAGGGAAAAGAGTGATCCGAGCAGAGAGGGGAGAGAGTAATCCCAGTGCAGAGGGAAGGGAGTGATCCGAGAGCAGAGGGGAGAGAGTGATCCCAGCGCGGAGGGGAGAGAGTGATCACAGTGCGGAGGGGAGAGAGTGATCCCAGGGCGGAGGGAAGAGAGTGATCCCAGCACGGAGAGAAGAGAGTGATCCCAGCGCGGAGGGGAGGGAGCGATCCCAGCGCGGAGGGGAGAGAGTGATCACAGCGCGGAGGGAAAAGAGTGATCCGAGCGGCGAGGGGAGAGAGTGATCCCAGTGCGGAGGGGAGAGTGTGATCCCATCGCGGAGTTGAGGGAGCGATCCCAGTGCAGAGGGGAGAGTGATCCCAGCATGGAGGGGAGAGAGTGATCCCAGCGCGGAGGGGAGAGAGTGGTTCCAGCACGGAGTGGAGAGAGATCCCAGCGCGGAGTTGAGGGACCGATCCCAGCGCGGTGGGGAGAGAGTGATCCAAGCGCGGAGGGGAGAGAGCGATCCCAGTGCAGAGGGAAGGAAGTGATCCCAGCGCGAAGGGGAGAGAGTGATCCCAGTGCAGAGGGAAGAGAGTGATCCGAGCGCAGAGGGCAGAGAGTGATCCCAGTGCAGAGGGGAGAGAGTGATCCCAGCACGGAGTTGAGGGAGCGATCCCAGTGCAGAGGGGAGAGTGATCCCAGCATGGAGGGGAGAGAGTGATCCCAGCGCGGAGGGGAGAGAGTGGTTCCAGCACGGAGTGGAGAGAGATCCCAGCGCGGAGTTGAGGGACCGATCCCAGCGCGGTGGGGAGAGAGTGATCCCAGCGCGGAGGGGAGAGAGCGATCCCAGTGCAGAGGGAAGGAAGTGATCCCAGCGCGAAGGGGAGAGAGTGATCCCAGTGCAGAGGGAAGAGAGTGATCCGAGCGCAGAGGGCAGAGAGTGATCCCAGTGCAGAGGGGAGAGAGTGATCCCAGCACGGAGGGGAGAGAGTGATCCCAGCACAGAGGGAACAGAGTAATCCGAGCGCAGAGGGGAGAGAGTGATCCCAGTGCGGAGGGGAGAGTGTGATTCCAGTGGGGAGGGGAGTGCGCGATCCCAGCGTGGAGGGGAGAGAGTGATCCCAGCGCATAGGGAAGAGAGTGATCCCAGCGCGGAGGAGAGAGAGTGATCCCAGCGCACAGAGCAGAGCGCGATCCCAGCGCAGAGGGGAGCGAGCGATTCCAGTGCAGAGGGAAGAGAGTGATCCCAACGCAGAGGGCAGTGAGTAATCCCAGCATGTAGGGTAGAGAGCGATCACAGCGCGGAGGGGACAGTGATCCCATTGCTGAGGGGAGAGAGTGATCCTAGCACGGAGACGAGAGAGTGATCCCAAGCCGGAGGGCAGAGAGTAATCCCAGCACGGAAGGGAGAGAGCGATCCCAGCACGGAGGGGAGAGAGTGATCCCAACCCGGAAGGGAGAGAGTGATCCCAGTGCGGAGGGGAGAGACCAATCCCAGCGCAGAGGGGAGAGAGTGATCCCAGTGCTGAGGGGAGAGAGTGATCCCAGCGCGGAGGGGAGAGAGTGATCCCAGCACGGAGGAAAGAGAGTGTTCCCAGCGCACAGAGCAGAGCGCGATCCCAGCGCAGAGGGGAGCGAGTGATCCCAGTGCAGAGGGAAGAGAGTGATCCCAACGCAGAGGGCAGTGAGTAATCCCAGCACGTAGGGTAGAGAGCGATCACAGCGCGGAGGGGACAGTGATCCCATTGCTGAGGGGAGAGAATGATCCTAGCATGGAGACGAGAGAGTGATCCCAAGCCGGAGGGCAGAGAGTAATCCCAGCACGTAGGGTAGAGAGCGATCCCAGCACGGAGGGGAGAGAGTGATCCCAACCCGGAAGGGAGAGAGTGATCCCAGTGCGGAGGGGAGAGACCAATCCCAGCGCAGAGGGGAGAGAGTGATCCCAGTGCGGCGGGGAGAGAGTGATCCCAGCGCGGAGGGGAGAGAGTGATCCCAGCACGGAGGGGAGAGAGTGATCCCAGCGCGGAGGGGAGAGTGATCCCAGCGCGGAGGGGAGAGAGTGATCCCTGTGCGGAGGGGAGAGAGTGATCCCAGCGCAGAGGGGAGAGAGTGATCCCAGCGCGGATGGAAGAGAGTGATCCCAGAGCGGAGGGGAGAGAGTGATCCCAGATCGGAGGGAAGAGAGTGATCCCAGCACGGAGGGGAGAGAGTGATCCCAGCATAGAGGGGTGAGAGCAATCTCAACGCAGAGGGGAGAGAGTGATCCCAGTGCGGAGGGGAGAGAGTGATCCCAGCGCGGAGGGGAGAGAGTGATCCCTGCGCAGAGGGAAGAGAGTGATCCCAGCGCACAGAGCAAAGCGCGATCCCAGCGCAGAGGGGAGCGAGTGATCCCAGTGCAGAGGGAAGAGAGTGATCCCAACGCAGAGGGCAGTGAGTAATCCCAGCACGTAGGGTAGAGAGCGATCACAGCGCGGAGGGGACAGTGATCCCAGTGCTGAGGGGAGAGAGTGATCCTAGCACGGAGACGAGACAGTGATCCCAAGCCGGAGGGCAGAGAGTAATCCCAGCACGGAGGGTAGAGAGTGATCCCAACCCGGAAGGGAGAGAGTGATCCCAGTGCGGAGGGGAGAGACCAATCCCAGCGCAGAGGGGAGAGAGTGATCCCAGTGCGGAGGGGAGAGACCAATCCCAGCGCAGAGGGGAGAGAGTGATCCCAGTGCGGAGGGGAGAGAGTGATCCCAGCGCAGAGGGGAGAGAGTGATCCCAGTGCGGCGGGGAGAGAGTGATCCCAGCGTGGAGGGGAGAGAGTGATCCCAGCGCGGAGCGGAGATATTGACCCAGCACGGAGGGGAGAGAGTGATCCCAGCGCAGAGGGGAGAGAGTGATCCCAGAGCGGAGGGTAGAGAGTGATCCCAGCATAGAGGGGAGAGAGCAAACCCAAAGCAGAGGGGAGAGAGTGATCCCAGTGCAGAGGGAAGAGAGTGATCCGAGCGCAGAGGGCAGAGAGTGATCCCAGTGCAGAGGGGAGAGAGGGATCCCAGCACGGAGGGGAGAGAGTGATCCCAGCACAGAGGGAACAGAGTAATCCGAGCGCAGAGGGGAGAGAGTGATCCCAGTGCGGAGGGGAGAGACCAATCCCAGCGCAGAGGGGAGAGAGTGATCCCAGTGCGGCGGGGAGAGAGTGATCCCAGCGCGGAGGGGAGAGAGTGATCCCAGCACGGAGGGGAGAGAGTGATCCCAGCGCGGAGGGGAGAGTGATCCCAGCGCGGAGGGGAGAGAGTGATCCCTGTGCGGAGGGGAGAGAGTGATCCCAGCGCAGAGGGGAGAGAGTGATCCCAGCGCGGATGGAAGAGAGTGATCCCAGAGCGGAGGGGAGAGAGTGATCCCAGATCGGAGGGAAGAGAGTGATCCCAGCACGGAGGGGAGAGAGTGATCCCAGCATAGAGGGGTGAGAGCAATCTCAACGCAGAGGGGAGAGAGTGATCCCAGTGCGGAGGGGAGAGAGTGATCCCAGCGCGGAGGGGAGAGAGTGATCCCTGCGCAGAGGGAAGAGAGTGATCCCAGCGCACAGAGCAAAGCGCGATCCCAGCGCAGAGGGGAGCGAGTGATCCCAGTGCAGAGGGAAGAGAGTGATCCCAACGCAGAGGGCAGTGAGTAATCCCAGCACGTAGGGTAGAGAGCGATCACAGCGCGGAGGGGACAGTGATCCCAGTGCTGAGGGGAGAGAGTGATCCTAGCACGGAGACGAGACAGTGATCCCAAGCCGGAGGGCAGAGAGTAATCCCAGCACGGAGGGTAGAGAGTGATCCCAACCCGGAAGGGAGAGAGTGATCCCAGTGCGGAGGGGAGAGACCAATCCCAGCGCAGAGGGGAGAGAGTGATCCCAGTGCGGAGGGGAGAGACCAATCCCAGCGCAGAGGGGAGAGAGTGATCCCAGTGCGGAGGGGAGAGAGTGATCCCAGCGCAGAGGGGAGAGAGTGATCCCAGTGCGGCGGGGAGAGAGTGATCCCAGCGTGGAGGGGAGAGAGTGATCCCAGCGCGGAGCGGAGATATTGACCCAGCACGGAGGGGAGAGAGTGATCCCAGCGCAGAGGGGAGAGAGTGATCCCAGAGCGGAGGGTAGAGAGTGATCCCAGCATAGAGGGGAGAGAGCAAACCCAAAGCAGAGGGGAGAGAGTGATCCCAGTGCAGAGGGAAGAGAGTGATCCGAGCGCAGAGGGCAGAGAGTGATCCCAGTGCAGAGGGGAGAGAGTGATCCCAGCACGGAGGGGAGAGAGTGATCCCAGCACAGAGGGAACAGAGTAATCCGAGCGCAGAGGGGAGAGAGTGATCCCAGTGCGGAGGGGAGAGTGTGATTCCAGTGGGGAGGGGAGTGCGCGATCCCAGCGTGGAGGGGAGAGAGTGATCCCAGCGCATAGGGAAGAGAGTGATCCCAGCGCGGAGGAGAGAGAGTGATCCCAGCGCACAGAGCAGAGCGCGATCCCAGCGCAGAGGGGAGCGAGCGATTCCAGTGCAGAGGGAAGAGAGTGATCCCAACGCAGAGGGCAGTGAGTAATCCCAGCATGTAGGGTAGAGAGCGATCACAGCGCGGAGGGGACAGTGATCCCATTGCTGAGGGGAGAGAGTGATCCTAGCACGGAGACGAGAGAGTGATCCCAAGCCGGAGGGCAGAGAGTAATCCCAGCACGGAAGGGAGAGAGCGATCCCAGCACGGAGGGGAGAGAGTGATCCCAACCCGGAAGGGAGAGAGTGATCCCAGTGCGGAGGGGAGAGACCAATCCCAGCGCAGAGGGGAGAGAGTGATCCCAGTGCTGAGGGGAGAGAGTGATCCCAGCGCGGAGGGGAGAGAGTGATCCCAGCACGGAGGAAAGAGAGTGTTCCCAGCGCACAGAGCAGAGCGCGATCCCAGCGCAGAGGGGAGCGAGTGATCCCAGTGCAGAGGGAAGAGAGTGATCCCAACGCAGAGGGCAGTGAGTAATCCCAGCACGTAGGGTAGAGAGCGATCACAGCGCGGAGGGGACAGTGATCCCATTGCTGAGGGGAGAGAATGATCCTAGCATGGAGACGAGAGAGTGATCCCAAGCCGGAGGGCAGAGAGTAATCCCAGCACGTAGGGTAGAGAGCGATCCCAGCACGGAGGGGAGAGAGTGATCCCAACCCGGAAGGGAGAGAGTGATCCCAGTGCGGAGGGGAGAGACCAATCCCAGCGCAGAGGGGAGAGAGTGATCCCAGTGCGGCGGGGAGAGAGTGATCCCAGCGCGGAGGGGAGAGAGTGATCCCAGCACGGAGGGGAGAGAGTGATCCCAGCGCGGAGGGGAGAGTGATCCCAGCGCGGAGGGGAGAGAGTGATCCCTGTGCGGAGGGGAGAGAGTGATCCCAGCGCAGAGGGGAGAGAGTGATCCCAGCGCGGATGGAAGAGAGTGATCCCAGAGCGGAGGGGAGAGAGTGATCCCAGATCGGAGGGAAGAGAGTGATCCCAGCACGGAGGGGAGAGAGTGATCCCAGCATAGAGGGGTGAGAGCAATCTCAACGCAGAGGGGAGAGAGTGATCCCAGTGCGGAGGGGAGAGAGTGATCCCAGCGCGGAGGGGAGAGAGTGATCCCTGCGCAGAGGGAAGAGAGTGATCCCAGCGCACAGAGCAAAGCGCGATCCCAGCGCAGAGGGGAGCGAGTGATCCCAGTGCAGAGGGAAGAGAGTGATCCCAACGCAGAGGGCAGTGAGTAATCCCAGCACGTAGGGTAGAGAGCGATCACAGCGCGGAGGGGACAGTGATCCCAGTGCTGAGGGGAGAGAGTGATCCTAGCACGGAGACGAGACAGTGATCCCAAGCCGGAGGGCAGAGAGTAATCCCAGCACGGAGGGTAGAGAGTGATCCCAACCCGGAAGGGAGAGAGTGATCCCAGTGCGGAGGGGAGAGACCAATCCCAGCGCAGAGGGGAGAGAGTGATCCCAGTGCGGAGGGGAGAGACCAATCCCAGCGCAGAGGGGAGAGAGTGATCCCAGTGCGGAGGGGAGAGAGTGATCCCAGAGCAGAGGGGAGAGAGTGATCCCAGTGCGGCGGGGAGAGAGTGATCCCAGCGTGGAGGGGAGAGAGTGATCCCAGCGCGGAGCGGAGATATTGACCCAGCACGGAGGGGAGAGAGTGATCCCAGCGCGGAGGGGAGAGAGTGATCCCAGAGCGGAGGGTAGAGAGTGATCCCAGCATAGAGGGGAGAGAGCAAACCCAAAGCAGAGGGGAGAGAGTGATCCCAGTGCAGAGGGGAGAGAGTGATCCCAGCGCGGAGGGGAGAGAGTGATCCCACTGCGTAGGGGAGAGAGTGATCCCAGAGCGGAGGGGAGAGAGTGATCCCAGAGCGGAGGGAAGAGAGTGATCCCCACACGGAGGGAAGAGAGTGATCTCAGCATGGAGTGGAGGGAGCGATCCCAGAGCGGAGGGGAGAGAGTGATCCCAGAGCGGAGGGAAGAGAGTGATCCCAGAGCGGAGGGGTGAGGGTGATCCCAGCGCAGAGGGAAGGGAGTGATCCCAGCGCGGAGGGAAGAGAGTGATCCTATCGCGGAGTTGAGGGAGCGATCCCAGTGCAGAGGGGAGAGTGATCCCAGCACGGAGGGGAGAGAGTGATCCCAGCGCGGAGGGGAGAGAGTGATCCGAGCACAGACGGGAGTGAGTGTACCCAGCGCAGAGGGGAGAGAGTGATCCGAGCGCGGAGGGGAGAGCGATCCCAGCGCGAAGGGAAGAGAGTGATCCCAGCGCGGAGGGAAGAGAGTAATCCCAGCACGGAGGAGAGAGAGTGATCCCAGCACGGAGGGGAGAGAGTGGTCCCAGCGCGGAGGGGAGAGAGTGATCCGAGCACAGACGGGAGTGAGTGTACCCAGCGCAGAGGGGAGAGAGTGATCCCAGCATGGAGGGAAGAGAGTGATCCCAGCGCGGAGTTGAGGAGGCGATCGCAGTGCGGAGGGGAGAGAGTGATCGCAGCGCGGAGGGGAGAGAGTGATCCCAGCGCGGAGGGGAGCGAGTGATCCCAGCGCGGAGGGAAGAGAGTGATCCCAGCACGGAGGGAAGAGAATGATCCCATCGCGGAGTTGAGGGAGCGCTCCCAGTGCAGAGGGGAGAGTGATCCCAGCACGGAGGGGAGAGAGTGATCCCAGCGCGGAGGGGAGAGAGCGATCCCAGTGCAGAGGGAAGAGAGTGATCCCAGCGCAGAGGGCAGAGAGTGATCCCAGTGCAGAGGGGAGAGAGTGATCCCAGCGTGAAGGGGAGAGAGTGATCCCAGTGCACAGGGAAGAGAGTGATCCGAGCGCAGAGGGGAGAAAGTGATCCCAGTGCAGAGGGAAGAGAGTAATCCCAGCACGGAGGGGAGAGAGTGATCCCAGCACGGAGGGGAGAGAGTGGTCCCACCGCGGAGGGGAGAGAGTGATCCGAGCACAGACGGGAGTGAGTGTACCCAGCGCAGAGGGGAGAGAGTGATCCCAGCATGGAGGGAAGAGAGTGATCCCAGCGCGGAGTTGAGGAGGCGATCCCAGTGCGGAGGGGAGAGAGTGATCGCAGCGCGGAGGGGAGAGAGTGATCCGAGCGCGGAGGGGAGAGCGATCCCAGCGCGAAGGGGAGAGAGTGATCCCAGCGCGGAGGGAAGAGAGTGATCCCAGCACGGATGGAAGAGAGTGATCCCATCGCGGAGTTGAGGGAGCGATCCCAGTGCAGAGGGGAGAGTGATCCCAGCACGGAGGGGAGAGAGCGAACCCAGCGCGGAGTTGAAGGAGTGATCGCAGCGTGGAGGGGAGAGAGTGATCCCAGCGCGGAGGGGAGAGAGCGATCCCAGCGCGGAGTTGAGGGAGCGATCCCAGCGCGGAGGGGAGAGAGTGATCACAGCGCGGAGGGAAAAGAGTGATCCGAGCAGAGAGGGGAGAGAGTAATCCCAGTGCAGAGGGAAGGGAGTGATCCGAGAGCAGAGGGGAGAGAGTGATCCCAGCGCGGAGGGGAGAGAGTGATCACAGTGCGGAGGGGAGAGAGTGATCCCAGGGCGGAGGGAAGAGAGTGATCCCAGCACGGAGGGAAGAGAGTGATCCCAGCGCGGAGGGGAGGGAGCGATCCCAGCGCGGAGGGGAGAGAGTGATCACAGCGCGGAGGGAAAAGAGTGATCCGAGCGGCGAGGGGAGAGAGTGATCCCAGCGCAGAGGGGAGAGAGTGATCCCAGAGCGGAGGGTAGAGAGTGATCCCAGCATAGAGGGGAGAGAGCAAACCCAAAGCAGAGGGGAGAGAGTGATCCCAGTGCAGAGGGAAGAGAGTGATCCGAGCGCAGAGGGCAGAGAGTGATCCCAGTGCAGAGGGGAGAGAGTGATCCCAGCACGGAGGGGAGAGAGTGATCCCAGCACAGAGGGAACAGAGTAATCCGAGCGCAGAGGGGAGAGAGTGATCCCAGTGCGGAGGGGAGAGTGTGATTCCAGTGGGGAGGGGAGTGCGCGATCCCAGCGTGGAGGGGAGAGAGTGATCCCAGCGCATAGGGAAGAGAGTGATCCCAGCGCGGAGGAGAGAGAGTGATCCCAGCGCACAGAGCAGAGCGCGATCCCAGCGCAGAGGGGAGCGAGCGATTCCAGTGCAGAGGGAAGAGAGTGATCCCAACGCAGAGGGCAGTGAGTAATCCCAGCATGTAGGGTAGAGAGCGATCACAGCGCGGAGGGGACAGTGATCCCATTGCTGAGGGGAGAGAGTGATCCTAGCACGGAGACGAGAGAGTGATCCCAAGCCGGAGGGCAGAGAGTAATCCCAGCACGGAAGGGAGAGAGCGATCCCAGCACGGAGGGGAGAGAGTGATCCCAACCCGGAAGGGAGAGAGTGATCCCAGTGCGGAGGGGAGAGACCAATCCCAGCGCAGAGGGGAGAGAGTGATCCCAGTGCTGAGGGGAGAGAGTGATCCCAGCGCGGAGGGGAGAGAGTGATCCCAGCACGGAGGAAAGAGAGTGTTCCCAGCGCACAGAGCAGAGCGCGATCCCAGCGCAGAGGGGAGCGAGTGATCCCAGTGCAGAGGGAAGAGAGTGATCCCAACGCAGAGGGCAGTGAGTAATCCCAGCACGTAGGGTAGAGAGCGATCACAGCGCGGAGGGGACAGTGATCCCATTGCTGAGGGGAGAGAATGATCCTAGCATGGAGACGAGAGAGTGATCCCAAGCCGGAGGGCAGAGAGTAATCCCAGCACGTAGGGTAGAGAGCGATCCCAGCACGGAGGGGAGAGAGTGATCCCAACCCGGAAGGGAGAGAGTGATCCCAGTGCGGAGGGGAGAGACCAATCCCAGCGCAGAGGGGAGAGAGTGATCCCAGAGCTGAGGGTAGAGAGTGATCCCAGCGCGGAGGGGAGAGAGTGATCCCAGCACGGAGGGGAGAGAGTGATCCCAGCGCGGAGGGGAGAGTGATCCCAGCGCGGAGGGGAGAGAGTGATCACTGTGCGGAGGGGAGAGAGTGATCCCAGCGCAGAGGGGAGAGAGTGATCCCAGCGCGGATGGAAGAGAGTGATCCCAGAGCGGAGGGGAGAGAGTGATCCCAGATCGGAGGGAAGAGAGTGATCCCAGCACGGAGGGGAGAGAGTGATCCCAGCATAGAGGGGTGAGAGCAATCTCAACGCAGAGGGGAGAGAGTGATCCCAGTGCGGAGGGGAGAGAGTGATCCCAGCGCGGAGAGAAGAGAGTGATCCCTGCGCAGAGGGAAGAGAGTGATCCCAGCGCACAGAGCAAAGCGCGATCCCAGCGCAGAGGGGAGCGAGTGATCCCAGTGCAGAGGGAAGAGAGTGATCCCAACGCAGAGGGCAGTGAGTAATCCCAGCACGTAGGGTAGAGAGCGATCACAGCGCGGAGGGGACAGTGATCCCAGTGCTGAGGGGAGAGAGTGATCCTAGCACGGAGACGAGACAGTGATCCCAAGCCGGAGGGCAGAGAGTAATCCCAGCACGGAGGGTAGAGAGTGATCCCAACCCGGAAGGGAGAGAGTGATCCCAGTGCGGAGGGGAGAGACCAATCCCAGCGCAGAGGGGAGAGAGTGATCCCAGTGCGGAGGGGAGAGACCAATCCCAGCGCAGAGGGGAGAGAGTGATCCCAGTGCGGAGGGGAGAGAGTGATCCCAGCGCAGAGGGGAGAGAGTGATCCCAGTGCGGCGGGGAGAGAGTGATCCCAGCGTGGAGGGGAGAGAGTGATCCCAGCGCGGAGCGGAGATATTGACCCAGCACGGAGGGGAGAGAGTGATCCCAGCGCAGAGGGGAGAGAGCGATCCCAGAGCGGAGGGTAGAGAGTGATCCCAGCATAGAGGGGAGAGAGCAAACCCAAAGCAGAGGGGAGAGAGTGATCCCAGTGCAGAGGGAAGAGAGTGATCCGAGCGCAGAGGGCAGAGAGTGATCCCAGTGCAGAGGGGAGAGAGTGATCCCAGCACGGAGGGGAGAGAGTGATCCCAGCACAGAGGGAACAGAGTAATCCGAGCGCAGAGGGGAGAGAGTGATCCCAGTGCGGAGGGGAGAGACCAATCCCAGCGCAGAGGGGAGAGAGTGATCCCAGTGCGGCGGGGAGAGAGTGATCCCAGCGCGGAGGGGAGAGAGTGATCCCAGAGCGGAGGGTAGAGAGTGATCCCAGCATAGAGGGGAGAGAGCAAACCCAAAGCAGAGGGGAGAGAGTGATCCCAGTGCAGAGGGAAGAGAGTGATCCAAGCGCAGAGGGCAGAGAGTGATCCCAGTGCAGAGGGGAGAGAGTGATCCCAGCACGGAGGGGAGAGAGTGATCCCAGCACAGAGGGAACAGAGTAATCCGAGCGCAGAGGGGAGAGAGTGATCCCAGTGCGGAGGGGAGAGTGTGATTCCAGTGGGGAGGGGAGTGCGCGATCCCAGCGTGGAGGGGAGAGAGTGATCCCAGCGCATAGGGAAGAGAGTGATCCCAGCGCGGAGGAGAGAGAGTGATCCCAGCGCACAGAGCAGAGCGCGATCCCAGCGCAGAGGGGAGCGAGCGATTCCAGTGCAGAGGGAAGAGAGTGATCCCAACGCAGAGGGCAGTGAGTAATCCCAGCATGTAGGGTAGAGAGCGATCACAGCGCGGAGGGGACAGTGATCCCATTGCTGAGGGGAGAGAGTGATCCTAGCACGGAGACGAGAGAGTGATCCCAAGCCGGAGGGCAGAGAGTAATCCCAGCACGGAAGGGAGAGAGCGATCCCAGCACGGAGGGGAGAGAGTGATCCCAACCCGGAAGGGAGAGAGTGATCCCAGTGCGGAGGGGAGAGACCAATCCCAGCGCAGAGGGGAGAGAGTGATCCCAGTGCTGAGGGGAGAGAGTGATCCCAGCGCGGAGGGGAGAGAGTGATCCCAGCACGGAGGAAAGAGAGTGTTCCCAGCGCACAGAGCAGAGCGCGATCCCAGCGCAGAGGGGAGCGAGTGATCCCAGTGCAGAGGGAAGAGAGTGATCCCAACGCAGAGGGCAGTGAGTAATCCCAGCACGTAGGGTAGAGAGCGATCACAGCGCGGAGGGGACAGTGATCCCATTGCTGAGGGGAGAGAATGATCCTAGCATGGAGACGAGAGAGTGATCCCAAGCCGGAGGGCAGAGAGTAATCCCAGCACGTTGGGTAGAGAGCGATCCCAGCACGGAGGGGAGAGAGTGATCCCAACCCGGAAGGGAGAGAGTGATCCCAGTGCGGAGGGGAGAGACCAATCCCAGCGCAGAGGGGAGAGAGTGATCCCAGTGCGGCGGGGAGAGAGTGATCCCAGCGCGGAGGGGAGAGAGTGATCCCAGCACGGAGGGGAGAGAGTGATCCCAGCGCGGAGGGGAGAGTGATCCCAGCGCGGAGGGGAGAGAGTGATCCCTGTGCGGAGGGGAGAGAGTGATCCCAGCGCAGAGGGGAGAGAGTGATCCCAGCGCGGATGGAAGAGAGTGATCCCAGAGCGGAGGGGAGAGAGTGATCCCAGATCGGAGGGAAGAGAGTGATCCCAGCACGGAGGGGAGAGAGTGATCCCAGCATAGAGGGGTGAGAGCAATCTCAACGCAGAGGGGAGAGAGTGATCCCAGTGCGGAGGGGAGAGAGTGATCCCAGCGCGGAGGGGAGAGAGTGATCCCTGCGCAGAGGGAAGAGAGTGATCCCAGCGCACAGAGCAAAGCGCGATCCCAGCGCAGAGGGGAGCGAGTGATCCCAGTGCAGAGGGAAGAGAGTGATCCCAACGCAGAGGGCAGTGAGTAATCCCAGCACGTAGGGTAGAGAGCGATCACAGCGCGGAGGGGACAGTGATCCCAGTGCTGAGGGGAGAGAGTGATCCTAGCACGGAGACGAGACAGTGATCCCAAGCCGGAGGGCAGAGAGTAATCCCAGCACGGAGGGTAGAGAGTGATCCCAACCCGGAAGGGAGAGAGTGATCCCAGTGCGGAGGGGAGAGACCAATCCCAGCGCAGAGGGGAGAGAGTGATCCCAGTGCGGAGGGGAGAGACCAATCCCAGCGCAGAGGGGAGAGAGTGATCCCAGTGCGGAGGGGAGAGAGTGATCCCAGCGCAGAGGGGAGAGAGTGATCCCAGTGCGGCGGGGAGAGAGTGATCCCAGCGCGGAGCGGAGATATTGACCCAGCACGGAGGGGAGAGAGTGATCCCAGCGCGGAGGGGAGAGAGTGATCCCAGAGCGGAGGGTAGAGAGTGATCCCAGCATAGAGGGGAGAGAGCAAACCCAAAGCAGAGGGGAGAGAGTGATCCCAGTGCAGAGGGGAGAGAGTGATCCCAGCGCGGAGGGGAGAGAGTGATCCCACTGCGTAGGGGAGAGAGTGATCCCAGAGCGGAGGGGAGAGAGTGATCCCAGAGCGGAGGGAAGAGAGTGATCCCCACACGGAGGGAAGAGAGTGATCTCAGCATGGAGTGGAGGGAGCGATCCCAGAGCGGAGGGGAGAGAGTGATCCCAGAGCGGAGGGAAGAGAGTGATCCCAGAGCGGAGGGGTGAGGGTGATCCCAGCGCAGAGGGAAGGGAGTGATCCCAGCGCGGAGGGAAGAGAGTGATCCTATCGCGGAGTTGAGGGAGCGATCCCAGTGCAGAGGGGAGAGTGATCCCAGCACGGAGGGGAGAGAGTGATCCCAGCGCGGAGGGGAGAGAGTGATCCGAGCACAGACGGGAGTGAGTGTACCCAGCGCAGAGGGGAGAGAGTGATCCGAGCGCGGAGGGGAGAGCGATCCCAGCGCGAAGGGAAGAGAGTGATCCCAGCGCGGAGGGAAGAGAGTAATCCCAGCACGGAGGAGAGAGAGTGATCCCAGCACGGAGGGGAGAGAGTGGTCCCAGCGCGGAGGGGAGAGAGTGATCCGAGCACAGACGGGAGTGAGTGTACCCAGCGCAGAGGGGAGAGAGTGATCCCAGCATGGAGGGAAGAGAGTGATCCCAGCGCGGAGTTGAGGAGGCGATCGCAGTGCGGAGGGGAGAGAGTGATCGCAGCGCGGAGGGGAGAGAGTGATCCCAGCGCGGAGGGGAGCGAGTGATCCCAGCGCGGAGGGGAGAGCAATCCCAGCGCGGAGGGGAGAGAGTGATCCCTGTGCGGAGGGGAGAGAGTGATCCCAGCGCAGAGGGGAGAGAGTGATCCCAGCGCGGATGGAAGAGAGTGATCCCAGAGCGGAGGGGAGGGAGTGATCCCAGATCGGAGGGAAGAGAGTGATCCCAGCACGGAGGGGAAAGAGTGATCCCAGCATAGAGGGGTGAGAGCAATCTCAACGCAGAGGGGAGAGAGTGATCCCAGTGCGGAGGGGAGAGAGTGATCCCAGCGCGGAGGGGAGAGAGTGATCCCTGCGCAGAGGGAAGAGAGTAATCCCAGCGCGGAGGAGAGAGAGTGATCCCAGCGCACAGAGCAAAGCGCGATCCCAGCGCAGAGGGGAGCGAGTGATCCCAGTGCAGAGGGAAGAGAGTGATCCCAACGCAGAGGGCAGTGAGTAATCCCACCACGTAGGGTAGAGAGCGATCACAGCGTGGAGGGGACAGTGATCCCATTGCTGAGGGGAGAGTGTGATCCTAGCACGGAGACGAGACAGTGATCCCCAGCCGGAGGGCAGAGAGTAATCCCAGCACGGAGGGGAGAGAGCGATCCCAGCACGGAGGGGAGAGAGTGATCCCAACCCGGAAGGGAGAGAGTGATCCCAGTGCGGAGGGGAGAGACCAATCCCAGCGCAGAGGGGAGAGAGTGATCCCAGTGCGGCGGGGAGAGAGTGATCCCAGCGCGGAGGGGAGAGAGTGATCCCAGCACGGAGGGGAGAGCGATCCCAGCGCGGAGGGGTGAGAGTGATCCCAGCGCGGAGGGGAGATATTGACCCAGCACAGAGGGGAGAGAGTGATCCCTGCGCGGAGGGAAGAGAGTGATCCCAGCATAGAGGGGAGAGAGCAATCCCAAAGCAGAGGGGAGAGAGTGATCCCAGTGCAGAGGGGAGAGAGTGATCCCAGCGCGGAGGGGAGAGAGTGATCCCACTGCGTAGGGGAGAGAGTGATCCCAGAGCGGAGGGGAGAGAGTGATCCCAGAGCGGAGGGAAGAGAGTGATCCCCACACGGAGGGAAGAGAGTGATCTCAGCATGGAGTAGAGGGAGCGATCCCAGAGCGGAGGGGAGAGAGTGATCCCAGAGCGGAGGGAAGAGAGTGATCCCAGAGCGGAGGGGTGAGGGTGATCCCAGCGCAGAGGGAAGGGAGTGATCCCAGCATGGAGGGGAGAGAGTGATCCCAGCACGGAGGGAAGAGAGTGATCCTATCGCGGAGTTGAGGGAGCGATCCCAGTGCAGAGGGGAGAGTGATCCCAGCACGGAGGGGAGAGAGCAATCCCAGCGCGGAGTTGAGGGAGTGATCGCAGCGTGGAGGGGAGAGAGTGATCCCAGCGCGGAGGGGAGAGAGTGATCTGAGCACAGACGGGAGTGAGTGAACCCAGCGCAGAGGGGAGAGAGTGATCCCAGCATGGAGGGAAGAGAGTGATCCCAGCGCGGAGTTGAGGAGGCGATCGAAGTGTGGAGGGGAGAGAGTGATCGCAGCGCGGAGTGGAGAGAGTGATCCCAGCGCGAAGGGGAGAGAGTGATCCCAGCGCGGAGGGAAGAGAGTGATCCCAGCACGGAGGGAAGAGAGTGATCCCATCGCAGAGTTGAGGGAGCGATCCCAGTGCAGAGGGGAGAGTGATCCCAGCACGGAGGGGAGAGAGCAATCCCAGTGCGGAGTTGAGGGAGTGATCGCAGCGTGGAGGGGAGAGAGTGATCCCAGCGCGGAGGGGAGAGAGCGATCCCAGCGCGGAGTTGAGGGAGCGATCCCAGCGCGGATGGGAGAGAGTGATCACAGCGTGGAGGGAAAAGAGTGATCCGAGCAGAGAGGGGAGAGAGTAATCCCAGTGCAGAGGGAAGGGAGTGATCCGAGCGCAGAGGGGAGAGAGTGATCCCAGTGCGGAGGGGAGAGAGTGATCCCAGAGCGGAGGGGAGAGAGTGATCCCAGCGCGGAGGGGAGAGAGTGATCACAGTGCGGAGGGGAGAGAGTGATCCCAGAGCGGAGGGAAGAGAGTGATCCCAGCACCGAGGGAAGAGAGTGATCCCAGCGCGGAGGGGAGGGAGCGATCCCAGCGTGGAGGGGAGAGAGTGATCACAGTGCGGAGGGGAAAGAGTGATCCCAGAGCGGAGGGGTGAGGGTGATCCCAGCGCAGAGGGAAGGGAGTGATCCCAGCACGGAGGGGAGAGAGTGATCCCAGCGCGGAGGGAAGAGAGTGATCCGAGCGCGGAGGGGAGAGAGTGATCCCAGCGCGGCGGGGAGAGAGTGATCCCAGCACGGAGTTGAGGGAGCGATCGCCGCGCGGAGGGGAGAGACTGATCCCAGCGCGGAGGGAAGAGAGTGATCCCAGCGAGGAGGGGAGAGAGTGATCCCAGCGCGGAGTTGAGGGAGTGATCCCAGTGCGCAGGGGAGAGTGATCCCAGTTTGAGGGGAGAGAGTGATCCGAGCGCGGAGGGGAGAGAGATCCCAGCGCGAAGGGGAGAGAGTGATCCCAGCCCGGAGGGAAGAGAGTGATTCCAGCATGGAGTGGAGAGAGATCCCAGCGCGGAGTTGAGGGACCGATCCCAGCGCGGTGGGGAGAGAGTGATCCCAGCGCGGAGGGGAGAGAGCGATCCCAGTGCAGAGGGAAGAAAGTGATCCCAGCGTGAAGGGGAGAGAGTGATCCCAGAGCAGAGGGAAGAGAGTGATCCCAGCGTGAAGGGGAGAGAGTGATCCCAGTGCAGAGGGAAGAGAGTGATCCGAGCGCAGAGGGCAGAGAGTGATCCCAGTGCAGAGGGGAGAGAGTGATCCCAGAGCGGAGTTGAGGTAGCGATCCCAGTGCGGAGAGGAGAGACTGATCCCAGCACGGAGGGCAGAGAGCAATCCCAGCACGGAGGGCAGAGAGCAATCCCAGCACGGAGGGCAGAGAGCGATCCTACTGTGGAAGGGAGAGAATGATCCCAGCACAGAGGGGACAGTGTCATCCCAGCGTGGAGGAGAGAGAGTTATCGCAGTGCAGAGATGAGAGAGTGACCCCAGCGGGAATGGGAGAGAGTGATCCAAGCACGGAGGGAAAAGAGTGATCCCAGCGTGGAGGAGAGAGAGTTATCCCAGTGCAGAGGAAAGAGAGCGATCCCAGCACGGAGGAGAGAGAGCGATCCCAGCACAGAGGGGAGAGAGCGATCCCAACACAGAGGGCAGAGAGTAATCCAAGCGCGGAGTGGAGAGCGCGATCTCAGCGCGGAGGGGACAGAGTGATCCCAGTGCAGAGGAGAGAGAGCGATCCCAGCGCAGAGGGGAGAGAGTGATCCCAGCACGAAGTGGATGGAGTGATCCCAACACGGAGGAGAGAGAGCGATCCCAGCACAGACGGGAGAGAGCGATCCCAACACGGAGGGCAGTGAGTAATCCCAGCACGGAGGGAGAGAGTGATCCCAACACGGAGGGAAGAGAGCAATCCCAGCGCGAATGGGAGAGAGTGATCCCAGTGCAGAGGGGAGAGAGTGATCCCCGTGCAGAGGGGAGAGAGCAATCCCAGCACGAAGTGGATGGAGCGATCCCAGCACAGACGGGAGAGAGTGATCGCTGCACAGAGGGGAGAGAACGATCCCAACACAGAGGGCAGAGAGTAATCCCACTGCGGAGTGGAGAGCGTGATCTCAGCGCAGAGTGGACAGAGTGATCCCAGCGTGGAGAGGAGAGAGTAATCCCAATCCGGAAGGGAGAGAGCGATCCCAGCGCGAAGGGGAGAGAGTGATCCCAGCACGAAGTGGATGGAGCGATCCCAGCACAGAGGAGAGAGAATGATCCCAGCACGAAGTGGTTGGAGCCATCCCAGCACGGAGGAGAGAGAATGATCCCAGCGCGGAGGGGGGAGAGTGATCCCAGTGCGGAGTGGAGAGCGCGATCTCAGCACGGAGGGGACAGGGTGATCCCAGCACGGATGGGAGAGAGTGATCCCAGTGCGGAGGAGAGAGTGTGATCCTAGTGCAGAGGGAAGAGAGTGCTCCCAGCGCGGAGAGGAGGGAGTAATCCCAATCCGGAGGGCAGAGAGTAATCCCAGTGCAGAAGGGAGAGAGTGATCCCAGCGCGGAGTGGAGAGCGTGATCTCAGCGCAGAGTTGAGGGAGCGATCGCAGCGCAGAGGGGAGAGAGTGATCCCAACATGGAGGGGAGAGAGCAATCCCAGCGCGAATGGGAGAGAGTGATCCGAATGCAGAGGGAAGAGAGCGATCCCAGCGTGAAGGGGAGAGAGTGATCCCAGCGCGGAGTTGAGGGAGCGATCGCAGCGCAGAGGGGAGAGAGTGATCCCAGCGCGGAGGGAAGAGAGTGATCCCAGTGCAGAGGGAAGAGAGTGATCCCAGCATAGAGGGGAGAGAGCAATCCCAACGCAGAGGGGAGAGTGTGATCCTAGTGCGGAGGGAAGAGAGTGATCCCAGCACGAGGGGGAGAGAGCGATCCTAACACGGAGGGCAGAGAGTAATCCCAGCACGGAGAGGAGAGCGTGATCTCAGCGTGGAGGGGAGAGAGTGATCCCTGCGTGGATGGGAGAGAGCAATCCCAGTGCGGAGGGGAGAGAGTGATCCTAACGCGAAGAGGAGAGAGCGATCCCAGCGCGAAGAGGAGACAGTGATCCCAGCGCGGAAGGGGAGAGCACGATCCTACTGTGGAAGGGAGAGAATGATCCCAGCGCGGAGGGGAGACAGTGATCCCAGCGCAGAGGGGAGAGAGTGATCCCAGCATGGAGGGGAGAGAGTATTCCCAGAGTGGAGTGGAAGAGTGATCCCAGCGCGGAGGGGAGAGAGTGATCCCAGCGCGGAGGGGAGAGAGCGATCCCAGAGCGGAGTGGAAGAGTGATCCCAGTGCGGAAGGGGAGAGATGATCCCAGCATTGAGGGGATTGAGCGATCCCAGCGCGGAGGGGAGAGAGTGATCCCAATGCGGAGGGGAGACAGTGATCCGAGCACGAAGGGGAGAGAGTGATCCTAGTGCAGAGGGAAGAGAGTGATCCCAGCACAGAGGGGAGAGAGTGATCCTAGTGCAGAGGGAAGAGAGTGATCCCAGCACAGAGGGGAGAGTGCGATCCCAAAACAGTGGGGAGAGAGTCATCCCAGCGTGGAGGAGAGAGAGTTATCCCAGTGCAGAGATGAGAGAGTGATCCCAGCATGGAGGGGAGAGAGTGATCCCAGCGGGAATGGGAGAGAGTGATCCGAGCACGGAGGGAAAAGAGTCATCCCAGCGTGGAGGAGAGAGAGTTATCCCAGTGCAGAGATGAGAGAGTGAACCCAGCATGGAGGGGAGAGAGTGATCCCAGCACAGACGGGAGAGAGTGATCCCAGCATGGAGGGGAGAGAGTGATCCCAGTACAGACGGGAGAGAGTGAGCCCAGCACAGAGGGGAGAGAGCGATCCCAACACGGAGGGCAGAGAGTAATCCAAGCGCGGAGTGGAGAGCGCGATCTCAGCGCGAAGGGGACAGAGTGATCCCAGCGCTAATGGGAGAAAGCGATCCTAGTGAGGAGGAGAGAGAGAGTGATCCCAGCGCGAAATGGATGGAGTGATCCCAACACGGAGGAGAGAGAGCGATCCCAGCACAGACGGGAGAGAGTGATCCCAACACGGAGGGAAGAGAGCAATCCCAGCGCGAATGGGAGAGAGTGATCCCAGCACAGACGGGAGAGAGTGATCCCAGTGCAGAGGGGAGAGAGCAATCCCAGCACGAAGTGGATGGAGCGATCCCAGCACGGAGGAGAGAGAGCGATCCCAGCACAGACGGGAGAGAGTGATCCCAGCACAGAGGGGAGAGAACGATCCCAACACAGAGGGCAGAGAGTAATCCCAGCGCGGAGTGGAGAGTGTGATCTCAGCGCGGAGTGGACAGAGTGATCCCAGCGTGGAGAGGAGAGAGCGATCCCAGCGCGGAGGGGAGACAGCGATCCCACAGCGGAGTGGACAGAGTGATCCCAGCATGGATGGGAGAGAGTAATCCCAGTGTGGAGGGGAGAGAGTGATCCTAGCGCGAAGAGGAGACTGTGATCCCAGCACGGAGGGGAGAGTGTGATCCCAGCGTGGAGGAGAAAGAGTAATCCCAGCACAGAGGGGAGAGAATGATCCCAGAGCAGAGTGGAAGAGTGATCCCAGTGCGGAAGGGGTGAGAGTGATCCCAGCGCGGAGGGGAGAGAGAGATCCCAGCGCAGAGGGGAGAGAGTGATCCCAGCGCGGAGGGGAGAGAGTGATCCCAGCGCGGAGGGGAGAGAGTGATCCCAGCGCAGAGGGGAGAGAGCGATCCCAGAGCGGAGTGGAAGAGTGATCCCAGTGCGGAAGGGGAGAGAGTGATTCCAGCGAGGAGGAGAGAGAGTGATCCCAGCACGGAGGGAGAGAGCGATCCCAGAGCAGAGTGGAAGAGTGATCCCAGAGCGGAGGGGAGAGAGTGATTCCAGCGCGGAGGGGATTGAGCGATCCCAGCGCGGAGGGTAGAGAGTGATCCCAGTGCAGAGGGAAGATAGTGATCCCAATGTGGAGGGGAGAGCGCGATCCCAGCGCGAATGGGAGAAAGTGATCCCAGTGCGGAGGAGAGAGAGTTATCCCAGTGCAGAGGGAAGAGAGTGATCCCAGCGCTGAGGGAAGATAGTGATCCCAGCGTGGAGAGGAGGGAGTGATCCCAATCAGGAGGGCAGAGAGTAATCCCAGTGCAGAAGGGAGAGAGTGATTCCAACACGGAGGGGAGAGAGCAATCCCAGCACGAAGAGGAGAGAGTGATCTCAGCGCGGAGGGAAGAGAGTGATCCCCGTGCAGAGGGAAGAGAGTGATCCCAGCGCGGAGGGAAGAGAGTGATCCCAGCATAGAGGGGAGAGAGCAATCCCAACGCAGAGGGGAGAGTGTGATCCCAGTGCAGAGGGGAGCAAGTGATCTCAGTGCAGAGGGAAGAGAGTGATCCCAACACAGAGGGCAGTGAGTAATCCCAGCACGGAATGGAGAGAGTGATCCCAGCGCGGAGGGGAGAGACCGATCCTAACACAGAGGGCAGAGAGTAATCCCAGCACGGAGAGGAGAGCGTGATCTCCGCACGGAGGGGACAGAGTGATCCCAGCGTGGATGGGAGAGAGTAATCCCAGTGCGGAGGGGAGAGAGTGATCCTAGCGCGAAGAGGAGAGAGCGATCGCAGCGCGAAGAAGAGACAGTGATCCCAGCGCGGAGGAGAAAGAGTAATCCCAGCACAGAAGGGAGAGAATGATCCCAGCGCGGAGGGGAGAGAGTGATCCCAGCGCGGAGGGGAGAGAGTGATCCCAGCGCGGAGGGGAGAGAGTGATCCCAGCACGGAGGGGAGAGAGTGATCCCAGCGTGGAGGGGAGAGAGAGATCCCAGCACAGAGGGGAGAGAACAATCTCAGTGCAGAGGGGAGAGCGAACCCAATGCGGAGGGAAGTGAACAATCCCAGTGCGTATAGGAGAAAGATTCCAGTGGGGAGGATGGCTCTCCCCTCTGTGTTGGGCTCGCTCTCTCTCCTCTGTGCTGGGATCGCCCTCTCCCCTCTGTGCTGGGATCGCCCTCTCCCCTCTGTGCTGGGATCGCTCTCTCCCGTCTGTGCTGGTATCGCTCTCCCCTCTCCGTGCTGGTATTGCTCTCTGCCCGCCGCACGGGGATCGTTTTCCCCTCCGCTCTGGGATTGCAGTCGCCCCTCTGCGCTGGTTTGGCTTACTCGCCTCGCGCTGGGATCACTCTCTGCCCACCGCACTGGGATCATTTTCCCCTCCGCACTGGGATCGCTCTCTCCCCTCTGCGCTGGGATCGCTCTCTTCCCTCTGCGCTGGGATTGGTCCCATCTCCCACGGGTCTCCCTACCACTGATGTTGGGTGCTGCCAATGCTGAGGAGGCTGGCTCCGCCTTCACCCTGCCAAATACGCCACTAAAAGGAAAAGACCACATGTTTTATCTGCCTGATACTGTCTCCAAGTAAGTTCTTAGAAGGTGAAATAAATGGTGAAGACTTTGGGGTAACTTTATTCATGAGAATGGATGGATTGACATCGAGTGTTATTCACAGAAATGGGAGCAGCAGTATCCTTCCAGTTTGTACAAAGTTGTATTTGACTGAAAGCTGAGTTGATGTGATCATGAGCTCAGGTGGATGAACAATTCAGACTTCATTAAAGGTGATAATTACATGTGGATGAGGGTTTTTGGCTTGACTTTAACCTGCCTTCAGATTTAACACCTCCAGCATGGATTTTCTGGGGAACTGATCAGTACATGGGGATCTATCAACTACAGATTAACTACACTCCATGAAGGTTAACTTCTGTTAACTACAGTGTCAATTCTCTCTGGAAATGTTTAGCAGTGAGTACTTGTTCCCAGGGATGTTTGGAACTATCAGACAGTCAGGGGTGGATGAAGTCCTGGGTGGTTTCAAAAGCAAATCAAGAGAGAAAATATTGCCACCATCCATTACTGCAGCAACAACTACCGAAATACATTGCTGTAATATCTGAAAAGCTCAAAAGCTTAGCTGTGATGAAGGAAAATGCAAATATTCATGCTGCTCATCCCTAAGTTTCAACCGAGTACTTGAACCCAGTGAGTTCTATTTTATTGTGTGTATGGGTCCTAACCATAGTGATTGTAATGGGGTCAGCTAGCTGGACCTCATAGAATGAGTTCCCTGCTTGGGGCTGCCCACTTATGGGCGGCACAGTGACTGAGTGGTTAGCACTGCTGCCTTACAGCGCCAGGGACCCAAGTTCAATTCCAGCCTCAGGCAACTTTCTGTGTGGAGTTTGCTCATTCTCCCCTTGTCTGCGTGGGTTTCCTCCAGGTCTTCCAGTTTCCTCCTACGATCCAAAGATGTGCAGGTTAGGTGAATTGGCCATGCTGAATTGCCCGTGGTGCTAGGTGCATTAGTCAAGGATAAATATAGGGCAGTGGAACGGGTCTGGGTGGGTTACTCTTCGAGGGTCGGTGTGGACTTGTAGAGCCGAAGGGCCTGTTTCCATACTGTAAGGAATCTAATCTAATCAACTTGGCGCAGTCAGGGAGCCCTGGTTGATGAATATAAACAGAGATACTGGCACTCTTTTGCCTGATTCTGTATGAGGCAGTACTATAATTAAGGACTATTTGCATGTAAGTAAAGGGTGACTTGATGACAGTATACCAGTCTCTGTGGAGTTATTTCACTAAGTTTAGGCTCCCAAATACTACTTTTCTTGAGTTCAAGGTGCATTCCTTAAAATGGTTTGTTTACAACAAACTGGAGACACATATTCTCTTTGACTTTGGTAGAGTCTCTGCCTCTTTCTAGATCACCCTGCTTGATCATGTGACACACATCATCGTTACATCATTGTACATTATGACAATGTCTTATTATGTAAGAGATCCCGCTACATGTTGAGATTCGTCATGAAACAAGTGAAAGGGTGAGTTTAACCCTCAAACAAAAATGAATGGAAAAGTTAATTGTCGTAAGTAAAAACTTAACAACATAATTTTTACCGCTGCTTGAGCAGTGCTGCATTCACTATTTTGAAGTGATGGGAAGCATCAGAGGAAGTTTTTGTATTTCATCACTGATAAACATGTGGACATTTGACAAAGAGTTTGAGTGTCAAGTTTCGCCTTTGTAAATAAAGCTTGTTGATTTTCCTTGATGGCTGAGATGGCTCTGAACTTTGGAGTCCATGAAGATCCTGCTGAAGGATGTTCAACTTTCACCTCTGCCATTGAAACAAGACAATATATGTGAGATATTGCTGAGGGTGGAGGTAAGGAGGAGAACAGTAACTCTTGAGAAGTAGCTGCTTTGTGTAGTTTTAGCAAGGCTCTCTGATCTTTATACTTCTTTCTCTGTGAAATAAAGACAAACATTCCATTTGCCTTACCTATTATCTGCTGAACTTGGATGCTAACATTTTGTGGTTTATGTATGCAAACCACCAAATCCTTCTATTCGTTACCTATTTCCTGTCTTTCTACAGCTAAATAAGATTAGATTACTTACAATATGCAAACAGGCCCTTCGGCCCAATAAGCCCACACCGACCCTCCAAAGAGCAACCCATCCATTCACCCCTTTACCTAACACTATGGGCAATTTAGCATGGCCAATTCACCTGACCTGCACATCTTTGAACTGTGGGAGGAAACCGGAGCACCCAGAGGAAACCCACGCAGACACAGGGAGAATGTGCAAACTCCACACAGTCAGTCACCTGAGTTGGGAATTGAACCCAGATCCCTGACACTGTGAGGCAGCAGTGCTAACCACCGTGCCACCGTGCAACCCATGTTATCTCTTCTTCTTCTATGTTCATCTCTTCTTCCTACCAAAGTGCATAACATACATTGTTCTGAAGGTGTAGAAATTGAGAGAATTGAAAAGCTAGCAAGCTGTTTGACTGCTGGCTGCTGTACCTCCTGATACTGCCTGGCTTGCTGTGTTCTTCCAGCCTCCAGCCTATGTTGCATTCACAGAAGCTGACTGGCTTTGTTGTTTTGCTGAGCATCTCAGCTGGGCCCGCAGGACTTAGTGAAGCACAGAGAGTCCAGAACAAGGTAACAACGTAACACTTGGTTGAAACAACTAACTAAGAGCTATGTCGCCTGGATACAAAAACAAATTCAAATTTGTCCAATCAGTTTAAATTATGCCCCAAGATACCAAACTCCAATTAAGTTTAAATTTAGTATTTTGACAATATTAAAATCAATGAAATGATCCAATGTTTTGGGATATAAATATCAGACATTTTGAATAGTCAGCCAGAGTGGCAAAGAGCAGCTCGTGTCAACAGCTAGAGACACTGCTGGAAGAAAGGTCTGCTCTCTCAAAGGGACCTTTATCGATCAAAGACCCAGGAGGCAGGATTCCATAGAAAAAGAAAAGAAGATACAGGAAAATCTACAGAGGACACTCAGCGAAGCTGACTGGTTTTCAAACGAGATTTTTTTTTGTAAATCATAATTGGGAGTTTTATCAGACTAGTAGAGGGGAAGGTGAAAGATAGATTTAGAGAAAAGAGTTGTGAATAGTTGTTAATGAACTATTCTCTGTTAGACTTAAAGAATAAAGTTCTTAAATTTTTTTGTATTTTAAATATTGATTTTGGGGTTAGCTTTCTGCCTCTTGTATTTTAACAGATTACAGCATGGAATGACTCCTTTCTGTGTGTCTGGTTTAAATTAACAGAGGAATTTACCCCATGTTATAACAGTTTGGGAGCTCATCCAGACTTAACAATTTGGGTCTCGGATCCGTGATTTGAACAGGTTTAGACAGATCCAGTCCAAGATTTGGACAGATTTGAATAGATTTGGGGTATGAAAAAGCCCAGTAGATTTAAACACTTGCAGTTTAGTATCCAAGATCTTTAAATAAAATGTACGTGAGACAATTTGTTTAATTTCAGTGACTTGTGGTTGATTAAATTAAAAGTGAGAGAAATGGCTCTTAAAATTGCAAGTCAGGCAGCATCAGGAGATGGAGAAGTCCGACATTTCGGGTGGAACCCTTCTTCAGGACCGGGGGTGTGTGTAAGGGGGGCTGCAGATAAAGGGGAGGTTGCAGTTTGGTGAGGTAGGGATAGGTGAACACAGGTAGAGGGTGCAACTTGGTTGGTGGATGGGAGAAATGAATCCATTTGGGAGGTGGAAAGAAGGATCAATCAGAGGAATGGAAGGGTGTGGGAGGAGGTTGCTGGGAAGGGAGTTGGGGAGTGGGGAGGGGAGGGGGGAGATGAGAGTGGAGTATCTTTGAAATTGGAGAACTCAATGTTGAGTCTTCCAGGCTGCAGGCTGCCCAGGCAGAGGGGGAGGTGTTGTTCTTCCAAATAGCTGCCTGATTCGCTGTGGCAATGAAGGAGGCTGAGGATGGTCATGTCGGAAAGAGAGTGGGAAGGGGAATTAAAATGAATGGTGACTGGGTGGTGAGGTTGGCTTCTGCAGGGCCCAGCTGAGATGCTCAGCAAAACAACAAAGCCAGTCAGCTTCTGTGAATGCAACATAGGCAGGAAGCTGGAAGAACACAGCAAGCCAGGCAGTATCAGGAGGTACAGCAGCCAGCAGTCAAACAGACTGAGAGCAATACATACTGAACCTATTTGGAGAGCTCAAAGCAGCACGAAATTGTGAAAACTGAAAAAGGAGAGTCTTACCAGAGCCACAAGGGGAAAGATCTGAATTTTAAACTTAGGATTTGTCAACATCAGACACTCAAAGTTAGTTAACTCCCTTAGAAGGGTAAAAGTTCATATCTTTAAGGGAAAAAAAATTAAGGCAAAGAAGCTAAAACAAGATGTAAACTATTACATTTAGAAAAAAAAGTTTAAAGTTCAGGAAAATCAGTAAAAACATACTTTGAGAAAGGACAGCTGTTAAGAAGCTGATTAAATTGTTACTATAATTTGATTAATTAGGGTGAGAAAGTTGAAGGCAAAAGAAGAGTTTATTAAAATAAATCAGTGTCTTGAGAAGAAATTGAATTTCATTGTGCAACTAAAGATATTCTTAAAGAAGCAATAACAGCAAAACACAATTCTTTTTCAATTTAAAATGGCATAACTATTTTAGTGAAGAAGCAGAGACAGTGCAAATAACCACGGGTGGAGAAATGTTGAAGAAGAAATTTAAATGACATAAATTTAGTCTTTATTCCATCTTAGGAGAATATAAACAAAACAATATTTCTTAATTTTAAAACATTTTGGGACCTTCAAATCACTCTCTTGCCTGCTGCTATACTCTTGCAACCTTGAAACCTTTTCAGCACAAGTAACTGGATAATTCTGAAACTTTACAACATTTGTAAATGTTAATAATCAGAAATTAAAGGAAATCTTTTGAAAGGAAAATATGCAGATAAAAGTTAAAAATCTTCTTCATGAAAAAGCTTTAAAAGCATTTCATCTTCATCATCCAGTAAGTAAAGAAAATAATTACAATATTTTTAAACATTGCTGTGGTAGATGATGTTAAATGCAATTTGAAGTGATTGTATTATTCAAAAAAAACAGCAAAACCAGTTACAGTACAAAGAGTTTAAAATTCTTACAAGAGCTTTCAAAGTAAATGACTTAAATAAGAAAAACATCAGCCATTCAAACAATGGCAATCAAGAAAAATATTACACCAAGTACCAGTCATATAATAGAGACAAAAATTTTTAACAACTTCCAGAAGAAAGAGTCTGTAATTTTATGAATGGTTTTTACAGAACTGATTTGCAATGGATTTTTAGCGGAATTTCTGATCCGTTTATTTCAGAGATTTTGCAATCAGAAGAAGAGCTCCCATTAGAAAGAGCTGTCCACATGATGGAGGAAGTTGAGAAACTCAATAACAGCCCAAGAGAACGATGAATAACTCAACTCCTGATTCCTCAAAACCTCTTCACCATTTGCAAGGCACAGGTGGGGAGTTACATGGGATGTTTCTCACTTGCCAGGATAACTGCAGCTCTAACAACACTCAAGAAGTTCAACACCAATAAAGATGAAGCAACCTGTTTGATTGGTGCCCAAGTCCAATATTCACTCCCTTCGCACTAATGCACATTGGCAGCAGAGTAACTTGTCTATAAGAAGCACTGCAATAACTCACCAAGGTAGCTTAGACAGCTCCTTCCAAACCCGTGACCATAAGACTATAAGACATAGGAGTGGAAGTAAGGCCATTCGGCCAATCGAGTCCATTCCGCCATTCAGTCATGGCTGATGGGTATTTCAACTCCACTTACCAGCATTCTCCCCATAGCCCTTAATTCCTTGTGACATCAAGAATTTATCAATCTCTGCCTTGAAGACATTTAGCGTCCTAGCCTCCACTGCACTCTGTGGCAGTGAATTCCACCTCTACATCTAGAAGGATAAAGGCAGCAGGTACATGGTAACACCACAAGCTGCAAGTTCCCTTCATTTATTCACTGTTGCTATGTCAAAATCCTGAAACTGCCTTCCTAACAGCACTGTATGTGTCCCTATCCTCCAAGAACTGCAGCAGCTCCCGTTACTTCCTCAAGGGCAGTTAGGGATAGGAAATAAACCATGGCCCAATTACTGACACCCATATTCCAGGAATGAATAAAAAGTATCTGAATCAGTCATAAATTTCAAAAGGAAATTGCATGTGTATTTGAAAAGAAAAAGTTTTCAGAGCTCTGGGGAAGATACTGGGTTTAATTAGACAGCTCTAACAACCAGCCTGCCCAGACAGGAATGGCTGAATGATGTATTTTGTTCTATGATTCTAATTTACCTCCAGTACTTAGTTAACCAAACATAAATTTACTTGCATGAGCATGCACAACTTCTGAAGGTCACCTTGCATTATTTGTTGACTTGTGTTTTACATCTTTTTGTGCATCAAGGATTCACTTCTCATGTTTATGATATGGCTACATTAATATTTCAGTGATGGGACTTCAATTTGGCTGAAAATGTGTTTATGATTATTGCCATTCTTACTATTTAAAGCTTATTCTGCTCATGTCTACTGTTTTCCAAATTTGACTGGAAAAGAGCTTTCCAAGCTGAAAGTACATCACAGCCTTGTGGACCTGTGTGCTATGATTTCCTGGTCATTTTCCAAGATATGTAGCTCACCTTTAACAATGCAGCCTTGAGAAGCACCCACATCAGCTGGTAAAACATGAAAAACTAAAATGTCTCTTTAATACTTAAATTATAAGTGGGTGTCACTAGTTGGGTAAAAATTTATTTTCTATCCCTAACTGCCCTTGAGAAGGTGATGGGTGTTGCTGACTTGAATGGCTGTAGATCTTGGAGAGTAGGGCACATAAAGTGCTGTCAGGAAAGGAGGTTCAACATTTTGACACAGCAACATTGGATGACATGGTGCCTTGGTGGCTAGCATTGCTGCCTCACAGCATCAGGGGACCCAATTTCAATTCCAGCCTTGAGCAACTGTCTATGTGGAGTTTGCACATTCTCCCTGTGTCTGTGTGGGTTTCCTCCCACAGTCCAAAAGATGTGCAGGTGAGGTGAATTGGCCATGCTAAATTGCCCATCGTGTTCAGGGATATGTAGGTTAGATGCCTTAGTCTGGGGTAAATATAGGGGAATGGGTCTAGGTGGGTTACTCTTCAAAGGGTTGGTGTGGACTTGTTGGGTTGAAGAGCCTGTTTCCACACTGTAGGGATTCTAATTCTAAGAAAAAATCAGTGAAGAAATAAGGAGAACCTGCAGCTAGTTTGATGCAGATTGAACATCCCCAAAGCATTGGACTTACTGGTGTAGGTTTGCTCGCTGAGCTGTAGGTTTGATATCCAGATGTTTCATTACCTGGCTAGGTAACATCATCAGTGGCAACCTCCAAGTGAAGCGAAGCTGTTGTCTCCTGCTTTCTATTTATATCTTTCTCCTGGACGGGGTTCCTGGGGTTTGTGGTGATGTCATTTCCTGATTGTTTTCTGAAGGGTTGACAGATGGTATCTAGATCTATGTGTTTGTTTATGGCGTTGTGGTTGGAGTGCCAGGCCTCTAGGAATTCTCTGGCTGTATCAGAACACTATTCCAACGAGCCACCACACACTGCAGCACAGACGAACTTCGGAAAACAGAGGAGAATCACCTAAACAATGTATTCAAGAAGAACGGATACTCAAAAAATACAGTCCGCAAATTCCTCAAGAACAAACCACAACAAGCAGACTAAACACAGCCAGAAACCCTAACCACCTTACCATATATCAAAGAAGTTTCAGAAATGACAGCCAGACTACTAAGACCCCTCAGAATCCTAGTAGCACACAAACCCACCGACACTCTCAAACAAAAACTAACAAACTTAAACGACCCAGTACAACCCATGGACAAAACCAACGTCATCTACAAAATTCCATGCAAGGACTGCCATAAGCACTACATAGGATAAACAGGAAGAAACAGGTTAGCCACCAGGATACAGGAACACCAGCTAGCCACATAAAGACACAACCTTTTATCCCTCGTAGCCTTACACACGGATGAAAAAAACCACCAATTCGACTGGGACAACACATCTATCCTGGGACAGGCTAAGCAAAGACATGCCAGAGAATTCCTAGAGACCTGGCACTCCAACCACAACGCCATAAACAAACACATAGATCTAGATACCATCTGTCAACCCTTCAGAAAACGAGCAGGAAATGATATCACCAAAAACCCCAGGAACCCCGTCCAGGAGAAAGATATAAATAGAAAGCAGGAGACAACAGCTTCGCTTCACTTGGAGGTCGCCACTGATGATGTTACCTAGCCAGGTAATGAAACATCTGGATATCAAACCTACAGCTCAGCGAGCAAAACCTACACCCTAAACCTCAACCTGAGCTACAAACCTTCACAAACCTTGCATTGGACTTACTGTCTTACCAGGTGATTATTCAAAATGGTTAAATAAAAGAATAGCTCCTTTCCAAACCTCAGGATGCCCGAGACCTCTTTATGTTATTTTTATGAAACGTAATCACTACTGTTATGTAGGAAACACTGCAGCCAATTTGGACTGAGTAAGCTGCTGGAAACATCTTCCCCATCTGTAAAAAGTTATGAAAGATGAAAATGAGTGCATTGATTCAGCCCGCCACTTCATTCTGTGAGAGTGTGATTAAACTAAAGGGTGACCTCCAACCAAAGAGCACCAGCAGGATCTCCAATCCTCACTATTGAGCAAGACCACATTGGCTAATTACGTCAACTGGATCATCGCAAACAACTTAGTCCCTGTTTATGTCACCACTGCAACTTCCCCTATTCTGCAAGGTGAAGTAACTTAAGGGCTGGTGGCTTGCTGGATTTTGCATTCTACATTCAAGCATGCTACATGCCACATATCAGGGTTAAATATCCTTGTATCTATCACATTAAATGCTGGGGGGAGCTTATGTTTGAAATTTATCACAACCTGCTTCCTCTGCACGAAGGACTTGTCAAGGTTGTCAGATTGAGAACAATAAAGGTAGGTTTTAAGGAGATTGCAATGAAAAATAAAGACAAAAAGTTTAGTTTAAGTATAAAATGTAGCTATCTCGTGCTAACTTTTCATTTAAATGCGTATCATTCGTGATTCATTTCTAATTTAGAATCAAACAATTTTGACATTAATACACTCCACATTATGTATCACATATACATAAATGTTGTTACAATTCTGGTGAAATTTGAAAAGGATATCTTTCCTCGTTAAGGAACATTTCAGCAGACTTACTGTAACCTGAGCAGGCTAATCAAAAATTTAAACTGATATAGTCATGCTGCCTGGCCTCAACTTAACTTATAGTAAACAACTTGTTTCTGTGAAATTGAACGATTGCAGATCATGTACTAGCGGGATCCAGACTTATTGATGTGTTCATTGATTCTGTTCATACTTGTAGTCATTGGGCTCTGAGGGTTGCATGATCAGAAGTAATTTGACCTTCAGTGTGAATTAATCAAACAGCAGATGGTCAAGATTCAGCAAATCTATTCTTTCCTTTCTTCAGAACCATTGCCACCATATTGTGTCCCACTGAGTTTTTATTCTCAGTTTGTCACAGTGCCAGAATCTGAATTGCAGCATTTGCCAAGCATTGATGTTTGGCCCACTTGGCACTTTGTTTTTATCAAAACTGAACAAGAAGTATTTAGAAGTACTTTATACAGTTAAGGAAACATCATGGGAACTTGGAAGGAGTTATGTTCATGCTGAGACTCAATCCAGTGATCGTACACTTACTTCAATGACTTGATTTTAAAAGGTGCAGCATTCATTAAACAAAAATTGGCAAACTTTTTCTTGTTTTCCAAACACTTGGAGTGCTGTAATTTGTTTTAAATCATGTCATTATATCACGAAAAAAAAACCAATTACATAGTTTGCACATATCCTTCCAGCAGAGTGAAGCACAAATGTTGTGGAATTTCTCTGTTCTTGTTGTTTGGCTTGAAATTGTAGTCCCACAAAACTGTACTTTTAGTTTCCTCAGGTTACCAAGCAGTATGGATCTGTGTATAAAGTAGTTGTGATCTCAATTGGAGCTGGCACTCATAAACTATGGAAGTGTTAATCCTGTTTTGGATTGATTGAAAGTCTGACTTGTAAAGTACGCTGCATGCATTAAAGGCAACTGATTTTTCTATGTCTATGACCTTGTTTATCCCTGAAAAATAGAGTAGCGTTAACAAGCTTTAAGTGCTTTAAAATGGACCCACCCTAATTGTCACATATAGTCCTTCTAGTCATTGAATCAAAGCATTTTTACAGCATTGAAAAGGCTCTTCAGCCCATTGTGAACATGCCAATCATCAAACATCTATCTATTCAATTCCCATTTTGATTTTCCTAACTTGATCCTGATGTGGACCTGGATATATGTGGTCAATATCCTTCCCAAAACATGTGGAAAGCTTCTTTAAGTGTTCAAATAAAGGCCCAAGACATGTCGTTAGGTGATATTTATAAAGCAAAGCTCTGCCTACCAAACTTTGCCATGGATCAAATGACCCAAAGATTCCTGAAGAAGGGCTCATGCCCGAAACATCGATTCTCCTGCTCTTTGGATGCTGCCTGACCTGCTGCACTTTTCCAGCAACACATTTTCAGCTCAAATGACCCAAAACCCTTCAAGAGACTGCTACAACACATGACTGAAATGATTTTCCTTTTACTTTTGTAGAGTGAGGATGAACAATATTTCTGACCCCACAGAAATATTCCAACCAACTGCTAGTGCATTGAATGCCTCCTGTTGTCCATCCTTTGCTTTCCATCTCTTCTTTTCCCTGCACACCCCTCTCTACCTCACCTAACCGAATCTTACACTGTCATCTCACTCACTCTCCATATCTTGGTTTTCCCTTGGCAGGCCCACTTGGAACTTGCAACCTCTCACTCTCCAACCACTTGGAGAGCTCAGGCCTCTTGCTGCAGTCAGGGAGGTAGTGCAAATATACCGCTCAACTGCTATCCAATTACTGCATGAACTGTAATCAGTTTTACATCCAAATGTAAGGGAATCCCATAAAGGGCTGAAATGCTTTCACCTCATGATTCATAGAGACATGGAGCTTAAGAATATGCCATTCAGACTTTGAACCTGCTTCACATTCAATTATAGGTGGTCAGGATGTGGTTCATCTCCACTTTTCCGTCTGCTCTTGACTCCTTTGCCTATCAAAAACCTTTCTAACTCAGTTGAAAATCTTAGAATCCCCACAGTATGGAAACAGGCCTTTCAGCCCAACAAGTCCACACTGACCCTCCAAAGAGTTATTCCCACCAAATCTAATCCCCATTACTCTACACATCCCTGAACACTATGGGCAATTTAGAATGGTCACCTAACCTGCACATCTTTTGGACTGTGGGAGGAAATCCGAACACCCGGAGGAAACCCACACAGACATGGGGAGAATATGCAAACTCCGCACAGACAGTCACCCAAGGCTGGAATCGAAACAGGTCCATGCCACTGTGAGGCAGCTGGGCTAACCACTGAGCCACCATGCCACAGTCCTAAATAAGTTTAAAGATCCAGCCTCTATTACCTTTTGGGGAAGAGAATTCCACATTGTAATGACTATCTGAGAGGAAATATTTATCTTAGTCTGCGTCTTAAAGGAATAATCTCCCTAAATTTTAGTCTCACCCACAAGAGGCTACATCTCGAGGTAACCATCCCATCTTATCACTTCGAGATCTTACCTGTTTCAATAAATTCACCTCTCATTCATCTGCACTCCACTTGGTATAGACCCAACATGTTCAACTTTTCTTCATAAGCTCATCCTTTCGTTCTGGAATAAATAAAATAAACTTTCTGAGATCTGCTTCTGAAGCAATTATGTCTTTTTATTCAAATAAGGAAACTGTGCTTGGTATTCTAGATATGGTGTCACTAGGTCCTTATACAATTGAGGAAAATCATCCCCCCATGTTTATATTCCACTTCCACAGTCCAATCAAGGGGAGGAGGTCCTGTCTATCAGTCAGTCACAGGCACAGTGTGGCCAGTCACTCTCCTGGGTGGTTCACAGTCAGAGGATCTGTCCCAATACAGTCCAGGGTTGGGGAATATGCAGTGGTCAGTCCAGTAGAGCCAAAACAAGTAGAATTGTGTACCTTTATTCAGAGAGTTGCAAACTCAGCATCAAGAGATCTGGTCAGTCTTGTCTCACAGCTATTTGTTGAAGTCAGTTCGAGGTCTGTGAAAAATGCAGTCCTGGGTGTTAATCTGTCAATCCTTTGCCCTCATAGCCCAGATGTTCCATTATTGCAGTGAGTCAGGCCAGACTCAGGACCCTTAGGGGCAGCACACCTGCATTCCATTACCTCAGCCATTGGTCCTCCATACCAAAGACATGCTGACAGAGAAACATGGAAACTTGATCCCCGTTCAGGATGCTCCTTCCTCACAAGGCGCCAGGGCAATGCCAGGAACACCCAGCCAGAGGTGGAATGACATACTTTAACTTTCCACTCAGGACACTGCAGTGATGGTAAAGTCCTCCGCCTCCACCAAAATCTGCTTGTCCCCCTGTTGCCCCTGCAAGCCAAAGTCAAGGAGGGTTAACCACCCTCTGACAAAAAGCCCCTCAACATATCTGGCCCGGTAGGACAAAGGTAGCCCAGGGTCGTTGCAAAACCTCCAGACCAATGAGCTCTACTTCCAAGCAGGCTTCCTTCACCTCAGCTGTGGAATTGGGCAGCGCACTATTACATAGTGGGAAGGAGAGAAAGAAGAAGACCCATTGAAGGAACTTTGGTGGCATGGGTGACTATTATTTTCTGCATAAATGTTTGTGATGTTAACCTTAATGTGTTTTCAGTCTTTCTGTGTAAGTTCTAAAAAAGTGCTAAACATGTCCTAACACATCAGAGAATGGCCATACCTAACAAATTCAATAGAATCTGTCCAGTAAGAGACCAAGTGTTTGGACCACGGTCAGCAGTTGATGTAGTTTATACAGATTTCAGCAAGATCTTTGACAAGGTCCCATGTGAGAAACTGATAAAGAAGGTAAAAGTTCATGGGATCATGGTAACTTGGCAAGATGGATTGCAAATTGGTTTTGTGAGAGGAGACAGAGCGTGATAGTAGAAGGCTGTGTTTGTATGTGTGGACCCTGCTGTGCAATAGCATACTAAAGGGATCACTGCTGATCACTTAGTGTTTGTGATGTTCAGAGATAATGTTAATGAGAAAATAATAAGTAAGTTTGCGGATGACACAAAGATTGGCCTGGTGGTTGTTAGGTTACATGAAGGTATAAACAGGTTGGTCAGATGGTCAGATCATGGAATTTAACTTTGATAAATGCGGGCTGATGCACTTTGGAATGACTCAATGAATGGCAAGACACTAGGAAGTTCAGAGAAACAGAGGGATTATTGGGGTGCTTGTCCACAGATCCCTGAAGGTAGCAGGACAGGTTAATAAGGTATTTATGATGCATATGAGATGCTTGCCTTTATCAGTCATAGCATAGATTATAAGAGCAGGAAGGTTATGTTGAAGCTGTACAGACCTTTGGTGAGGCCACAGCTGGAGTATACTGTGTGCAGTTCTGGTCACCCCATTATAGGAAGGATGTGATTGCACTGGAGAGGGGGCAAAGGTGATTCACCAGGATGTGAAGAGAAGCTGGATAAGCTCAGGTTATTTTTGTTGGAGCAGAGAAGGTAATGAGGGCAACTTGAGAGAGGAATATAAGATTATGAGGGGCATGGACAGTGTGAATACAAAGCAGTTGTTCCTTTTAGTTGAAGGGGCAATAACAAGGCAGCATAAATGTAAAGTGAAAGGCAGGAAGTTTTGAGGGGATTTGAGGAAAAACCTTTTTACACAGTGAGTTCTGGGTGTCTGGAATGCACTATCTGGGAGTGTAGCTGGGGGGTAGACCTCAAATCTTTTATAAAGTACTTTGCTAAGTACTTGAAGTGTCCTAACATTCAAGGCTGTGGGTCTAATGCAGGAAAGTGTGACTAGTGTAAGCAGTAGTGTGTTTTGGCAGTAAAGACTTGATGGGCTGAAGGGCCTCTTCTGTACTATATGATTCTATGATTTTATGATTCTGTGATTCAATGAACACAATCCTGGAGCATGTTATCGCCAAAGATGTGGCTCGGTGGCTGGAAGTCTGTGCAGAGAGCTGACTGCACCATTTGAAACCGGGGCAGCAAGGTGTACACATGGCATTGGGTCACACTGATACCTTTGTCTTTCCTCATTCAACACTGCTAATGCCTGGTCCCCTATGTGTACAGTGGTGTAGCTATCAAACAGCTGTGCCAGGATGTTTAACATACTGAGACAGTCAATGATGTGGGACGGCCAGGCAGCTTGAAGTATCATGAAGTATTATTGTGAGCCTGAATGCTTCATATTGTACGGGTCTCTAACCTATGTTCTTCCCCTTTGAAAGCCCTATGATCTGTGGATCATGCATTGCCATCCCTCACAGGTCAAGTCACTTACCCCACCATTCAGAATGTAGTCACAGCTATTTTCTTCCCCATCATGCATTTTCGATTTCTAGCACGATGAAGGTGAAGGTGAGCACTCCCCTACCTGTGGGTGCTTCCAGCCTCAGCATGTACATGCTGGTGAGCAGCCAAATATCCACATTCATTCCTAGTAGCCCATTTTGTTAAGACCATAAGATTCAATTCTCCAAGTTCCCCTACCATCTTAGTACAACACAAGCTGCTTGCCTCCATTCCCGCACTACTTGGCATGGCAGGGACATGCTATGAACATGGAGGAAAATGCTAAGTGAGTGACCAATAAGAGAGAAAGCCAGTATCCCTGAGATGCACCCTGGTCTACTCTGCAAGCTGGCTATATGTGCCATTGCATAAAGCGTTCCTCCTGCAGCTTTCCTTTGCTGGTTGCTTGTGCACTTTGCATTACAAGTCAGTGTTTCCAGAGAGCACTGCCACTGAATAATAAAAGTTCCTGGATGGTCCTAATGAATTGGCAGATGCCAAATGCCAATATCCACGAGGCCAGGTTAATGCAGCTAATGCACACTGATTGTGATCTGCACTGCGGTTTGCTTGGAGCCAACACTTGGCTCACACGAAACAAATGACAGTCTGAATCTGACAAGTACCCCTCAGGTTTCCTTGTTGAGTTGTCTTGAAGTCTCCCTTGCTTGCTAGGTTTGGTTAAATGGGATGCCAAATATTAATGAGGCAAGCTGTAGCAGTAACAAGGCTTTTAACAAGTGTTAATTCCCATTAATTGGAATTTTGGCACTGTCTAACAAGACCTTTGCCACACCACTTGTGAAAAGCATATAAAATGGAGTGAGATCATCTTATTGTCAAGATGGACCTTGCCAGACTTTTAATCCGATTCTGCCACACCTCTCACCATTGCCCCAGATCCTGATAAATTCAACCAATAGCTTTCCCTGGTGATGATGGTTGTTGCAAATTCTTTGGATACTCATTTGCAGGATTAGAAAGATCACTCAGTGAAATCATGAAGTATTATCTTAGTTAGAAATAAAACATGACTCCCTGGCTATGTAAAACTCAATGACTGTACAATGACAGAGAAGGCATGAATCAGCTGGTCAGACTGTCTTCTTCACAGTCTGTGGGTTTCAGATTTAAGTCCCACTCCAGCACTTGAATGCAAAGATCAAGGTTAATACTCTAGTACAGTCCAAGTGAGTGCTCACCGTTTGAGATCTTTTGGATACAGTGGTGAACATTTTCAGGTTTTTTTAAAATCCTATGGCAATATTTTGAAGAGAAGTGAGAGATAGCCTAGCCAATATCTATTTCCAGCCAACACCACAGAAATGGTTTATTTGGTCACCATAGTATTATTCACTGCCACCTCTATCAAACAGTAAGTTGACTACTGTATCGTCTTTAGTACACAGTGACTGCACACCATAAAGCATTTCTTCAGCTGCATTAAAAACTTTGAGGTATCTCCTGCCCATTAACTCTGCTGTAAAAATGCAAAATCTGCTTTTTTTTCTCTCAAAATTGTTTTCTTCCTGCCCCTTTTCTCTCTCCTCTCTTCTTCCACCTTCCTCTTTTCCTCATCCTCCCTCAGTCCTTCTTCCCTGTTCCTCCTCCATCTCACCATGTCATAGTTCAGTTATCATCCTGCCCTTTATTAACCTGCATCACTTTCCGACAGGATTGAGTTTTGACGACATGTATGTGATGTCATGATTAATTAGTTAGTCAGCAAATACAAACCCTGTGAAGCAATTCGTTGTCTAAAACTTTCAGAGAATGAAAGGGACATTAAAATAAAAGGTTTTGTAAATTTGGATTGTCACATATTTCAAAAGTTACTTTACTGGGTCATAGAGTTGTACAGCATGGAAACAGACCCTTCAGTCCAACCCACCCATGCCGACCAGATTATCCCAACCCAATCTAGTCCCACCTGCCAGCACCCAACCCATATCCCTCCAAACCCTTCCTATTCATATACCCATCCAAATGCCTTTTAAATGTTGCAATTGTACCAGCTTCCACCACATCCTCTGGCAGCTCATTCCACACACATACCACACACTGCATGAAAAAGTTGCCCCTTAGGTCCCTTTTATATCTTTCCCCATCACCCTAAATCTATGCCCCCTACTGTTAATACTAACATTTTATTAAAGGGTAAGGTAGCTCAAAGAGTAATGAGTTATATTTGTAAATATAAGTCACATCCACATTTTTAACAACTGTTTTTATTTGTATTTATGAAAGTTCTCTATTAGCTTTTTGCCTCTTGTCGTGTCAGGAAAACTTTGAAGAACATTTTCTGTGATAACGTAAGGCAGGGCGATATCCCAGAACATGACCACTCTTTTGTGTTGGTGTCAATGCCATCAATCTGCCCACAGACCCATTGTGGATTTTCCTTTTCAGTTTTTGTCAAGTATTTGCTAGCTTTTAACAAATACTCAACAGACACTTCAAAGTAAAGAAGGAATTCATAAGGGGGTTCTCTTTGAGCAATTACTCTGAGATAATACAACATAGCTAGCTGCAAATCAAAACAGATTAAGGATTGCTTGGTCCAAAAGCAGTCTAGCTGTCATCAGTTGATAGAGTGGTCATTGTCTGAGAAACTGACAATCATTTAGAAGACTAGGGAATGTTAGGCCAGTGACCTGTCTTCACAAGAAGGAAATGACTCACACATCTAAACATATGCTGGGGAAACTGAAAAGTGGTCCCAATCACCTCCAGGTGACATAAGCAGTTTATATAATAGGTGTAGACAGTCACATAGACTGTTTTAGTCAGATTAAATTTAGCTTTTCAGACAATGGTTGACATTGGTTTTCATACGTTTAGCTGATTGATAAAGGACCACTTTTTATACACATACAGCAAATAATGTCACAGTGTTGCAAATCCCCCTCCTCCACAAGATCACACATGTCATTTTTCTAAAATCTATCTCATCTGCCAGTGATGGTTAAGTCTTTTAGAACTGAGATTTGCTATATTAGGTGCTAAGTATGTGTCACTTCTCAATTTATTTACAGAATTGTCACTGACAATAAATGTAAGACCTGCCTGCATTATGCTGAGGAATATCAGATCAGAAATACAGCTCAGCTTTGTACTAGGAAAGCTGAAACATTTAGGGACAAGCAAAGTTATAGAAGGGATTTTACTATCTCAACGTATATTTGTTTCAAAACAATCATCTTTATCATATACATATTACTAACAAAGTATATTAATTCAAATAATGTTCCATTTCTTGCAATAACTATCATCAAAGTTGGGGGGGCACGGTGGCTCAGTGGTTAGCACTGCTGCCTCACAGCACCAGGGAGGTGGATTTGATTCCAGCCTCGGGTGACTGCATGGAATTTGCACATTCTCCCTGTGTCTGCGTGGGTTTGCTCCAGTTTCCTTCCACAATCCAAAGATGTGCAGGTCAGGATGAATTGGCCATGCTAAATTGCCATAGTATTAGTTGCATTAATCAAAGGGGGATGGGTTACAATGTGGAGGTTTGGTGTGGACTTGTTGGGCTGAAGAGCCTGTTTCCATACTGTAGGGAATCTAATCTAATCTAAAAAGTGAAGTATGATGGTTTTGGAGCAGTGATTTCTATCGATGCAAGCTCTTGCCTATTTTTAAAGACACAATCCGATTCTCAGAGAGCAATTGGCAATTGTCAGCATTACCTCCTTCCTTTTGCTGACGTATATAATTGGTTTTTCTTCATTTATCCTTGTTCCATTCACTATTCAAATAACGAAGATAGGTTGGTGATGCAGATCCAGCTTTGAGCACTTTTCTTTGAATCCCACATTATCTGAGCATGATTCAAGTTTGTTCACTCTGTAAACATTGTTTGACCAACCTCGCTTCCTTTCATTTGATGTATTCCACAAATGCTCCACCTGAGACCAGGGACTTATTTAACAAACCAGGGTCTGAATTTACATTTTGCCTCATCTCCATTTGCAAAGAAAGATTACCATCATTTCATGAAGACAAACCACCTGGTGTGTCTATCATTTAAAACAAAACTGAAGCCAACTCAACTGTGGATCAGCTCTTATTTTGAGACTTGTTAACATTAAACTTCATACCAGAGGCATTTGCTTTAAAATTGGTTCAGAGTACACTAGATGTTACCAGTTCTAGTGGGTAAATGCTCCCAGTTCTAGATACCAGGAAAAGAAGATGTTGTCAAACTTATGACACTGGATGGAAGGAAAATATCTTAAGAGGAGGTATTAACTGAGTAGGCTGCACTGAAAGTAGATAAGCTATAATGACCAGATGGGATATATCTGACAACACTGAGGAACATAAGACTGGAAATTGTAGAGGTGCTATCCATAAGCTTCCAATCCTGTTTAGACATGAATTGGCACCAGAGGACTAAAAGATTGCACGTATTCCACCCCAGGCCAAGAAAAGAATAAAGCCAGTTGAGAAGTTAAAAGTATTTTTAATCAAACTGCTCACAGATGTTATGACACACGTCTGGCGCAGATGAAGCTTAAACCCAGTCCTTCTTGGCTAGAGGTACAGACATTACCACTGCACCACAAGAGCCCCACTCAGATATTTACCCTTGCCATTGGAAATGCTTTTATGATAGGATTCAAAATTACCAGTCACTTGGACCAGTGTGGGGAAATTAAGGAAAGCCAACACAAGTTTGTTAAAGGCAAATCATTTTAACTAGCTTGATTGAACTTTTTGATGAGGCAGCAGAGAAGGCTGATGAGAGTAATAATGTTGATGTGGTGTATTCGACAAAGCAATCATTGAATCTTCATTTGGCCTCTCCAGTGTAGTGGAGACTGTATGATAGGCAGGGAGGACAGCAGATTCTCTTGAAAAAAAGTAAAAGTTAATCACTGGTTGGATTCTCATCAGGCTCTGAGCGATGTGGGCTCTGATGAGATGAGTGGTAGATTCGGCTGAAATGCTTGGCAAGCCCCCAACTCAATGTTGAGATCATCTCACCGCATCTTGTATGCTTTTCTCAAGTTGTATAGTGAGATTTTTGCTAGGCTGCAGCAAACTGCCAATTAACATTGCTTGTTAAATGCCTTGTTAACACCCCAACTTGCTACTGATTACAATCTTTCCCAATTCACCACCTTACAACCTAGCCATTGGGAGAACTCAACATGGAAGCCAAAGCAGGTGCTTGCAGGTTCACTTCACTGCTTACACTACTGACCACCATGTTGGATACTGGCCACCAACATCTCAGACACGTTCCATGAACACTGGCCACATGCACAAATATCTACATATATTGGGATTTGACATATCCTAGCCTCTGGTAACCCTCCTGGCACATTTCTGATCTGCCTACAGGACCCTTCTTCAATTCAGTGCTGCAGTGGCAACCATTATAATACTGCAACAAGGACACTATGTTCAGGGACACATACCCAGCTCATGGACTGGACCAGACTGCATCCTAGGCTCTTCACCCTCTGACACAGCTATGACTCATTCTGAGCCTACCTGGATGCTCACAGCATCCCTGCCTTATGTTGCCTTTTTGTTTGAGATGAAATTCCTCCTTATCTTCTTCAAAAATGTGAGACTGCTTCCGCTGAAACAATACCCCCAGTTCTAGATTCCGTCAGAAGGAGAAACATCCTTATGGCATCTACCATTTCAAGCTCCCTCAGCGTTAGCTGGATCTCAATAAGGTCACCGCTTATTCTTCTGATCTCCAAAGAGTATAGGCCCACTCTGCTCCACCCACCTTCATAAGACGGCCTTGCTCAGTGCAGGAATCAATGGAGCTAGCATTTTCCAAACTTCTTCCAATGTAAATCTATTATTCTTTTAGTAAGGAGGCCAGCACTGAGTGCAGCACTTCAGGTGTCTGCTCTGCATTGTTCTGTACAGTTTTAGCAGAACTTCTATTTCAACCCTTTTGCAATGAGGGAAAACATTCTATTTGCTTTTCTGTAATGTTTTTGTCCCAATTTTTCATTCTGCTCACCTGCTTGTCTGTTTTATGCAAAACAATATGTCTTAATAACTGATGAATAGATTTCAATAAAAGCTGGTTGACAGGTTATAACATATTGAGGAAGTAATTATCTTTGGGTGAAGATGCGGCCATAAATCCTGCATATTTTTAAAGTATCTATTTACATTGGGAAATAGGGCAAATTAAATTCATTGTTTTATTGAGAATGGTGTTGGATGATTTTGCCTCAGCGACTGTGATGAAATTTGTCACAGCTATCAAAATGTGAGCAGATCTTTCAGTGCAGGTTGTTGGACGTGGATTGACCTGAAACCACCTGAGTGAAATGGAAATTTTCAATAGAGTTACAGAACATCAAGTAGGCTGGGAAAGTCGTCAAGGAAGAGCTGTGTCATTGTAACAGCATTGAGTTAACACAGAATGGATGAAGTATCTGTTCCACTGAGTGCACTCTTCATTTGCTACTTACTGTACTCACATGCCAGCTTTTTGTGATGAAAGTTTTGCATGGAGCTAGGTGCAGCAAACTCAGAGGAAGGTAAGGTGAAGTCACTCAGGGGAATAGTGTAATTGACATGGCTAACATCATGGAGAGAAAGTGAGGACTGCAGATGCTGGAGTACCAGAGTTGAAAAATGTGGTGCTGGAAAAACAGCAGGCCAGGCAGCATCAGAGGAGCAGGAGAATCAACGTTTCGGGCATAAGCCCTTCTTTAGGAATCATCATACCAATGTATGAAATCGGAGTAATATTATCCCATTTGGCACCTCCAGCCTTCTGTACCATTCAATAAGGTTATGGCTGATTGATTTATGTTTTGCATTTCCATTTAACCCTGATAAGCTTTGATTCCCTTGCCTAATAAGAAGCCATATAATTCTGCTTTAAAAGACTTAGATGATTATGTTTCCACCACACTCTGAGGAAGGGAATTCCAAAGTGATACAACTCTGAAAAGAAAAAAATAACTTTCTGTTCACCTTGGTCCTAAAAGACCAATTCCTACTTTAAAAACAATTTCCCCCCCTTTTTCTGGAATGACCCAGAAAAGGAAGCATCCTTTGCACGTCAACCTTTTCAAGACCATTCAGAATCTTATACACTTTAAGTGAGTCATCCTTCACTATTCTTAACTGCAGTGGGAACAAGCCAAACCTGTTCAACCTTTCCTGGTAAGACAACCCACTCATTCCTGGTATCAATTGAGCCAACCTTGTTTGTCTAAATTGTTGCCAGTGCATTTCCATCCTTCCTTAAATGAGGAAATTAAAACTACACAAATGTCATGCCAGCAATTCCCAAATAAAAGATATAAATAGATCAAGAGGCCAGAAGTGAAGAAGTCAATATGCTTTGGACCTTACCTTGCTTTCCATGGTTTTGCCTTTGAAGTTTTGCTGCCACCCTTCAGTGTTAATAATTGAGTGCCTGTGCCACCTTCCACCTGGTAAAAAGGCTAACATGCCTGCAAGGTTATTTGCTTCTTACACCCAGCAGTCTGTCTGTCCAGTCTTTCAGCTGCTCAAAGATTGCATGCAAGATTTGTAAAAAGAGGTTGGGCCCCCATTTTCCCACATAGAGGTTAGTAGCCCTCATCTTTCCTCATCTCACTCTGCCTCCCTCGCTGAACATAACATCTGATCCGTCGCATACTGACTGAGCCCAGTGAGCAGAAGCAGGGAGCCTTTGCTTCTTGCCGCTCCTCAACATAAGTCACCACATCAGCGACAGACAGACATACTGCCATGTGCTGGTCACATTGGAAAACTCTGTGAAATGGATGAGGTCGGGTGTAGCTGAGAGGTCAACAGAATCCCAAGGAATTCCAGCCATAATGTTTAATTCCAGATTACAGGATAAGCACAGTCAAATACAGGGACATCCGTCCACTTGTTTATCTTAGATGCTGTAGGTCGGGTGAAATCTTTGTGTCTGATTCAGTCAACGTAAAGAATTAATTGATATGATTACCACAGCAGATTGTTGTCTGCGCAATTTCATAACAGATTTGTTAATCATGGTAATATTGTGACTGCAAATGGTGCGAGCATGTGGGTTTGTAAATTATCCACATTTATCTCTGTGTTCTCCATTAAAAGCTGAAAGAGAACATAGAGCAAAGCTTTTCTTTTCAATTCAACATTGCCATTGCTAGCATATCAAATTCATTCCTCAGTAATCCAGATCATTTTCCTGAAGCTTTGAGGCCACTGTGTAGTAGTTTGTTTTAGAGCTCAAAGAAACTCTATCCTGACAGACCAAAGAGCCCTTCGACTGTCACTTTATGTCATTAACAATTTGCTAAAGCCATTACAGATGGGACGGACTGATTAGAATTGAGGAGGGAGGATCTTTTTCCCAGCCAGAAGTGTCTCTCGGGACTCTCTCAGCGTGTGAAGTTTCTGCTGATTAATGGGAGAGAAACAGGGCCGCCTGTCTTACGGTTGCTTATAGGGCTTATTAGTCAAAGACCTGACTTATGTTCCAAGTCTATAATGGACAAATTATCAAGAGCCCAGCTACTGTATAGAGAATCCAATTCCTGCTTCACAGTCAAGCTGAACGTTAAACAGAAAATCTGTGAAGTACTTGTGCCACCAAATCAATACTGTTCTCAGTACTCAGCCTTTTTATTACCAGATTGATCATGTTATGATGGAAGGCAAATGCTGCTAAAGGGCAAGAGATTCTTATCAGGTTTTCTTATCTCAGTCATTCATTTTATCCTGTTTAATTAATGATACAAATGCAATATCACTTCCATGGAAATTCCAAGCAGCACTATTAGTTGTGAGATGTGAGACTTCAGGATTTTATCTGTGAGAGAGGTTCACCTTATTCAACATTTTCCCATTGTTCCAAAGTGTGGCAGATGAACAACAGTTCAGTGAGGTGCATCCAACACTCCTGTCCTCACCACCTGATCCCTGAAATCTAACTCCAATGTAAACCTTGTGTTTTCTCTGAGGCAGTCGGTCATTGCTGTGAGTTGCAATTGTGTTAAAGGCAGAAAACTAAAGAAATCAGGAATATTTTATTGTTATCATAAGTTTTAGCTCTGTGGTTGTATAAACCCCATCATCTACTTCCTAGGTACAAGCTGAAGAGGCCAAAACAGATTTCTGACAAAACAGATTTTAAAACTCCCACTCTACAAAAGGATTTATTTTGCATTTGTTTGCATATTTTGAATATAAGCTGTAAGTACACTTTGAAATGAAAACCATTCTGCATGTCTCGTTTCCTGATTTTTAATTATACTTAGCAATGGGGACAACATTTTGTAATATCAAAAACAAAGTGGAGTTTTCTATATACGGTTTCCAATATTTGAAATATCAATACCAGTATAATTATCATGCTGGGATGAAAGGACGAGAAACCTTTCATAGTCGAGTTCAAGTGTCACATAAACCCTCTGTTAACACACTGCTTACTGTATAAGAAAACATTGGCAAGAAATTTGGGTAAGATGAATTTAAACTGCTAGTCATTCTGCCCATGTTTAGTTACAATTTAGTCAATTCATCAGAGGCTACTGCTACAGCTCAGCTTAATTGGATATTCTGCAAAAATGCAAAACAAAATGGAATTTACTGCCTCATGTTTCTTACACGATGCAAGATTACTATAAAATGAAAAAACATATTTTTATGCTTGACTGTCTTCTCACACAAAACGTCTTTTGTATTTACTTGCCAGAGGAAGAGTGCACTTCAACTATCTAATGTGCATAATTAGCAAAGAGTGACAGAAAAGAAATATGGTGAAGTTAATAAAAATGAATCTGCGGGGTTGTGTTTTAACCCTATTCTCATATATCATTCTAATAGGATCTCAACTCTTATTCAATTATAAAACTACCTGTGGAGCTTAAACAAAATGGTTCAAATACATGAGGTAAAGTTCTGCATGATTACATATTGCTACAGAACATATAATTAAGTATTTGCCTTATGATTTTATATTGTTGACCCAATGCACAATATCAGTGAATGACAAACCTTATGATGTAAGATATAAAACATAAATAAGCTTTTTATTATTGCTCAAGTCTAATATTCTATTTAAGTATTTCAGTTTGATCCCACACAATTATTCAGTTGTAATGGTGTCTAAACATTGAACATTACATAAACCAATCATCCTGGAGCTTTATTAACAATTAGTGTTCTTGCTTAGCTTTGTAACAATCTTCTTTACTGTACTGACTGGTATTTAGTGTTATAATTGCCAAAAGAAACAGCATGAATATAAACTGACCAATTTTATTTGTTGGGGAGACATGTGATCATCACCTTAAGGAGCAGAAGCTTAAATGCTGGAAAGAATAAACTTAATTACTTTCAAAACAAGATGAATGAGCACTCAGTCTGTGAAGGCAGTAAATTGCTTCTTTGTTTGGTTTAAAAATAAGTTTTAATATTTGTAAAACAAGATGCTCAGGTGAAAGCTGTCAGCAGCCATTAATGTGTCATATACGAGTATACCTTGCAGTTTTTCACCTTCAACAAATACGTCTTTGTTTATCCATGATTGAGATTTTGATCAATGATACAGTGATGGCTATTAAATGTCTAGCTAATGGTAGATTTGTAAGTCCGTTTTGACTACATTTTTAACATAACATTTAGGCACCTCATCTTATCAGATAGGTGTATGGTATCCATTAAGTAGTTCATGCATTCTCAAGTAAAATATCATGTCTTGTGATTTTAAAGAGGAAGTTAAGCCTTCTTTTAAAGTAGTTTAATTAAATACACTGAACCAGGGTAACACCGTTGAACCGAATGCTAGTGTTTCATTGCATGACAGTGACCTTAGACACAGATTAGCACTCACCATTCCCTCCATAGTCAGTTTCTAGTCTTGCTGAAGTTGTGAATGTGAGACACTGAGTAGAATCAGGTTTTTCCTTAGAGTGAGAGGCAATGAAAATTGCCTGGAGGGTTAGTCCAGGTCACATTTGCACACATCTTAGAGACTGCTTCCAAAGATGTTGGCAAAATCCTGGATGCAGATTGCCTCAGATTAGTTATGAATATTCACTAGTCCCACAACCTGTAATGTAGAGATTTGATATAGTGAATAAATAGGGAGTGACCTGGAAGACAATAGATGGGAGTTGTGGAGATGTATGTGTGTAAAGTAATGCTGAGAGGTCTCATGGAGGTTTTATTGCCTAACCTGGAAGCATTTATGTAACATTTGTGGAAGATTCAAGAAAACTGAGGAAGATATTGAGCTATGATTCTACAATTCTTCCACTCAAAATTCTCATGAACAAATGAGAAACTCCTTTCTGAAAACCCTGTATACTTGTCGTAAGTTCACAAAATTTTATTTGATTTGAAAACAGAAAGCAGCTTTATGGCAACTTCAAATTATTTGTGATGACATACAGTTTCTGAATGTGACATTTGAGGTCAGTTTTGCATGATGAAGAGTTCTCCTGATTGTTTCTCAGCAAATTGTGTCTCAAATTATCACCCATTTGTCAGTTAATTAATGATACTTTGATGTTATACTTACAGAGAATTGATAGGCTTTTCTATTTATTTCAGTTAGGTGGTCTCAGTGGTCACCATCCAAGCAAACTTCAACAGGTGGAGGGAAGAACATAATAAATCCAGGTCATTTCACACAAAAAGACATTTCTGTCAGTGAATTTGCCTAACTCCAGAGAGAGAGAACACACATGCAGACACTACTGAGAGACATAACATACTCAGCATAATAAGCACAGTTTAGTCAACAGGTATTGGATTTCTTAGCAATAGATTATAAGGAAACCAATACTGTCATAAGAATTCATCTATTTAAATGCAACTTTAAATGCAAATGTTAAAGTAAGTGCATTTAGAAGTTATAGGATAGTAGGAAATAGGAACAAGTGTGGGCCTTTCAGTCCCTGTGCTTGCTCTGCTATTCATCTAGATTGCAGCTGAATGTCTACCTTAACATTATTTTCCTGTGTAATCTCATATGCTTTAATCTTATTAAAGCTATGATTCCATCAAGTTTTGTCTTGAATGTACTCAATGGCTGACCCTCCACAGTGCTTTTGGATAGAGAATTCTGAAGATCCACCACCCTCTGAATAGAGAACTTCCTCCTCAGTCCTCTTATTCATAGAATCCCTACAGAATGAAAGCAGGCCATGCTGCCCATCAAGTTCAGTTCTGTCACTATGTCCACTAGTTCTACACCCCAGTCCCAGGTAGAGGAAAGCTCTTTGGTGTGTCTAACCTGCTGAGCTGTGTAAGAATTCTAAATGCTGCAATAAATCACCTATCATTCTTTTACCATTTAGAAAAGAAGCCATAATCTCTACAAATGAAAGCTATTTTGCCATTACCTTTCAATTTTTTTTAAATAAGCAAAAATGATTAAAGTAGCTTGCAAACTGCAGTGATTTTAGATTGTTGTCAATTAAATTGCACAGTTACTTGATTTGACCACAATTAAGAAACTTGCTATGTAACATTTATACTATGAGTCAGAAATCTGATGGTTTAAGCCTGTTTCTTGGGACCTAACTATGTACATAAGTCGTTAATATGGCAGGCAGAAAATGCACTTGTTATAAACAGGTACTCTACCATCTGCAATTCTCATGTAGGTTAAAAGAAATGCATCCAGAGCTTCTTCCACAAACGATATACTCATCTCTTTGCATTTGCAAACAAGGTGTTCAAAGCCTTTTTGAGTGGTACCAAACAGACTACTTTCGGTGAAACTAAATCCAAATCAATCTGACCAGCAACGAACTGCATTAGAATGGTATGTTTGTGAAAACAAAATACTGAACTGAGTATCAATGAGGGTAAAAATAAATATTTTTTCACAAAACGTGAAAGGTTTCAGAAAAGATTTACAAGGATGTCGCCACGGTTGGAAGATTTGAGCTACAGGGAGGGGCTGAACAGGCAGGGGTTGTTTTTCCTGGAGCGTCAGAGGCTGAGGGGTGACCTTATAGAGGTTTATAGAGAGGCATGAATATGGTAAATAGACAAGATCTTTTTCCTCTGGTGAGGGAGCCCAGAACTAGCAGGCATAGGTTTAGGGTGAGAGGGGAAAGATATAAAAGGGACCTAAGGGGCAATGTTTTCACACAGAGGGTGGTGCGTGTGTGGAATGAACTGCCAGAGGAAGTGATGGAGGCTGGTACAATATACAGCATTTAAAAGGCATTTGGATGGGTATACAAATAGGAAGGGTTTAGAAGCATATGGGCCAAGTACTGGCAAATATGGCTAGATTAGGTTAGGTTATCTGGTCAGCATGGACAAGTTGGACCAAAGGGTCTGTTTCTGTGCTGTACTTCTGTATGACTCTATAACTGTGAGGTCTTTCAATAACCCTGAAGCTACTCTGCAAATCTTGTTAAGTGATAATTATCATCTGCATACCATCAGCCAAAAAAGTGGATAGGAGTGTATACTGAACAAAAAAAATGACCATGCACAACTAGGTTTTAATTACATCATTGGCACAAGTTTCAAGAGCCCTGCCGAGTCTGGTACTATGCAGGAGGATACTGCAAAGCCTAGGTCTTAGATATTTAAAGACTGGTAACCAGAAATGTACAGCAGCAATAGGTGATTTTTAAAGAAGAGATGTTTTGTATACTGTCTAAGCACATTCTAACAATTATCCAACAATAATAGAGCAGTTAAAGTCAATGGAAGCTCTTAGAATAATCGCGAGAAAATTAACACTAACTTGGTCAAGCATAGACTGATAAAGGAGAGAAAGCACAGATTTGTCAAATTGTATTCGACTGCAGAGATTGAGTTTTTGATGAGTTAACACAGAGGATGAATAAGGACAGTACAAGTGGGTTATATTTACAAAATAGGTTTGTTGGCAAAATTAAAAAGGAGAAAATGAGGACTGCAAATGCTGGAGATCAGAGCTGAAAATGTGTTGCTGGAAAAGCGCAACAGGTCAGGCAACATCCAAGAAGCAGGAGAATTGATGTTTTGGGCATGAGCCCTTCTTCAGGAATGAATTCCTGAATTCAGGAATGAATTTCGGGCTCATGCCCAAAGCGTCGATTCTCCTGCTCCTTGGATGTTGCCTGACCTGCTGTGCTTTTCCAGCAACACATTTTCAGATTAGCAAAATTAAAAGCCTAGGGAGAATAGGATAGTAGCAGTATGGGTACAAAATTGGCTGTGTAATTTCAGAGAGTTGCAATATTCCTGCTTTTCTGATTGGAGGAAAGAAGACAATGTGGCTCAAGGTTTCAGTTCTGGACCACTACTATTTTTGTTATACATTGATGATTTGGCCTGGACGGTCTAGGGCACAGCTTCAAAAATTGTACGTGACAACACTGGACAATATCGGAAGCATCGGGAAGTTAATTATAGACTTCCAAAAGAAGGAAAACAGACTGGAAGAGTGGACAGATAGATGGTAGATGGAATTAAATGCAGAAAGGGTGAAATGAAAAATTAGGAAGAATTTTGAGGGATAATATAAGATCATAAGACATAAGAGTGGAAGTAAGGCCATTCGGCCCATCAAGTCCACTCTGCCGTTTAATCATGGCTGATGGGCATTTCAACTCCACTTACCTGTACTCTCCCCATAGCCCTTAATTCCTTGCGAGATCAAGGATTTATCCATCTCTGCCTTGAAGACATTTAACGTTCCAGCCTCCACTGTGCCATGTGGCAATGAATTCCACAGGCCCACTACCCTCTGGCTGAAGAAATGTCACCTCATTTCTGTTCTAAATTGACCCCCTCTAATTCTAAGGCTGTGCCCATGGGTCCTAGTATCCCTGCCTAACAAATTCCCAGTATCCACCCTTTCTAAGCCATGCATTATCTTGTAAGCTTCTATTAGATCTCCCCTCAACCTTCTAAACTCTAATGTATATAATCCCACGTTCCTCAGCCATTCATTGTATGTTCGATTTACCATTCCTGGGATCATTTGTGTGAATCTCCGCTGGACATGCACCAGTGCCAGTATGTCCTTCCTGAGGTGTGGGGCCCAAAATTGTACACAGTATTCTAAATGGGGCCTAACTAGAGCTTTATAAAGCCTCAGTAGCACATCGCTGCTTTTATATTCCAACCCTCTTGAGATAAATGACAACATCTGTTTAACAATATCTGTTTAATTACACAATTTTAAAAGACGAGAAATAGACTTGGGTGTTTGTGCATCAAACTATGAAGGTGGCAAGACAGGTTAACAATGTAGCAGTGATAAAGTTTTTAAAATCCTGAGTTTAGTAAAGGTACAAAATACATATGCCAGGATTTTCTGCTAAACCTATAAAAAGTATTTGTTCAGCTATTTAGTTATAGCTGGAGCAGTGTGTGTGTGTGTGTGTGTGTGTGTGTGTGTGTATGTGTGTATAAATCTGGGCACCAGGCTTTAGAAAGAACAGGGATTTCAAATACAGGGATAAATTGGAAAAACTAGTCAGGGAAAGGAAGGCTAAGAGGAGATAAGTTAGAAATCACGAAGGATTGACATAGGAAGGCATAGAATATCCAGCCCAGAAACAGACTCTTCAGCCCAATGTGTCTAGGTTTCCCTGCTTGATTTTCTTAATATTCCTCCCATTCTTCACACCTCGTGCTAAAACATAATACTTCTCCCTCACATACCTACGGAGCATCTTGTTCACTTTAAGCAAAAAAGCAGAGAAATGGTTTCCAACAACAGTATGTGTAGTATAAAGGATTGATGTGAATACGTTCCAAATAAGATGGTCCATATTGTTGCTGGAAAAGTAGCAAGATCACATGACTACTGGTTCTGTTTAACAACCTTGTCTTGAGGCAAGATCTTGTCCTGTACATAGTTAATCTTTCCATTTTTGAATAAAAGGTAACATTGCTAACAACCAAAACTCTTTCAACCTTGGTCAACCCCATTCCCAAATGAAACCAAAGTGGAGTAGCAGATAGTAACAGCAGGTGAACGGATTCCAGAACAGAAGAACAGTTGAGGATTGAACAGCAACAGTACAGAGAAGGAATGGAGATGTCATTATCACTAACTGAGCACTTGGAGAAAGTTAAAGGCCCAAACCAGGCTGAGCAGTGGTTGATCAACACCTGCTGATTCACAAAATATCATACTGCCTTGGGTGGAACACACTTCTACACTCCATGGGAAATGATATCTCATTCTCATTTAATGTAGTAAGTAGTTAAGAATATGTTTGGGTTAATTGATTAATTAATTGCCTGGGTAGATATAAAGGGTAAACAGGTTAGACTGCTGTGTGAATGGTTACAAAACAAACCAGCTGCTCTGCTCCTGGGCTTGCACGGCTGCTTATAAACAGGCCCAGGCAGCAGGCTGTACAGGGGGTCATCTCTGCTGACTGCCTGTCTGGTTGTTATTGGACAGTGAGCACACACTGTCCATCAATGCTCTCAATGCCTTTAGAGAGAGGTGGGCACCACACAGGAGATACAGTGATTTATTTCTCCTTCCAATTCCATTTTGATTTATCCCCTTCCCTCTCTTCCACACCCCCATCCCACACTTTGATGTTAGTATTGCACGTAATAGGCTTTATTTGTAAATATTCAATTGGCCACATGGGTGTTTTCCTGGAGATGGAGATAATTACATATATCAACAGAAAATGAAGACACCCCACCTTGTGAATAGAGTTTATTATTATTTAAATATAAGAAGTAAACTGGATTCAAAACAGTGTCTTTATTTTAAGTTTTGCTGTTGAAAACTTTTTAAATATTAATAATTTAACATATAACCACAAGTGATTTTAAAAAAGAAAAACAGACCCAGCATTCGGTTATGTCTGGATAGAGAGGAAAAAGTGGAAACAAAAGATTTTTTAAAGACACCTCTGTGAAAGCAGCTCTGAGACTGACTACTTATTATCCTCAATCCTTCAAGGAAGATTTCTTGGTTTCAATCTTGCCAGCTTGATGGGATATAATACAAGGCAAGTGGTGAACAAGAAGGCAGCTGTGTACAACAAAATAACTCCATATTTACTTCAGTGTGAGAAAAGTTACCACTGGTTTTAAGCACATCCAGTGACTGGGAGAATCTTCTAATTCATTTATCAAACATTTATACTGGTTTCTAGAAAACTGTGAACACACAAATTTAATGGAAGAATTAACCTGAGACAGCGAATCGTTATGGGGGTCTCAGATGAGAGATTGTCAGTTTTTGCAGTTGAGAGACAATTTGATATTGACAAAGGCAGTACAATGTATCAGGTGAGAGGAGGTTAGTAAACAGCACTGTGCAGTAATTCAAAGTGACAGAGAGACTTATTGGTAAACTTTGATCAACTGAACGCAGTTTGTTAGGCTGTGGGGTAAAAATGTGGCTGCACAGAAATGGCAATCCATGGTTCTTGGTGCAGCAGAACAAGGCAGCATTAGGGTCAAGATCGTCCTGCCTAAATGATAGTGTGCCATTGCTATTAAAACCTGGGTCATTTTAAAGCAGTCAGATGGTGAGAAATTCAAAACAAAGACCTTAAGAGGTCAACAAAATCCAAGAAATTGAAGGTGTCAATAATACAACGGTGCCACCCCTGGGTGAAATGAAAGAATTGACTGGAAGTTGTTGAAATGCAGAAGTATGTGCTGCACCAAAGGATAGCTAGAATATCCTCCACACAATCCAATTCTGAGTTTATACCAGGGTCACTTGGGCATCACAAAGTGTTGTGCCAAGACATGACATTCTGTTAGGTAGATGGGGGCTCTCAAATTCCTGAGAAGAGATGATCTGCAATTGCATCTTGTGCGTTATCCATCAATGGGAGCAAAGGGAATCACTGATGGTATCTTTGTTTCTGTCCAGAGTTATGGAGGAGGTGGATGATTACCATTCCAATCTAACTGGTAATGTCAGTTGTCATCAGTGAGTGCACAACCTACCACATCTTCAGGCTGGAGTGTCTGAGAATTCTGATCAAAATTGCCAAGGCCAAGTCCTTGATTAAATATTATCTTCTAAAAACCAATCTTGTGGAGACAGTTAATGGGATATTGAGATGAAGCAGGGATGCACTAATTTCTACAAGGTCCTGACCTTCTACAGAGTTATTCCAGAGAAGATGGCACAAATGGTGACGCCCCATCGTCTGACTTTTCTTACTCTACTGAAAAGAGTTTGAAAGAACACATGGAGTGCTGAGAACATGATTAGGTAGGCTGGTGAAACTGCCACAGTAGTTATCTGTCAGAGTCAGAGATATGGTTAGAACCTTATGATGTAACATACTCTGAAGAGTCAGAGAACTAAGTAAAAAAGATCAATCTGAATATATAAACAAGATAGTCGATATCAGAATTAGGAAGTGTTACAAGATCACATATATACTAGGAAACAGTCCTCGTTAGTGTGGCAAAGATGAAATTCTTTCCTGTAGTGTTAGTATTAATATAAGGTAAATGGTTAACAATAACCAAGATTTCTCAAATCTTTATCAAATCTGACCCGTAGGCACAGCCTTAGAATTAGAGGGGGTCAATTCAGAACAGAAATGCGGAGACATTTCTTCAGCCAGAGAGTGGTGGGCCTGTGGAATTCATTGCCGCAGAGTGCAGTGGAGGCCGGGACGCTAAATGTCTTCAAGGCAGAAATTGATAAATTCTTGATGTCACAAGGAATTAAGGGCTACGGGGAGAATGTGGGTAAGTGCAGTTGAAATGCCCATCAGCCAAGATTAAAGGGCAGAGTGGGCTCGATGGGCCAAATGGCCTTACTTCCACTCCTATGTCTTATGGTCTTAAATCTACTCCCATATGCAACCAAATAACAAAGAAGTGCCAAAAGCAAAGGGTACAAATTTAAGGTGATTGCAAAGAACCAGAGGTGATGAGAGGAAATGTTCTTTTTAATTCATTCACAGATGTAGGCATTGCTGGTTAAAGGGCAGTTAAGAGTTGACCCATTGCTATGGGTCTAGAGTCACATAAAGGCCAAATGAGGAGTTTCTTTCCCTACAGAGCATTAGTGAACCAGATGGGATTTCTCCCCTCCAGCGGTCTATGGTTATCATTAAACTCTAATTAGCAGATTTTGTTGACAAGATTGAATTCCAATTCCACCATGGTAGGATTTGAACCCAGGTCACCAGAATATGACCTGGGTCTCTGAATTGATGGTCTAGCAACAGTGCCACTAGGCCTCCACCTCCTCCTTTATGTAACAAATGGTCAAGGTTTGGAATACATAGACTGAGAGGATGATGCAAGTAGACTGACCAAAAGTTACACAACGGAATTGCGTGGATTCTTGAATGAAGCGCAGTTGCACAGATATGGGAAGAAAGCGAAAGCAAGGTACCCAATGGATTGCTCTTCAGAAGAGAGTTTAATGGATAAAAGTCCTCTTTCTATGCAACGTTCTGTTGCTGTGACTGTAAAGTCCAGAAGAGTAAGAGTCAAGATTCTTCTAGCTGTGATTCCTTAACTTTTCCTCACACCTGACTGCCCCTTTAAAACTCCACCTTCTCCCCCCCATCTTGATTAAATGATCATTCACTTTATTGTAATTGCTAAGTGCTGTGTACAAATTGTAACTGCTTATAACACAGCAGGCTTTGCACATTAAAAGAAATGAATCAGCAATAAATCATTTTTGGGCATACTGCAATGTGAAAGTGAATGAATGAATGAGCTTTATTGTCACATGTAGTCACATGAGTACAGTGAGAAGTTTACAAGGTGCCACTTACAGCACCATCTTAGTTACAAATGTACCTAGGTACAGATTGTTGAGCACAAATTGAGGGGTGACAGATTTAAGACAGATGTCAGTGGCAAGTTCTTTACTCAGAGAGTGGTAAGGGGGTGGAATGCCCTGCCTGCCAATGTAGTTAACTCAGCCACATTAGGGAGATTTAAACAATCCTTGTATAAGCACATGGATGATGGTGGGATAGTGTAGGGGGATGGGCTTAGAGCATTTCACAGGTCGGTGCAACATCGAGGGCCGAAGGGCCTGTTCTGCGCTGTATTGTTCTATGTTCTATGTTCTTAATTCTTAGGAAAAAAACGAGAAAGATAAAGTCCATCATTACAGACTTCCAAAAGTACAAAATCACAGAAATAAATTAGAAAAATAAAGAAATAAAAAGTTCAGAATAACAGTCCTTTGACAATAAGAAAGTAATTTTTTAAATAGAGAATTTAATCCATTTCATGGCTCTGGCCTCAAGGACCTGACCACCACTGTTGGAATCCTGAGCTGAACCACCACAATGGAGTCACAGACCAATGCCAAAGCCAACACAAGGAGACCCAGACTGACACTGATGAAAATCATCGCTGAAGCTGCTGAAAGGAGTCCCAGGCCTCTGCCAAAGCTGCCAAAAAGGAGTCCCAGGCTAGTCATTGAAGTCCCGGGTCTGGACCTACCACAAAGCAGCTGCGAAAGAAGCCTAGTCGAAGGACCCACCAGGACACAGCCATGAGAAACAACCAGACTCACAGTGCAGCCTCTCAGAGCCTCCTCCCTTACCCAAAGACACCAAAAGATTGGATGAACTTGATAAAAAGAAGGACGTTGCAGGCCTGATGATAGAAGCAGGCCGGCCAGGAGCCCGAGCACTTCTTACCCTGTTGCCACCATCTAAAGGTGTGTTAGAACTGTTGATATATAACTGGAAGTTTATCATTTCTATCAGGATTTAAATTCAGTTCCCATAGCAAAAGTGATTCTAACAATCTATTCTGTCCAACGCCTATACTTTCTACACCTCCCAGGGAATAGTTATCAATTAGTAATTGCTAGGTGTAGGAGAAAATGAGCTGTCTAATGCCTTTCATTGTGTTGTGATAAAGTTGAATTAAAAGTGCTACAGAAGAAAAAGATTAACAGTGGGGCAATGAATAATAAGATTTGATAGTTGTAACATATTCTCTAAAATTCCACGCATGTGAAAGTGAACTTGAAATAAATTTAACCAGAAAAATTAAAAAGCAGGATATGCTTTATTTTAATTGTGTCAAGAAACAAATGAAATCTATTAACTTTGATCTGATTTATTATTGTCATGCATACCGAGATACAGTGAAAGGTGCTGATTTGCATGCTATCCAGACAAATCACACCTTATGGAAGAACACCAGAGTAATAGAACAGAATGCAGAATATAGTGTCACAGCTACAGAGAAGGTACAGAGAAAGATCAAGTCTAATATAGGGAGTCTAATGTATAAGTCTGATAACAGCAAGGAAGAAGCTGTTCTTGAATCTGTTGGTATATGTTTTCTTTTGTATCTACTGCCCGATGTAAGAGGACGGAAGAGAGTATAAAAAGGGCTGGAGGTATCTTTGATTATGTTTGTTGATTTCCCAAGGCAGTGGCAAGTGTAGACAGAGTCAATGGGTGGAAGGCTGATTTTCATGATAGACTGAGCTATGTTCACAACTCTCTGTAATGTCTTGAAGTCTTGGGCAGAGCAGTTGCTGTATAAAGCTGTGATGTATCTAGATAGGATGCTTTCTATGATGCATCTATGAATATTGACAAGAGTCATCAAGGACATGCTGAATTTCCTTAGCCTTGAGGATGTAGAGGTGTTGATGTGCTTTCTTGACTATAGCATGACGTGGATGGATCCAGGTCTGATTGTTGGTGATATTTACTCCCAGGAACTTGAAACCCCTGACCATCTTCACCTCACCACCATTGATACAGATAGGGGCATGTTGCCCACTCCACTTCCTGAAGTTGGTGACCAGCTCCTTCATTTTGCTAACATTGAGGGAAAGATTGTTGTCTTTATGCCACACCACTAAGATCTCCATCTTTTTCCTGTACTCTGCCTTGTTTGAGATCTGACCCACTATGGTGGTGTCAACAGCAAAGTTGTAAAAGGAGTTAGTGCTGAATTTGGCCACACAGTTGTAAGTGTATAAGGAGTATAGTAACGGGCTGAGTATGCAGCCTTACAGGGCACTGGTGTTGAGGATTATTGTGGAGGAGGGGTTGTCACCTATCCTTACTGATTGAGGTCTGCGGGTCAGGAAGTTGAAGATCCAGTTGCAGAGCAGGGAGCAGAGTCCTAGGTCTCAGAGTTTGGAGATGAGTGTGTTTGTAAGCACAGTGTTGAAGGCAGAGCTGACATCAATAAATAAGAGTCTGACAAAGGTATCCTTGTTATCCAGATGTTCCAGGGATGAGTGAAGAGCCAGGGAGATTGGTGTACCTATTGTGATGTTAGATGAATTGTAGTGGATCAAGGCCATCTGGGAGACTGGATTTGCTAAATTGAGGATTTTATATTAGCTCTCCACATCCAAATAAATGGATAATTTTGCTCCCAAGGTAAAGGATTTAAATTTGTGTTGAGTTCAAGTGCTGTGATAGTTACAATATTATTCAAAGTGGCCACATTGAAAATTAAAAAATGAGTATAGTTGTGAACATATCAAGAATGAAATTGTTTATTTGATATTCTATCCACAGAAAAGATCATGATAACTCTAAGTATAAATAGAAAACCAAATGGAAAAACAAAATAAAACACATACGTTCCGTGTAGAAAACGTAACTGCCTTCAAAGTTGCATTACCTTCAAATTTACTTGGATTTGATTCAAATTGTTAAAATAATCCTATGCATTATCTCAGTTAAAGTGAATAGGATGAACTGATAAACAATAACCAAAGTAATAAGCTTTTGTTTATTATGCTTTGAAATATGACAAATTATCGAGTTGTAGGAAGTAGAGTTTGTCTTTAGTGGTGCTCTTAAATATTTTTTTCCTCGTAACAAAAGTTTTGTTTAACTCTTAGGACTTGTCAGAGCACTAATGTTTCTTGAAAGATATTGTTTCACTCTGCAGTAATTGTTCGCTGCATTTGCATCACATCTATCACCAAAATTCAATTAAACACAACTTGCTTTTCCACAGTTGAAATAAACTGTTTGCTCCCAGTTTTTCACTGTTTACTTCAAATGATGTAAAGGACCCAAATATGATCGTAACATCAGTGTCTAGGGAGATACTAGAGGTCAAAAAATTTAACCCACAGAAGAAAACCAGCTCTCTCCATTGCAACAGGAGATTTTCTTTCTTCCACAACTAAATTGTTCCATTATAGTGTTATTTAAACCTCACGCAGTGTTCCAACAACTCTCCCATTCACACTAGAAGGAGTATGTTCTCTTTGTCACTAGGTATTGGATTTGTCCCTTGAGGTTCACATTAGTCCGTAGGTAGTTTTAAAGGATGAAACAGGATTAGATAAAGTTTACTGACTGAGATGACAACCATAGAAACAAGGCCGCTGAAAGTGCAGTTCCTTCTTGTATTTCAGACAATCAAACCCCTCTTTGTTTCAACATTATCACTTCCTTCTTAGTGGATTGTGATTGAGCAAAATGAAAGCTTTACATGGTTCAGTTCATTTTCCTTAGAAATTTGATTTTCCGTTGGAAACTCATTCTTCCTTCAAATAAAACTAATTAAAATTCTCTAAAATTGAGTTAATAGCCATGATGTTGATTATGGGTTCAGACCACAACATCAGTACCATTTCCAAATCCCACCACAGCCCAGAATTTAGAGCAAGGTCAATAGTTAATTGGCTGAAGGAGGGATTTGATAACTACATAAAACTTGCGAGTATGGGTTTAGGATTGAGGTGAGCTGCTGAAAGTACAGGATCCTGCTAGATGGCAGCCATTTTTATGGCAGGCACCTTGCTTATCAAAAATAGCCAAAGTCAACAGGAGGAGAGGTATAAACCTGGCACCCATGCCAAGGCGCCCTCCTGTTTTATTTCTGAGGTCATGGTGGAGGCAGCATGCGATATATCTTAGTTCAGGAATTTCACAGGAGTAGGTCACCTGGTCAAACCAAACAAGGCTGACTGAAAATGGCAGGATATGGGAGGTAAAGGCCTAGTGGTATTATTTCTGCAGTGTCAATCCATACACCTAGGTTACGTTCTGTGGACCCAGGTTTGAATCCTGCTATGGCAGATGGTGGACTTAGAATTCAATAAATATCTGGAGTTAAGGGTCTAATGATGACCATGAAACCATTGTCAATTGTTGGGAAAAAATCCACCTGATTCACTAATGTCCTTAAGGGAAGGAAGCTGCCATCCTTACCTAGTCTGGCTTACATATGACTCCAGACCCATAGCAATGTGGTTGCCTCTTAACTGTCCTCTGGGCACTGAGGGATGGGCAATAAATCCTGGCACAGTCAATGATGCCCTCATCCCATGAATAATGGATGTCCACACCTACAGTGTCTCCTGGAGTGCTGTTGGAGCCCCAATGACAAGGTAAGTGCTGGCAATAAGGTACTCAAATGGTCAGCCTTCTGGTCTGCAGCCACCAGCATGTCGACCAGCTAAGGGTGCATGGTGCTTCAGGAACAGGGGAGTCCAAGATAGTCACTGATCTTGTTAGCAAGCCTCCAAACGCTTTAGGTGCTGGGGACCTGTCAGCATAGATACATACAGCTTCTTATCTAAGTGAGCCAGTGGCTTTGCTGAGAAAGGCCAGCAATGCCTTGTCCGTCTCACTCCCTTTTTTATCCTTGCACTAGAAAATGGCACTAGATTCTAGGGAGAAGAATAATGAAGAGGTCCTGCTTATCATTCTCACAGCCAGAGAAGAGGAGGTTACAGACTCCCCAAGAGCAGGACTGTGTTAGAATATGGTGATGGAGATACCACCAAGCTCTGTTGTTGAAGCTGGAGATAAAGAAGCTCAAGACCCCAGTAATTATAGCAGCTCTAGCCAGGACATGACAAGCTGCGATGGGAGATCTGAGATATTCCTCAATTGACCTTCTGCCTAATGGGTACATCTCTGGCAGCATGGATTCTCAGATCTCTGCAAGTAGTTTCTTCTTCACTATTTACTTGATGCTGAAGATATGCCTTTGTCACCTTCCTACTCCTCAATCTTTGCACCTGCCCTCCTGTAACTAGAGATTCTGTATCTGCTCCTCAGGATATCAATCCTCATCGCTATTTGTTCCTGCCTCTGAGTATCTTAATTCCATGTTCAGTTCTTCTTCCTTGCAGTTAACTGGACTCACATTGATTACTGGCCAACCCACTAATGATCTCATGATCTTCTTCAGAGATCTACCATACACGATACTCATTTCACACAATAATACCGTGGACTAGTCCTAAGAGCCCCTGTTAGCCATGCTCTGTTTCACAGGCTCACCAAGTTGAATGGCATAGACAAGATTAGCTCCTGATGTGCTGATGTCTCCTTCCATTCAAACTGTTCATAGTCCATCCTATAATACATGGCCACCAACAAAAATTTCAATTGATCCTTGACAATCATCACTGGACTGTTAGCCGAGAGACCAAGGTAACGTTTTGGCAATCCGGGTTTAAATCCCACCATGGCAGATGGTGAAGGAGATGGGAACCAGCATCCGTCCAGTTCAGGTTAATGGCCAATAATTTCTTCATGAGTTTGACCTTTTTTTAAATTCATTTAATAAAAATCTGGAATTAAGAATCTAATGATGACCAGGAGTCCATTGTCGAACCCATCTGGTTCATTTGTGTCCTTAGGAAACAGCTTTCCTCACCTGGTCTGGCCTAGGTGTGACTCCAGACCCACAGCAATGTGGCTGACACTTAGGGATGGGCAATAAATGCTGGCTTAGCTGACAAATAAATTATTAGCCATTAACCTGAACTGGTTGGATACTGGTTCCCACCTCCTTCACCCTTCCTGTGCAAAATAACCAACGATCCGAATAGTGACAGCAATCCGGGTTGTGTCAGTTTGCACAGTCATGTTTAGGGACATTTCACAACAATGGACTCACTGGCATCAGTCTGATGGTTAAGTTGGCAAATACCATTTGGCAAAACTGCTGAACTCCAATATTGACTTTACATTGGTTCTGGGAACTTTTGGAAGAACTAAGGCAATGTCAGAAGGAATAGATTGTAGGTAAAATATACAAAGCATATGGACCTCTTAAATCAGGATTGATTGAGCTCACAGGAAGGTTTGAAGAATGGATCAGAAGAGATCTAGGAAGGAATTGAGCTGTCTCCAAACATACCCATTAATTCAAGAAAGAAACAGCAGACAAATTTGGATCACTTTGGAAATGTATGTTCTATACAAAGTGCTTTTACCACCAATGCTGCATCTTCGCTCTAATACTCTTTAAACAATCTTGGTGCCAGGTTAAAGAGTAAAAAGAGAAAGGGTGTTTGGCTGCTGCTGCTGCTTTATTGTCACCTTCATAGCAACAAGTACAACCCTCACCTCAGAGCTTTCTCTGGCATCTATGTTACCACTGCAAGTATTTGGATGACCAGTTTCTGTTATAGTGACACTGACCTTAAGTGTGCATCTAAGGTAGTTGATTGAAAATATTGCATGAGTTCTAGTCAGGAGGAAGCACAGCACAATGAACAACAACAGTTTTTATTTATATAGTACCTTTAATGGAATAAAACATCCAAAAGTTCTTCACTGACACATTGTGAAGTAATGCATGATGCTAAGCCACATAGCCAAAGGATTGTCCATGAAAGATATTTTAAAGGCGTGTCTTAAAGGGAGTGTGGGTTGAGAGATGGAGAAGTGAAGGCTGTGGTGAGTCCGGGCAGATTCTTGATGTTGAAGCAACTGTAGGTGGACCCACCAAAGATTGAGTAATTAAATTCAAAGAGGCTCAAAGGGCTATGACTGGAGAAGTGCAGATATCTCAGAGAATTGTGGGGCTGGAGGAGATTACAGAGATAGGGAGGGGTAAGGCCATTGAGAGAGTTGGTGAAACAAAGATGAGAATTTAAAAATTATAGCGAATTGAAACTGACCTTTTTATATTGAATCATGTTGAGATTTTGGAGGGGCTCTCACCACAAGACCTTGTAGGTTGTCTCACCCCATCTTACCAAGCTGGCATCATTAATTAGGTAAAAACAATGATTGCAGATGCTGGAAACCAGATTCTGGATTAGTGGTGCTGGAAAAGCACAGCAGTTCAGGTAGCATCCAACGAGCAGCGAAATCGACATTTCGGGCAAAAGCCCTTCATCAGGAATAAAGACAGTGAGCCTGAAGCGTGGAGAGATAAGCTAGAGGAGGGTGGGGGTGGGGAGAGAGTAGCATAGAGTACAATAGGTGAGTGGGGGAGGAGATGAAGGTGATAGGTCAGGGAGGAGAGGGTGGAGTGGATAGGTGGAAAAGGAGCTAGGCAGTTCGTACAAGTCCGGACAAGTCATGGGGACAGTGCTGAGCTGGAAGTTTGAAAATAGGATGAGGTGGGGGAAGGGGAAATGAGGAAGCTGTTTAGGTCCACATTGATGCCCTGGGGTTGAAGTGTTCCGAGGCGGAAGATGAGGCGTTCTTCCTCCAGGCATCCAGTGGTGAGGGATCGGCAGTGAAGGAGGCCCAGGACCTCCATGTCCTCAGCAGAGTGGGAGGGGGAGTTGAAATGTTGGGCCATGGGGCGGTGTGGTTGATTGGTGCGGGTATCTCGGAGATGTTCCCTAAAGCGCTCTGCTAGGAGGCGCCCAGTTTCCCCAATGTAGAGGAGACCGCATCTGGAGCAATGGATACAATAAATGGTATTAGTGGATGTGCAGGTAAAACTTTGATGGAAGTGGAAGGCTCATTTAGGGCCTTGGATGGAGGTGAGGGAGGAGGTGTGGGCACAGGTTTACAGTTACTGCGGTGGCAGGAAAAAGTGCCAGGATGGGAGGGTGGGTCGTAGGGGGTCGTGGACCTGACCAGATAGTCACGGAGGGAACAGTCTTTGCGGAAGGCGGAAAGGGGTGGGGAGGGAAATATATCCCTGGTGGTGGGGTCTTTTTGGAGGTGGTGGAAATGTTGGCGGATGATTTGGTTTATGTGAAGGTTGGTAGGGTGGAAGGTGAGCACCAGGGGCGTTCTGTCCTTGTTACGGTTGGAGGGGTGTGGTCTGAGGGCGGAGGTGTGGGATGTGGACGAGATGCATTGGAGGGCATCTTTAACCACGTGGAAAGGGAAATTGTGGTCTCTAAAGAAGGAGGCTATCTGGTGTGCTCTGTGGTGGAACTGGTCCCCATGGGAGCAGATACAGCGGAGGCGGAGGAATTGGGAATACGGGATGGCATTTTTGCAAGAGATAGGGTGGGAAGAGGTGTAATCCAGGTAGCTGTGGGAGTCGATGGGTTTGTAAAAAATGTCAGTGTCAAGTCGGTCATCATTAATGGAGATGGAGAGGTCCAGGAAGGGGAGGGAGGTGTCAGAGATGGTCCAGGTAAATTTAAGGTCAGGGTGGAATGTATTGGTGAAGTTGATGAATTGCTCAACCTCCTCGCGGGAGCACGAGGTGGCGCCAATGCAGGCATCATTAATTACCTACCCACTTCCTCTGGCAATCCTCATGTCTGATTTCCACCAGATCTAACTCCACATGCAGTTCCCACAGCAACTCACCACTGAGCAGATCTCAGCCGAAACAGCAGTGTCCCTTGTGACCATGTCATTGTGAAACCAGGCACTGGCATTCTGAAGTGGCCCTGCTCAGTCAACCCCTTCTTTGCACCACCCAATCCAATAGGAACTCCTGTTGGAGAAATGCAGTGCCATCTTCCCCTTTTCCAATGTCTTGTGCCAACACTACGAGGTCCTCTCCTGCCTGGGGCTGTGCAGGTGCTTGTTCCCTGGCAGTCCTCCGAGTGCCAGTGGCCTGGTGCGTTACTTCGTTGGCCAGCTGAGTTGGGTTTTGCACCGTGAATGCTATCAGTTTCTGAGACACCAATGCTAGGCTGTTACATATCCAGTCAGTTTATGCTAGGCTGATTGATTTGGAACCATACATGTGTGTTTAAACAGAATATTCCATGATTTTTATAAACAATTCCATATATACATTGTGCATGCTTCTTACTGAATCTTCTTCAGACAGAAACTTCGAATATTGGAGCAGGAATGGGCCATACAGCCCTTGAGTCTGCTCCATCATTCAATATGTCTGATTCTCACTGCCCTCTTCCCACTTTCACCCGATGCTCTTTAATCCCTTCACATTATATTCAGTCCATTATTCAGCCTCAATCACTTTCTTTAGCAAAGGAATCCACAGACTCTATCTGGGTGAAGAAATGTCTTCTCAACTCAGTCTGAAATGACCTCCTCCATCTCGGTGAACTGCTGGCTGTGAATTCCCTGGAGGGATATTGGGAGAGAGAGATGGGGATAGAGGGATATTGGGAGAGAGAGAGATGGGGATAGAGAGATATTGGGAAAGGGAGAGATGGGAATAGAGACCAGCATGCGTCGCCTTCTTCACCACCCCTGTGGAACTTGCATGCTTATTTCAGCAGCCAGTGCACAAGGACAACCAAGCCTCATTACACCTCCCCCTTTCCCAGCTGACAATAATCTGCTTTCTTGCTTACCAAAGTGTGTAACCTCACCTTTATTCACGTTCTGATTCATCTGCCAAGCACGCTCGCTCAACTTTTCCAAATCAGACTGTAGCATCTCTGCCTCCTCCTCACAACTCACCCTCCCATTAAGCTTTGAGTTATCTGCATTTACATTTTATATTAAATTTAGTTGCATCACCTAAATCAGTCATTTATATTGTGAATAGCTGGATTTCAAGTACTGATCTCTGCAGTACCCCACTAATCACTGCATGGTTGGGCATTTTATAATCTTAGCAGATTGTGCTTTTTTATTTATTATTTTGAGAAAATGAACACTCCACCTTGTACTGTTAGTATTTTTAAAATCTTGCCACCTGAATAGTGGAGCTCTGTATATGAAATGCTCAAAGTTTTTATGTGACCACTATGACTCCATTCTGACTAGGTGGGTTTTGCGTCCATCAATCTCCACCCAATAGTTAATATAACTGTAGTTTGCTCTGCTTTAAATGCATGTCCTAGCTTTACTGAACTCATGTTAAAATTTCTGGCTCAGTAAAAAATGCTCCTTTTTTATGGCAGGTGGGAGAAAGTCAAACGTATAAACTGCTATCACGTTTGACTAGTGTCCAGACAGCTCATGCAATTTGGAACAAATGTCAGTCTGAAGTTTAGGTCACCAGTCCACTTCACTTTTACAAACCTAACATGCTCCACAGAACCACATTATGTCCGTAGCAGAAAGAGCAACTCAGTGAAATCCTCAGATGCAAGAATTTTCTAATTGCACCAGTACTGTGGCTAAAATTCTGCCAATGTCATTGCACTAAGGAGTAAAAACTGAGCCCAATTAGTTACCTTCTGAAAACTTACAGGAAGAACTATTTATGGTTTCTCACTTCTGACAAAAGGTTCCATAATACTGTATAGGAAAGGTGGATTTATCAAAAATATTTCCAAATCTACGTGTCAGAGCCATTATTGATGTAATGTTGTACAGCATACAATGGCAATTGCCATTTACTTGGCATGCATTACAGAGCAGATGGTTTTGTGCTTGCATTGCAACTAACAGATGGGCAAGAACTGTGCCTTCACTGATCATATTGATGCAACGAAGAAAAGGCAACCATGGGAGAGCAGTGAAAAATAGTGCAAGACAGTGCTTTTCACGTAATTCAAAGTTTTTTATAATATCCAAGACAAAAGATGCAGAGACGTATGTAATATTTGGTTGATTTTTTTATAAACAAATCATCTCACTGTGTAATTTCATCCAAAATGCAGGTCATAGTTAATTTTTTTAAACACTTCTTTTTCATGTTTCCAATCTTCATTTTGCACATGTTGAGAGTGAAAGTTTTTTTTAAAAAAAGAAAAACAAATTGTGAGCAAGCCATCACAGAGAAAAGCTGACCTACTGAGGAACTCCCATTCTCATGTGCTGGTTGTGCTGTGTACCTCAACGTATCTTGTTGTGTTAGTTATAGTGCGTCATGATGCAATTAAACAGAAAAACATTTGACAAGGTGCCTTACTGGAGAAGGTAGAAAAGGTTACAGACTGTGAGTTTACACAGAAGTGTTTCTGATCAGATAAGAAATTAATCGGACAGTAGAGGGTATAGATGGTGTTTAACGGGTTAATCCTGCGTTAGAAACCAATAGCAGTGCCACAGGAACCAAATATTTTAGCAGTTCAGGTTTTTCTTTGCAATATTCATTGGTGACCTTTAAATGGAAACTATATTCAGGATTTACAGGTTTGTTGATTGCAACATTTGTATTCGATAGCAAGCCCATTAGCAAACCAAAATGTAGTCAAATATAATCAGAGAAATTCTCTGCATGATCAGATGACAGACAAATAGAGAAGCAGACTGACAGAATCGGCCAGTTAAGGCAGGAGGGTAGAGTGCATTTAAGCACCAATGTACCAGGTTGCAGGAAACTGGGATATATTTTCAGTCTCCAATTCACTAAAATTACAAGCTGAACTGATAAAATATGGTACACCCTAAGTGGTCAATTGAGAATAATTTGACTGGAGCAAGTTCCTGCACTGTGCCATTCAGAATTAGTGAATGGCTCAGGAAAGTCAAGAAATAGAGCTGTGTAAAGCAGTAGCCTTGTAATCCTATTGACATTATAGTAGAATTTATAGGGAAATTGAAGGAAAGAATCAGTTAAAACTGCAAAAGTCACTATGACTAGCTAAAATTGTCTTTGATTATTTCATGGTGGAGTTACTGTCCTTACATCTTGAACGACTTGAGTTAGAATTCACTCCAGATTGCTTAGCTAATAAACTCCTTCCTTCCTGTCTGTATGTAGAATAAGTTTGAGCAGTACTAGTCAGATGTTTTGCACACATTAGACCTTGGCTTACAATTATGTTGAAGACATTTACAGTGGTGCTGAGGTCACAGTCTGATTCATTTGTATCTCAAGCATGTCCATTGTCAGTAATCTAACACAGCTACAGCAAGGTTTAGAATGAAACTACATGTCAGAATGGAGATGAAGGAATATGATTATGTACTTAATCCATATTAATGATACCTAACATGACAATCTTTTATATCATTTCCACTGTAGCTCAGTGGGTTGCACATCTTTGAGTCGGAAGGTTGTGGTTTGAAGATACTTCTGAAATGCAGTCCTTGCTTGATTTAAGGGAGCTCACACTCAAGGACTCTGTATCCTCTGCATACAATCCTGCAACTCTAGATGGTCTGCTAAGGCATGACAAGCTGCACACGCAGAAATCAATTGGTTTTCTGTCATAACCACATTATAACTTATAATGTTTTTTCCTGTTAAGTAAGTGAGCCCACAACATTAACCAAGCTCTGATAAGCAATTCATTTTGAGATCATTATTATTAACATGACATGGTGAGCAGTGGAAAATATCAGGCTGATGAAGCCAGTCATACTTGAACAGTGAGCAAGCAAGTTAATCTGTAGGTGAAACACAGTCACCAGTCTTACATAGTCCTAAAGTACATGAGACACCCCATTGGTGTCTTTGTTCATCACAGCATCAGAAGATGTTGGAAGCACAGCTTGCTGGTAAGCAGACAAATCCCTAACAAGATGTCAGTTTAACTCACTTGAGAAAGGCAACTAACAAGAGTGTGTGTGTTAGCTCAACACTTAGCAAGGGAAGAATATACTGTCAGAAGATTCAAAAAAATCCTTTGTTTGAATTGAGGCATGACAAACCTCAAAACTGTTTAAACAGCATTCCTAGCCATAGATTCTAGATTTCAGCGTGTTCAAGTTGCAAATCAAGACAGTAAGATTTGCTAATCAATTGGGATTGAAGGTTGACACAGATTTAACATGCCAGTTTAACAATGAAGAGTGAAAAGATTCCCCCAAAAATATCAACCACATTAGAAGACGGTCAGAGTCAAATTAAACATCCATATTTATCAACTAGAATTCATGTCATTTAGACAGAAACCTGCAGAATTCGTATAGCACTTCATCAGTTGATGCAAAGAAAAAGACTCATTCTGTGATTTTTCAGATTGGAAGCTACAAAAGAGAATTGTCATGTTCGTGATCACATCCACCCCATGGATGCTTTCCAGAAACATTTATTATACAAACTGAAGACATGCAGTATTGCTACTGAGGAAGAGACTTAAATGTGATGTGATCCTTGTCAGTCAACAAAGCTTACAGGTCCTAAGTACAAACTCATTTTTTGACATAAGAACATCCAAACATAGTGAGACAATGTCCATCTTTGAATCAATTTTGCATGACAAGTGGCAAAAAGAGCGATTGGCAAAGGCAGCGTAAGTACTGATGCAGCTACTAAAAACTGTAGACCAACCCAAACAGATAGCACATGAGATACTGTCTGCTATTCTGCGAGAGGGATATACATGAAGTGATCAACCAAACCAGAATCTGATAAAGTACACATCAAGACAAAAAGTAGTGGATGCATATTTCACATTGATGCTTTCCATGAGATCACAATGTCACCATACATTTGAAATGTTTGCAAAAGTTCCAATTACCTGTCCTCCAGAAATCTGTGACTATTCTGTATAGGCTTAGCTTGATATGGGGACAGTGTGAATTAATAAAACATGGACCCACAATTATGACAAGCTACGAATAAACCTACAAATGTAAAACTTTCAGCATCCAACAGCACACCAATTCCACATGCCAGATCAATAATGCTGGAATGCACGTACAGCCCATCTGCCTGGAAGTCAGATTTTCCTCATCACAAGCACTGCTGGACCAGCAACTGCACATATATACCAGCAAGCCATTACCTCACACAAGCCATATTCCTTGCAATCAATCAGGTATCTAGGGACACAACAGGAATTGCAGCAGATTATTCAAAGATGTTTGCAGAACTGAATATGGAAGAAGAACACAACACTTTCTTTTCATCTGAATTGTGAAGCTGTTTCCTTTGAAGGGGAAAATGAAAATTGAAGGAGAAAAGGCAGAACAACTAACTCAGGATACCATCAGACATGAGAATACCATCTCTACGATGCTGAATTCTTTAAGGTATAATTCTGCTCAGCTCACAAAGATAAAGGAAGAGGTGAAAGAAGAAGGATAACCTACAAGGTCTGTATCATCAATCCCATGAAAAGATTGCCAGTTTGCAGGATGATCTGGAGCGACTCTCACATAAGATAGATCAGGTTCACCAGGAGCAGCCAGGGAAACATGGGTTCGAGATTAAAGCTGGAAAAAATAGAGCTGCAAAAACAGGTCGGTGTGGACAAAGAGCTGTAACTATCTCATGTGACAGTCCATTCAGAAATAAGTGACAGCACTGATTCTCTCGTGAAGGAGCTCAAGGAGGACTGAGAGGCAACCCAGCAATCACTGAAGCCACAGGTGGAGGAAGTCCAGGATTCACAGAAAATAGAAAGAAAAATTGTTGAAGAGGCTAATTAGAGGTTATGAAGGAGAAAAATATACATGACAGCCATAAGACTGAAATTTTAATGGAATTAGAAGAACATAGGTTATAAAGCCAAAAGCATCAATTGGGCTGAATTTGAGCCACTTAAATCAGGCTGAAGGATGGGACCAGTGGTGAATCTGGACCAAAACCTGGCTGTAGTACCTCGCGTGCACAATCCCAAACATAATCACAAGTGACAGACAATATCACTGATAACTGAGAAATCAACATCACCTCCAGACAAAGTCACCATTACAAAATCTGGATATAGAAGCAAATTATCCATATGTTATTGAGATTTGTTGGTTCACTTGTTCTTGTAAATAATTAACCTTCCTTTAGAAGGGGTGGGGTGGGGACGTTGCTGTGTATGTATTTTGCCTTTTGGAGAGTTCATCTTAAAGGATTCCAACACAGTGTGCATACAATGTCATAACTCTGCCTACTAGTTGGTCTGCAGCAGAATTCCTTTGTCAAATGATGTTGAGTTATCTTTTTAACCAACTGCAGTTCAGTTGCTATCAATAGACTCATAACCTGTTAGGGAGGATATTCCAGGAATTTGATGCAACAACACTAAAGGAATGGTGGTATATTTTCAAGACAGAATAGTGAGTGGGTTGGAGGGGACATTGCAGGTGGTGGTGTACCTATGTATCTGCTAACCTTACCCTTTGAAATGATAGTGGTCATGGGTTTCAAAGATGCTACACATGGAGCAATGATGAATTTTATGCTTCCAATGGTGAGACGTAGGTACACATGATTAATAAAGCTATATTTAATTTAAGTTCTTGAATAAATTAATCAATCACGAGAGCACATGTATACCAATGCATATATATGTACATATATACTCCTCATTGTTTAAACACTAAATAAAATTACAGATGCCACTCTTTTATAAAAGGTGCACTTTGGGGATTCAGATATGAAAATAATACTCAGTGTAATTACTGTAAATAATGACATAGGTATAACTGAGAAAACAGTACATTCTTTAAAGAAAGAAGTGTGGAGTTTTAAATAATATTGTGTATTCAAAATCAGGACATAAAAAAACTAACATTTTAAGAATTCATGAATATTTTAACTTATTAAGTTTCAGAGCATCACGTAATGATAGAAAATTTAGTTAATATCAAAGTTTTGTAAGGAATGGCAGGATATAGACCAAAGGCAGGCAGAAGGGATTGGTTTAATTTGATGTCTGGCACAACATTGTGGACTGAAGAACTCATTCCTCTGCTGTATTGTTCCGAGTTCTTTGTTCTATCAGGGATTTGTAGACTCCTGTACAATAAAATGTATTTATAAGGATTATGTTTTACTTTTCTGTCATTAAGCAAAAGTTGCTTCGTTTTAAGAAGAATCTTTTTATACAAATCAAAAAGGATACAACTCATTGTTTAATCAAATAATAGAATACTTCTTGCTCAGAAAGAGATCGTTTATCCTGTCATTTCCATGCTAGCTCTTTTCAATTACACTTTAGTTTGCCCCATTTTCCCCATCTTTTTCCCCTTGCCCTACAGACCTCTAACCTGCAGGTTATTGCAGCTAGTGCAGAAACATACACAATTTCAGCAATGCTACACCATCACATAGAACTCCAGTGACCTCATACAAAAATACAATGCATGTGCAGAAAAGGAACACAACATTGAAAGAGAGTTTGACAGGAGACAGTGAGTGGGGGAACTGTGGAAAATGAAAGCTTATATTATAAGGGCTAGCATATTGGTAAATATAGCAATTTGGCTGGCTAACAGAAAGCAAAAAATAGGAATGAATGGACATTTTTCAAGCTGGTGATATGTAATGTGTGGTGTATTACAGACATCGATGCTGGGGCTATCATTTGTTAACAATTTATGTAAATTACTTAGATGAACGAAAGTAAATATGGTTACCAAATTTGCTCATGGCACAACATAGATAGGAAAGTAAGGTGTGAAGAGGACATATGGAGACTACAATAAGATATAGATAGGTTAATGAGTAGGCAAAGCTGTGGTAACTAGTGTGTAGTGTGGAAATACTACCCATTTCAGCAGGAAGAATAAAAGAGAAGCAGATTATCTAAATGGCAAGAGATTACACAGTTCTAAAATGCCAAAGGATCTGGATGTCCTCATGCCTGAATTGTAAATAAAGTTTGAATGCAGATATAGCAAGTAATTAGAAAAGCTTAGAGGAAGTTATCTTTTATCAAAAGGGAAATTCAATACAAAAGTAGAGTAGTTATGCTTCAGTTCCACAGGGGCATAAATGAAACCATGCCTGGAGTACTATATACTGTATTGGTCACTCTATTTAAGGAAGGATGTAAATGTGTTAGAGGAAATTTAGAGGTTTACTAGACAAATATCTGGAATGTGGTAGCTGTCTTGAGAAAAGGCCAAACAAGCTAGGATTGTATCCACTGGAATTTAAAGGGCATCAGTACTTAGTAAGACACTGTGTCAATGGACCAGAGGGGTCTTGACAGGGTAGATGTGGAGAGTATATTTCTTTTAATGGGAGAATATTGATCTAGGGGTAATCCATTTAAAACAGATGAGGGAAAATACTTTTTCTCTTTGAGAGATATGAGACTTTGGAACTCCCTTCCTGAAAAGTTGTTAGAAACAGAATTGTTGACTATTTTTCAGGCAGAGGTATACAAATACTTCTTGAGCAAGACGGTTAAAGTTTATCAGGGTATGTTAGAATGCAGCATTGAGGTAATAATCCAATTAACTATAACCTTATTGAATGGCAGAACACATTTAAGGGGCTGAGTGGTCTATTGCTGCTCCTAATTTGTATGTTTCTGTACATCCTGCCAGCCTCTCTCCCAGTATCCTCCTCAGAGTTCACAATACCTCCAAGTTCTATATTATCTGCAAAGTTTGCAATTGTGTACTGTACACCCAGCTGTACGTCACTAATCTCAACCAAGAAAAGGATTATCCCAGAACTGACACTTGAACCCTATTGTGTACTTGCCTCCGAACTAAAATACCTTGCTCACCACTAATCGCTGTTTTCTGTCACTTGAGTCAACTTAGTATCCAAGCCATAATTGTACCTTGTACTGCATGGGTTTAACTTCACCGGCAAGCCTATTGTGTGTCACTTTTTCAAACACTTTTTGAAAGTCTTGTATACCACATCAACTGTATTACTCTCATCAACCTTCTCTGTTACCTCATGAAAAAGCTCAACTAATTGTCCTAGTGATTTTCAAGTTTGGACCAGATTATTATTTTGCATTTTTTATAACCACTGATTGAACTGACTGGCCTGTCATTGCAGGGTTTACCCTTACATCATTTTTAGAACAAGAGTATTTTTTTTTGTGAAATTGCATCACCATATCTGAGGAGGATTGGCACAGTGTGCTTGTTCAGCAGGAAATTGTGGTGGAATTGACCACAACCTTCCAATACTCCTCAGGTTGAAATGAATGGAGTGAAATGAACTCGCAAAGGCATGGTTCTACATAAACCCTTATGAATACAGGGCAACCAAAGAATGTTTCTGTGTAAATCAATGGAAATTATGTCAAATATAGGATCTGAGAGCAGTCGATCAGTTATTACATTAATTGAAATTGCAATATAACATGAAGAATATACGCGTAAACATTATTAAGTCAATGTACAAATTAAATCCTTTGATTTTGACCTTTCAAGTCCAAACATATTATGAGTGTCTGGAAGTGATTGATGGATGGAATTTTCATTAAAGACAGCTTTTGCTTTGTTAGTTGGCATTCTGTGTAAATATATATACAAAGTCCTGATCCATAAATCCTTATAGGCATAACGCAAGCCTCACATTTAGAAACTCCACCTTTACCTCTTGCACCTTCTGATGCTATCATGTTCACACTCATCTCTCAGTTTCCACATGCTGCCAGTTATAAGACACATCACCCAAACTCACTGCAGTTCCCCATAATGTTTCAGTCCAGAAGGGTGATGAATGCATCCCCCATGAGGTAGCAGGATATTCTGCTGCTAGGCTTTCACTAAACGCAAAGTTCTAGCACCTCTCCCCTCTGACTTCTGATAGCATCAGAAGGTGCAAGAGGTAAAGGTGGAGTTTCTAAATGTGAGGCTTGCATTATGCCTATAAGGATTTATGGATCAGGACTTTGTATATATATTTACACAAAATACCAACTATCAAAGCAAAAGCTGTCTTTAATGAAAAGTTTTTCAGAACTCCTCCAGCAACACAGTCCCCTAATGCTGCTGCAGCAAGGAGTGGCAGATGAAAGTTTAATTTAGATAAATGTGAGGTGTTGCATTTAGGAAAGGCAAATCAGAGCAGGACTTAAACACTTAATGGTAAGGTCCTGGGGAGTGTTGCTGAACAAAGAGACCTTGGAGTACAGGTTCATAGCTCCTTGAAAGTGGAGTTGTAGGGAGATAGGATAGTGAAGAATGTGGTTTATATGCTTTCTTTTACTGGTCAGAGCATTGAATTTAGGAGTTGTGAGGTCATGTTGCAGCTGTACAGGACATTGGTTAGGCCCACTTTTGGAGTACTGTGTTCAATTCTAGTCTCTCTCCTACTGGTAGGATGTTGTGAAACTTGAAGGGTTTCAGAAACGATTTACTAGGATGTTGCCAAGGTTGGAAGATTTGAGTTATAAGGCGAGGCTGAATATGCTGGGGCTTTCTCTAGAGGCTGAGGTGTGTCTTTATAGAGGTTAATAAAATCATGAGGGACATGGATAGCGTAAAATAGACAAAGTCTTTTCCCTGGGGTTGGGGAGGACATAGGTTTAGATTAAGAGGGGAAAGATTTAAAAGGGATCTAAGGGGCAACGTTTTCACACAGAGGGTGGTGCGTGTATGGAATGAGCTGCCAGAGGAAGTAGTGGATTACAAAATTTAAAAGGCATCTACATGGGCAAATTAATAGGAAAGGTGAAGAGGGTTATGGGCCAAGTGCTAGCAAATGGAACTCGATTAAGTTAGCTTGGCATGGACTAGTTGGACCGAAGGGTCTTTTTCCATACTGTACATCTCTGTGATTCTATGTCAAAACCAGAAAATACTTCACTGATCTGTGTCATCTCCTCCAACCAGACCAGCAGCTGCAGAGATGTGGCATGGTGGGATGGCACAACCAGTGACTGTGAAAATTACCAGGACCCTCAATTATTAATAATTACTATGTTGCTGGATCCTTTCCATTGTCGGATACTTTCATTGTAGGATTCTCCTCGACAAGTTTTACTTTCAACATCACAGTTCTGTGTGCATCAGGGAGGTAAAAGAGACACTGCTTACAGGAGTCTTCACTGTCTCCTCTTTCACCAAGAGAGAAGTTGGAGGATGGAGGATGTTTTATCAGGGTAGCAAAATTGTTAATAGGTGCAGGGAGTCAGTGACTCATTACAGACTCTGCCAGTGCAGCATCTCAAGTCCCATGTTAATCTTTTCAAATAACATTAGTGTGAGGAGTCTTTTGGATAGCAGGATACATGTACGAGATAGTGTTGGCAAAACTTGTGACGGATGGGGCCGGGGAATCATAAATGTCAAGTCAGGTGTAAAATCAATCTTTGCCACTGACCTGACATTACAATCTATCTCTTTTGTATCCCTACAGTGGGCATACTTAAAGAGTTAACCTAAATCTGTTTAATATGACTTTCCATGACACTACAATCCTGTTGCTCTAAATCCTGTGCCTTATGATTCTGCTCCATAACCACCTGACGATGGAGCAGCACTCTGAAAGCTAGTGCTTTCAAATTAACCTCTTGGACTGTAACCTGGTGTTGTGTGATTATTAACACGGTCACACGTGTCATTCATAACATTTGCACCAAAAACTGGAGTTTTCAGTGTTTCCCAATCCTGTAGTGTGAGCAATGATTTGTTTTTAAGCCCAAGTTAATAGTCTGAATAGCTATTCTTTCCTTTGATGTTGTATTCGCATTTACACTTGGCAAAAATGGAATTGCTGACTGGTGCAACTTATCTGAATTGGGACAGCAAAAAGTTCTTACGATAGTAAAACAAAGAATCGTGGATGCTGGAAATCTGAAACAAAAGCAGAATTTCTGGAGGAAAAAAATCAGCAACTCTGGCAGTTAAAGTTTCAAGTTCAGTGACTTTTCATCAGAACCCAACCTTTCCACTGTAGCAGTCACATTACTGGGAGCTGGGTGTGTTTGATACAACTTGGTTAAAAAGTGAAAATAACACTAAGACTCCTTTTGCTAACAAACAAAAAATTTAGAAAAGAAGTAATTGAAGTTATTTTGAGGATCAAGTGAAAACAGGCATTTTATGTAAGTTGCGCTAAAAAATAACCAGCTTCAAAGTCAGAATTTAGCAGGCAAATTCAGCCCCGATTCCTGACTGCCATAATTGGAAATGTTTTGGCGGGGATTGGCTCAGTGACGGGGCAGTGGGAGTGTGTTAGAAATTCAATCACCCACCTTAAAAATCAACAGTCCCAGCTCAGTGAACGCTCCCATAAGATCAGAAGAGATCCCCACTATCACTGCCCTCCCTCTGATTGAGAGGTGACCTTATAGATAAAATCGCAAGAGGTTCAGAACATTGAGAATAGGAGTTGGGAGGTCATGTTGCGGCTGTATTGGTGAGACCACTTTTGGAATATTGCATTTGATTCTGGTCTGGCTGTTACGGGAATGATGTTGTGAAATGTGAAAGGGTTCAGAAAAGAATTACAAGGATGTTGGCAGGATTGGAGAGTTTGAGCTATAGTGAGAGGCTGAATAGGCTGTGGGCTGTTTTCCCTGGAGCGCCAGAGGCTGAGGGGTGACCTTATAAAGGTCTATGAGACCATGAGGGGCATTGATAGGGCAAATAGACAAGGTACTTTCACTGGGATGGGGAAGTCTAAAGTTAGAGTGGCATAGGTTTAGGATCAGAGGGGAAAGATATAAAAGGGACCTGAGGGGCACCTTTTTCATGCCGAGGGTGGTACGTGTATGGAATGAGCTGCCAGAGGAAGTGGTGGAGGCTGGTACAATAACAACATTTGAAAGACTACTGGATGGGGTCATGAATAGAAAAGGTTTAGAGGGATATGGGCCAAGTGCTGGCAAATGGGATGAGATTAGGTTAGGATGTCTGGGTCAGCAGGACCAGTTGGAAAAAAGGGTCTGCTTCCATGATGCACATCTCTATGACTCTATAACAAGGGAGCTGGCTTTTCCCAGGGTTGGGGAGTCCAAAACTAGAGGGGTATGTGTTCGAGGTGAGAGGGATGAGATACGGAAGGGTGCAGAGGGGCAATTCCTTTCACACAGTGGGAGGTGAGTGTCATCAATGGGCTGCCACAGCTGGTGGTGGAGGGGGGTCCGATTTTGTCATTGAAGAGACCTTTGGGCAGACACATGGAGGGGATAGGGATGGAGGGAGGCAAATGGGACTAGTCTGATTGTGAAAGGACGGTGTAGGCAAGTTAGGCCAAAGGGCCTGTTTCCATGCCATAAACCACTGTGTCTGATTAAACAGCCAACTCTTGATTTAATGCAAAATTGTGGATTTTCATGGTGAGTGGGTAGAATCTACTCACCATTTCCTCTGAATATTTGGATTGTACTGACTGATTTGCAATGGTTGCAAGATTGTTCAAAGAGCAAATAACAGGACACCTAGTGTCATGTCAATGATAATCCAGAAGAGGTGGGGTTGCATTGGGGTATCCTGTATCCACAAGTAAAAAACACTCCATCTGACCCACCTGTCCCCCATCTCCTGCATTTGTTGGTGTTGCTGTATTTCATTACAGATTCAAGCGTCTGCAGTCATTTGTTCCTCCATTTTGTTGAATCAACTACCACATCTATTTGAGGAATGCCTCTCCTGAAGAAGTTTCGCTCTCATCTGATGTTTTCCTGCCACTCCTCTTGCAGAGCCAGAACTTAGCAGAATGTTGCTCATCAAAATCTACTTATCCTGGTGACTCCTTGGAGGAGCCCAATGAGATAGAGTAACACAGAATTCATTCTTTACAGGTGATAGCTGAGAGAACTGCTGGAACAAACACTAGGAGTTCGAAATAAAGTTTTGACAAGTCAGAAAATATTCTGATTGATGTAAGAAGATTGAAACTTCCAATTCAAGTGAAGAATAAAAGAGGATAAATCTTTAAGTTTTATTTGAAATTCAAAGCAAAGTTTTATTTATACCCTAATAGTTGATCAATGATTGGATAGAGTATTGGTTTAAAGTCCTATCTCCCAAAATACTCACAGCCACCCAAGTGGACACGTACAGGCAATTTAAATAGCAATCACATCAGAGGGTCTTTTAGACCTGAAAATTGCTGTTTCTTTCCTTCTGTCTCTCTCTACGTTAGGACTGATGATTACATGGCGAAGAATTTATAGGTTTCCTATCTATGCACATAAAAGCCTTATGAATTCATCACACCTGAAGTGTCAGGCTTGAAAGCATCACATTTACACCTGATTGACTCAACTACCATATTCATAAAATAACAACAAATCTTCACTTCCTTCAGCAACAGCAATTAGCTTCTAATTGATCACAGGATGTGCAGGGAGTTACAAACAGCTGCTAATCTAAAGTTAGAATTCTTTCAGAAACGACAATTAGCCTGCAATTGAGCCCAAGGTGCACTTTATTGGGACACTTCCCAGAGAGGACGCATTGGGATCTTAAAGGGACAGGCCACTTTAGGTATTGCTTATCTTGTATCAACAGACAGATTGTCTCCATGTACTTCCTTTACATCTGTTCTAAAAGGTTTATGAAAATCTAAGTGTCCCACTTATTTTTTTTAATAAAACATTGTGTTTACATGGCATAATGGTCCTGCTGTTGCAAAACAGTGAATGTTCTAATGCACAGGGAGCAGTGCTATGCCACATCATTGAGTATAACAAAGACATTCTTGCATTCACAGTTAATACTGTCTTCCCATATTCAATTTGTACAATGTTACAATGTATTGTTGATTTTGATATCAAAACTGCAGCAGCTTCTTTTAACTGTATTAAAAGTCTGTTCTAAGAAAAGCAAAGCATACTTTTGTACCATATACAAAACTAGTCAAGGAAATAGAAACCATGTTGGTGATTTCTCTTTATTTAAGATGCGTCTGCTGGCCTTTTTGGTATAGTAGGCCAAACTGTGCCTGTCCACCACCTGCAAAGCATGAGTCAGGGCTGTGATTGAATATTCACTTGCCCTGTTGCTGGGTCAAAATCCTCGGACCACCTCGCTCCCCCCACCCCAACCCCACCCCCACTTCCCACCAGGGCACTGTGGGTCCACCTACAGCACATGGACTGCTGCAGTAGTTCAAGAAGACAACTCGCAACCACTTTGTCAAGGACAACTCAGAATGGGCCATTAACACTGGCCAGCCAGCACTGCCCATCTCCCACGAATATTTTTTTTAAAAAACCTTTGCATTGGTTGTGTTGGAGGTGAGCAGGATGGAAATTTGGTGGCCCCACCTAATAACCATAACTTGTAGCTTAGACTAAACATGGTGGCTGTCTCTGTGCACAGCCATGAGCTCAAAACAAGTGGTACAGCCAACCTTTTGCTCTTAAAGATGTCTACTCTTCCAAAGAAAGGGACATTGTATTGCATAATATTGCTTCAAATTAAAATATGGAAAATAGGGTATAGATAGGGTTCTAGGGTGACAAATGTTGCCTCATAGGTGTTAGTTCCAGGCTTGGGAGAGAGGGGCAAAGCCATAATTCTTTTGGAGAGGGATGCAAGGAGATTCTCAAGGATTACCCTCAGGAAAGAGTGGGAGCAGTTGAATTAATGCTGTGTCTGACACCAAGGATTTGACAGGGAATCCTCATACAGAGAGTCAAGCCAATGATTCATCTTCAGCCAACAAACCCCAATCCAGAACACTCACCAACTTCCCAGCTGTTCAATGTTCCATACACTCACCACTCATCTCTCAACAGTCCCCAGAACATGGGACGCATGTCCTATATCCTGATATTTCGATCACCGTCACATACTTACTGCTGTCAGCCTCATATTGACCTCCTTCTGCCTCCAGATATACCCATCTCTGGCTGTTCAGCTATTGTAGGGACATCACTCCACCACAGTGCTAAATAATGACTGAGAGTCTGTCTTCTTCTTTCAGGATGAGGTAGCATTCTTAGAAGGGAGCACAGTCAGAGGGAGGACAAGGACAGCTGCATGGCTCTCAACATCATTGAATGATTGTAACAGAGCTCATCCTCCAGCACTGGCAAGAACATTAAGGATGATGGTATGTCTCTGCCTCATGCACTTTCTTAATTCCCAACTCATCCACATCCTGCTGTCTACATCCTGAGCAAGCTGAAGATGGTGTGACCAGGAACCTGCTACTACCTAACTCTGCCCTAACCCCTATCCACTCCCCCTCACCTTCCATACACTAATCCTTCTGAGTTCCTGCTTTCAGAAACCCAACCACTGCTGCCCAAGAGGAAGAGAGTCAGCAACAGCACAGCACTGCTGAAGAGAGCCCATTTCTTGATGTGTCATCTATAGCCCCCAGCTCAGATACTGGGCCTGCAAGTAGCTGAGGAGGTGAACATAGAGACACCAGGCACTAGAGGACTGCAGTTACATCAGGGATAAGTAAGGGGGGAGGGGTGTAGGGATAATGGTTAATTGATTTAATTTTCAAGTTCACTGGAAAACAAGGTCATGGACAGTCTCTGCTGCAGAGGACTCAGTCGAGGATCTCAATTCATGATTCTTCATGTTCCACAATTTCCACTTTGAATGGTCTGAAAGTTGTCCAATTCTTCCTTGAAAAGTTGCCTGAGTGGTCCCCATCCAGCAGCACCTCCTTTTCCCTGGCTGAGCTCATTCCCACTTTGAACAACTTCTCCCATTAACCCATCTCATTTTCAACTCAATTCACGTCAAATGTGTGACATGGGGACAAACATGGTTTTCAGCTATGCCTGTCTCTTTGTGGGATATGTGGAATATTTCTTGTTCTAGTCCAACTTGGGTTCCTTCCCCAACTCTTTCCTGCTCTCAGCCAGAATTGGAAAAAAATCATGAGTTTTAATTTTAATTGCCATCCTCTCTTAACTTCACCTAGTCCATCCCCGACACTTCCTTTCCTTGACTATTTCCATTTGCTTGCCACCAACAGCCATTACAAGCCCACTGACTTCCACAGAGTTACACTCAACTATACCTGGAAGGATTCTCTATTCTTTCAGTTTCTCCATCTCCATTACATCTGCTATGATTATACCACTTGGCTGCCTCCAACGTCGAAACCTATAAAATCATAACAGGACTAGATAGGGTAGATGCAGGGATGATTTTCCCAGTGAAGGGGAGTCCAGAATTATGGGTCACAGTTTAAGGAGACAATGTAAACCATTTAGATTAGATTAGATTAGATTAGATTAGATTAGATTCCCTACAATGTGGAGACAGGCTCTTCGGCCCAACTAATCTACACAGACCCTCCAAAACAGAACCCATCCAGACCTATTTCCCTCTGACTCATGCATCTAACACTATAGGCAATTTAGCATGACCAATTCACCTGACACGCACATATTTGGATTGTGGGAGGAAACTGGAGCCCCAGAGGAAACCCACACAGACACGGGGAGAATGTGCAGACTTCACACAGACAGTCGCCTGAGGCTGGAATTGAACCTGGGACCCTGGTGGTGTGAGGCAGCAGTGCTAATCACTGAGAGTTTAGGACTGAAAAGAATTGCTTCACTGAGAATGATGAGCCCATGATATTCATTAACACAGAAAGCAATTGAGGCCAAAAACAGTGTATGATTTCAAGAAGGATTTGGGTGTAGCACTTGATTCTAAAGAGACCAAAGGATATGGGACAAAGCGAAAACAGGCTATGAAACTGGATGATCAGCCATGATCATAATGAATGCCAAAGCAAGCCCAATGGGCTGAATAGCCTATTTTCAATGTTTCCATGACCTTTTTCTTCAAACAAAGATTCTTTCCCATAAAATAAAAGCAAATTACTGCGGATGCTGGAATCTGAAACCAAAAGAGAAAATGCTGGAAAATCTCAGCAGGTCTGGCAGCATCTGTAGGGAGAGAAAAGAGCTGATGTTTCGAGTCTAACTGACCCAGCTTTGACAAAGGGTCAGTTAGACTCAAACGTCAGCTCTTTTCTCTCCTTCCAGATGCTGCCAGACTTGCTGAGATTTTGCAGCATTTTCTCTTTTGGTTAAAGTTTCTTTCCCATTGTAGTTGGCAGGAATCTTGAGTAACTTCCTGGTCATGTGACCTTACAGCTTTGAGTGCAAGTTATTAGCACTCCCTTTGTCTTTGCTTCTGTTCACACCGTGTTCCACTTGCTCCCGCAACCCCTCTATCTACAGCATGAAAAACCCAAAATTTTCCAACCTGTTTCAATTCCAAAAGAAGAGCCATATCAAACGCAAAACATTAACTCTGTTTCTCTCTCCTCAGATGGGGCTAGGTCTGCTAAGTTTCTCCAGCATGCTACGTTTTTGCTTCAGATTTGAAGCATTCACAATATTTTACTTTTATTACGGGATCTCGATGGAGCAGTATACCGGAGAATTCTGATGCACTGAATGCTGCCTGTCCACAGAGAGACTTCTGTCACTGTCAAGTTGGAAGAGGACATCAAACAGCTTGCGTTGCTTGCAACCTCTGCCCCATGTACATGTCATACTGTTGACCTAAGGCCCCATACCTGTTGCAGTTTCTATGTTTACAGGTCACCACTCCCCTACTATCCCTGTGATAGTGCAGCAACTCTCAGGTCCAGGAATTCAGCATTCCAGAGTATTTGGAGAAACTTTACAAGAGTAGGATTTCTTTCAAAATCACCCAAAATGTAAGTCAGATGCCTGGCCCTTTAAAAACTCTGATCTGCTTGGCAGTTCAGTACGTTTTGTGTACAGTGATGTGCAAATCATTCAATGAGGCTGAGTTGTCAAAGTTATGCAATCCAGCATCAGTGAGCCATTGGGGTTATGTGGTATCTGGAGAGCATTGATTCAGTTCCTTCCAGGGCACATGGGAAGATCTATATTTAAGCTCTTCTCAAGAAGGTGTGCTACACAGGAAGCAGTTGGCAGCAGCATGACGACCCCCATTGAAAGGCCATTAGGCTTCCAGTGGTGCTATGGAAACAAAATTCATACACACTAAGATGTAATTGTTGTACATTACAAGTACTGACCTGACAATTTGTAATGCATGGTTTCTCATGTCAGCGATATAAATGTACAGGTTCGTTCTGTACTAGGTCCTTGCAAATGTTCCCTTTTTGCATTATCAAAATTGTGTCTCAATGATTTTAATATTCTTGTTTTTTTTCTCAAATCTGTTCTAGAATTCTTTGGTTGATATCTCATAACTCTGCCATGTGGCAAAATACCAGATTCTAATCCAATCCACTAAAAAAAATATGAGCTGGTTAAATAATAATGGCAACTGTTTGGAAAAGCTCATAAGTTTAACTACTTAGTCAAAAATTCTGGTAGTTTACCCCACTTTAATAAACTCTCCAAAAATATAGATGGTTAGAATTGTTTTGTGCAGGTATTTAATCTGTTCACTTAGGATAATCTATAGATTGATTATGTGGTTAAAAAATACAGGGAGACTTGTGTTAATTGCAATGCAAATGGAATTTGTTTACTGCAATCTTTCAACATCTTTTATATTCAGGATGTACAAATTGGAGAACTCAGAATGTTAGAAATATGGCAGACCAGCTGTCTATTCCAGTTTGTTTCCATATGTCTTTATACTTGTGATAATCTGCAGTAGGGGTATTATTACACATGACTTTTAGAGATGCAGGTTCTATGAATGTTTCATGTTTGCATATTTTTCCTTGAAGTGTGACCTTTATCGATATTTAAAAATGCAATGTTTTGTTTGAATAATCGTCTCTACTAATGATTTCCACAATCATTATTATATAAAGGCTGATACCGATAAAGAAATGCTATAAGTCCCAAAAAAATGACAAATTGACATGATAAAATGCATCTGACATCGCTTGTGTATAATTTGTACCATGTACTACATCAAAAACTATTACCATTACTCTTTAGAAAATATTAACCTTTCCATTCTATAATATTTGGAAGGTGTAAAACTAAAATTCAGCAATTAGAAATTACTGTTCTTCTCAAAATATATTTGTTCAGTGTGAATCATTTCTATGATCTATGATGATAGTCCCAGTTTCAACAGCAGTTGATTTTCAAACCTACGAACCATTCAGTGTCACCAGTTCTCAGTCAAACTATTAGGTCCTGAGCACAGAATTTACTGTCACAGAAAAATTGACATCCCACAACGCTAAGCTAATAAATGTTCACTTTGTTTCTTAAGTAGCATCAGCACTGAAGTAATGAATAAATATTTCTCAAATAGTACCTACCTTTTAGAGGGAGATAACTTATAATTTTAAGAGATTAGTGAATCAGGACAAAGATATGTTTCAAAAAGTCATGTTCTATTTGTTGAAGGGGAGGGGAAGAATTTGGCCAACAGCACAATTATTTCACAATGGTTTGTGAATATAGTGCCAAGAAACAATTGTATGCATTGATCCCCAGCAGGCTTCTATTTGAATCATCCTTTTGAGAATAAACTGCTGGCAATATTGCAACTTCAGAAGGTTAAGGACAGGAAGATACCGCCAGGAACACACAGAGCTAACAGATTCCAGAAAGGAGTTTTAATGAGATTATTAAACAAGTGTCAACAAACCCCAACATCCTCCTACTGCTCCTCACCCGAGTAAAAACAGTGAGTGCTAATCTCACTGTTTAGATGTTTTGCTTGGGATCAATACTGTAATAGGTCAAATCCTTTAATACCTTTGAAAACAGTGAAAATATATAAATCTAAATTGCAAATGGAGTTCTGATAATGGATCAGGAGATATATTATGGTGGATTGTCGATTAAATACAAGCAAAAATAAGGATGAGGCACTGAAGAGAATAAATGACAATTTGGTAAATAGGGCCTGAAAATTCTCTAGCTGTTACACTGGGCCCACACACTGGGCCATTATAGAGTAGGAATGCTGGACTTTCTGCTGCTTCCTTAACTGAGGCCATCCGCTCTTAAACAGAATTATTTGTGCCCTCTTATCTCACTGTGTTAACCAATTTGAAGACTTTTACCAGGTCCAGTGAAGTCAGAAAAGCAAGACCCTCCGGTTAAGAGAGCCTCTGCTCCGAGTTGCACGTCCAGCTGTTCTATTTGACGTCACTTGCCTTGTAAAAATGTAGGTTGGAGCCTTGGGTGTTTATATAGCTACCAGAAATTCCCAAAACTGGGCTGCGATCAGGTTTATCAGAATGCAAACTGATTTCAAGGGAGCTCTATTGGACTCCTCCCTGCATTTCACCAGATTGGCAAAGCAAATTCAACCCCAATATTTTTAAAAGAAATACTGAATTTGCAATTCCAAGAATATTGAAGCTGTATTAAATTTGTTTGTAATAATATTCAGCTGTGAGTAGAACCTACAATCTCAATATCTTCCAAATACGTTGCTTGATTTGAGATTGTGTTGCTTTGTTTGGAGTACAGTATGGAGTGAATGCACATTGCATTGTCTCTATTCTGTCAAACATGTGTCCAGCTCAAAAACAGTTCTTACAGCTGCATTGGCAATGTTGTTAATTATGTGCCTGGTAATGCCAGTTAGGGATGATTATGACCTGAATCTGTGCCCATTTGGAATTGCTTTGAGTTCATTTCATCTCCCAACCACGAAACTTTATCCAGGAGAAAAATAAACTTCTCATCTCATTAATTTTGATTAAACCAAATGTAATCCCAAAAGCAGGGTAGATATTTGTCTTTATCACGTCCGCTGTATACATACCCAAAGTGCAATGTAAATAAAAAGAGGTCACACAGAAAGGATCATTTGCCAGACATAGAACATGTCAAATTTTCCTAAATTCCATTTTCGTTAATGGAATGAGAATATTGAAAGTTCTGTAGGGGCTGATCAACCCAGTAGTCTTTCTTTCTCTCCCCTTCTTGTTTAATGCATAAAATCTGCCCATTATTTACAAAAGCTGTTTTAAGCATTTCCATACCACCACCATACATTTTATATGCTCCTTGTCAATGCATTGACTATTAGCTACTTGATCTGCATGCAAATGAAAAACATCTACCAGTGAGTTTGATTCCAACAAAGTGGTAAATAATAGCATTGGTCATCAAGATGTCACCGGGAGAGTTTATTTGGCTGCTAATGTGCTTGTATCATATATTTTGTTTTTAAGATATGCATATCCTGTGTAATTACTGACACATTATGAACTTTACCAATTCTGTCTGTAGCATTTCAATGAATAAAGCTTCTTCCTCAATATCCAGGTGCAGTATGGTGGCTCAGTGGTTAGCACTGCTGCCTCACAGCACCAGAGTCCCATGTTCAGTTCCCGCCTCAGGCAGCTGCCTGTGTGGAGTTTGCACATTCTCCCTGTGTCTGCGTGGGTTTGCTCTGGTTTCCTCCCACAGTCCAAAGATGTGCAGGCCTGGTGAATTGGCTGTGCTAAATTGCCCGTAATGTTAGGTACCTTAGTCACAGGGAAATGGGTCTGGGTGGGTTACACTTCAGAGGGTCGGTGTGGATTTGTTGGGTCAAAGGGCCTGTTTCCACACTGTAGGGAATCTAATCTAAACTTCAAGGAACTCTGTGTACACTTAATTGATTATTGAATGCAACAAGCTATATAATGAGGTGAAACCCATTTAAGACAACAGGACATAGCTAATTACCTGCTATAAATGCATCTGCTGATTTTGTCATATATTATGACTGTTGCATTTCTCCCAATGAAGCCCTTAAAATGCTTGCTAATTCAAGCACTCATAATCACTCAGGATCGGCATGGTAGGACTAATTTTGTGTTAGCATGTGATAGGTATTGTTGTCAGCTGTCCTTCGAATTGAGGATAATGTTGACCGAAGGCCTTGAGTTTTTGCCATGGGTCTTCATAATACTGAACAGGCAGCTGTTCAAACTGCAGACCTTTGGGCATGTGGACCTGGGTATGCCATGTGTTGGTGAGATCTGGAATGCAGGATTTGCACCCTTTTCTCTCCTTTCCTTCCCTGCTGTCACATTGCCTCATTGATAAGGTATTTTATTTCAAAGCATAATAAAGCTTGGTCGACAAGTTGCCACCATTCTGAATGTTTGGAAATAAGTCTCTCATAACATTAATGTCAATGTCTCTGTACTCAAGGAGAGTTTCATTGTTGTCTTTGTAATTTGGCTACTTGAGAGTTTTGAAAACGGAGCCTGTTGGGGGAGATGCATTTTGACCATCTGGACTTGGTGTCCAGTCCATCATAGTTGAGTTTGCATGAGTTTTGCCAGAATACTTCTAGAGCTTTTCTAAGGGAAGACAGTAGCGTGTTTCAATAATTCTCCTATTAAGTACAGAAGAAACGATGATGATATTGTTGATGGAATTTGACTCATTCTGTTACATGTTGCTGATACACAGTCCAGGTCTCACTGCAGTATAGGCATTTGGTAGCAACAACAGCTCTGCACACCAGGACTTATGTTGACTTGTGGATCTCTTTGTTGTCAAATACTCACTGTCACAGTGTGTATAACGCCGAGCTGGTGACTGGTGGCAAGTGCTCAATATATACATGTGTGGAGTGAAATATTTGGCTAACCTGGTGTGGTTTCGATATGAGTTTTTTGATGAGGCTGATGAAGGAAGTTAAGAAACATATAAAGTTAAAAAAGAAAAAGTATAACATAGCAAAGATAAGTGGGAAGCTTTTAAAGAACAACAGAGGATTACTAAGAAGGAAATATGCAGAGAAAAAAACGAGGTACAAAGATAAACTGGCCAAAAATATAAAGGAAGATAGTAAAACCTTTTTTAGGGATGTGAAAGGGAAAAAAATGGTTAAGGTTAAAATTGGGCCCTTGAAGACAGAAACAGGGGAATATATTACAGGGAACAAAGAAATGGCAGAAGAATTGAATTGGTACTTCAGATCTGTGTTCACTGGGGAAGACACAAGCAATCTCCCTGAGGTAACAGTGGCTGAAGGACCTGAACTGAAGGGAATTTATATTTTCCAGGAATTGGTGTTGGAGAGACTGTTAGGTCTGAAGGTTGATAAGTCCCTGGGGCCTGATGGTCTACATCCCAGGGTACTGAAGGAGATGGCTCGAGAAATTGTGAATGCATTGGTGATTATTTTCCAGAGTTCGATAGATTCAGGATCAGTTCCTACGGATTGGAGGGTGGCTAATGCTGCACCACTTTTTAAGAAAGGAGCGAGAGAGAAAGCAGGAAATTATAGACCAGTTAGTCTGACCTCAGTGGTTGGAAAGATGCTGGAGTCTATTATAAAGGACGAAATTATGACACATCTAGATAGCAGTTACAGGATAGGTCAGAGTCAGCATGAATTTATGAAGGGGAAATCATGCTTGACTAATCTTCTGGAATTTTTTGTGGATGTAACTGTGAAGATGGACGAGGGAGATCCAGTAGATGTAGTGTACCTGGACTTTCAGAAAGGCTTTGATAAAGTCTCACATAGGAGATTAGTGAGTAAAATTAGGGCGCATGGTATTGGGGGCAAAGTACGAACTTGGATTGAAAATTGGTTGGCTGACAGGAAACAAAAAGTAGTGATAAACGGCTCCATTTCGTAATGGCAGGCGGTGACCAGTGGGTTACTGCAGGGATCAGTGCTGGGACTGCAGCTTTTCAAAATATATTTTAATGACATAGAAGATGGTATTAATAATAACATTAGCAAATTTGTTGATGATACAAAGCTGGGTGGCAGGGTGAAATGTGAGGAGGATGTTAGGAGATTACAGTGTGACCCGGACACATTAGATGAGTGGACAGATGCATGGCAGATGCAGTTTATTGTAGATAAATGTATGGTTATCCACTTTGGTGGCAAGAACAGAAAGGCAGGTTATTACCTAAATGGAGTCAAGTTAGGTAAAGGGGCAGTACAAAGAGATCTGGGTGTTCTTCTACACCAGTAAATGAAGGTAAGCATGCAGGTACATCTGGTAGTGAAGAAAGCTAATAGCATGCTGGCCTTCATAACAAGAGGGATTGAGTATAGAAGCAAAGAAGTTCTTGTGCAGCTGTACAGGGCCCTGGTGAGACCACACCTGGAGTACTGTGTGCAGTTCTGGTCTCCATATTTGAGGAAAGACATTCTGGCTAATGAGGGAGTGCAGCTTAGGTTCACGAGGTCACTTCCTGGAATGGCGGGACTATCTTATGTTGAAAGATTGGAACGACTGAGCTTGATTACGCTTGAGTTTAGAAGACTGAGAGGGGATATGATTGCGATGTATAAGATTATTAAAGGATTGGACACTCTGGAGGCAGGAAACATGTTTCCACTGATGGGTGAGTCCCGAACCAGAGGACACAGCTTAAAAATAAGGGGTAGGCCATTTAGGACAGAGATGAGGAGAAACTTCTTCACCCAGAGAGTGGTGGGTGTGTGGAATGCTCTGCCCCAGAAAGCAGTGGAGGCCCAGTCTCTGGATTCGTTTAAGAAAGAGTTGGATAGAGCTCTCAAGAATAGTGGAATCAAGGGTTATGGAGATAAGGCAGGAACAGGATACTGATTGAGGATGAGCAGCCATGATCATAATGAATGGTGGTGCAAGCTCGAAGGGCAGAATGGCCTACTCCTGCACCTATTGTCTATTTCTATTAATATTAATAAATAGACGAAGTTTCTTGTCTGCCGAAATGATGAGATCGAACCTCATTCAGAATAGGCAATAACACTGCAGTCATTCACAGCTGTAGATTATGTATACCTACAGCCATCACTTTAGTCAGTTCTGTTGGGTTGGCATAGTGATTTTGAGTTGTCATGGGAGAAAGTAGATAATGCTCAGAGCATTTTACTATGGACTGTTAGCTCATTCCTGCTTGTCTCAAGACCATTATATCTATTGGAATCACTGTTCATTTCCTCTGGATATTCCTCTGGAATATTTACATTACTTTGTCAGATTCAAAACGAAGAGGCAGCAACACAAGCATGTAAAACTTTAATTGACCCTATCCAGCATCACGACTTGTATAAAGGGATTTGCAGTGGTAAAACTAATGCAGCTGCTCTCACTTCAATGGAAATCCATTTAAAATCCTATTTTCTTGGTGGGAAAATAAATTTTTAATGTTGTATAAGCAGTAATATGTTATTTCTACATCTGTTCCTGGAGAGGTGTGATCCAGGAACTGGTGTGATGTTGCTGCGTAACCATAATATTGTATCCTATTTATTGGGAACTTAATTAATAGTTTATTGCAGTGACAAAAAACAACAATGATCATGAAGAATGGCAAACATTATAGTCTCTGTCAGTTTATAATATTAAGCTTTGAAGTTCCTGATTGCTACAATATTCACTGATCAGATATATGAAACAAAACACACAAAGATGAGTGTTAAGGCTTAGTAGCTTGTGTTTAGTTAACTTTCTTTTGTTTCTGTATAAAGTGAGTATTATGAACTCAGTTTACGATGTAAGCCAGGATCCTTATTGTAAATAGAAGTGATAAACCTCCCACAACAGAGATTTTGTAGCTTTCATCACTTGAGAGACCAGTCTTGAGGACTATTGATCCTGAAATTGATGGGATTTTCTATGAAGGTTGCTTGTTTGTTCTGCTCTGTTGTCACTAGAGTGGTTTAAGCTATGTTTGTTTATTTTGCTGTGAATGGCTCTTAATGGATTAGGTGCTGGTGCTTTCGCCAAAAGCAGTAACTGACCTTTGGAAGTATCCACGGACAGTTTTAGAAAGCAAGTGAAAAACCTTCCACTTGTAAGGCTTTAGTGGTCTACAAAGGGAAATTGATACTTAACTGCTTGAAAAATAGGGAAGGAGGAATGTAAATATACTGAACACAACAATGTTCAAGTTGCTTCCATCATCAACTTGCCATTTGCGAATTGCAGTGAGGACACTTTGCCTGACTGCAACACGGTTCATTATACATTGTCAATCTAGTTGCAGTTCATAACGTAGTTCACTGTGTCAGAATACTGTAGGTATCAATCGCTATTCCCTGTAATTTGAGAAGTTGCAAACTAACCTTAAACTTTTTCCAACACTCGAGCAGGAGAAAACAAGATCTCTTTAAATTATTATATATACACATCCCCAGGGAAAAAAAATAATGTGGCTGTACATTTAAATGTAACATGCATTGCAAAATGAAAATTTAATTGAATCTGAAAATGTTCTATATCAAATAAAGTATATGTTTGAAAGTAAGTAGGAACACAGTTTGACTCACTGGTTAGAGGAATATAGAAATTAATTTTAACAACCTAAGAATTTCATGAGTGAGACTTTCTGGGAACTTAGCCACTCTTTAAAACCTTGACAACAATTAAATTGTACTAAACACTACATCCATGAAGTGTTAGAGAGGGTGTTCATGTTTCATGTGGTGAGAATTTTCAAACATTTTCCACTTATCTACAAAATTACTAATGTTGCAGTTTCCACTCTTAGCGGCACCCTGGGCTCCAATCTTCTGATGTTGTTCCAGGGAGGTCTGTGTTGTTGCATGCCGTGGGTGGGAATTGTCACAAGCTCAGGAATATCTGCTACAATTATAACATGGTGTTCAATCTCTTTGGGCAGCAGCAACAGCAGGTAGGAGCAATGTGAGAAGCAGGAAGCAGCACCTGGGCGAAGAAGGAGAAGGGTAGCTGGTGGAAGGATGGAATTTCTCCACATGATTTAGTGGAGAAATCTAGAAGACAGAATTACAGTGTGTCACCTACAGGAGGAAGAAGGGCTGAGGAAAGGAATGCCACCATGTGATGGTAGAAAGGACAGCCAATGCAGCAAGAGAAAATGTTTGCTTATGGTTTGACATTGATCATTTATATCATAGTATGTTTGGATTAATTGGGTGTTGGGTTGAGTATTTTGTTATGTTATATTTATCCAAATTTAATGCCAGTCTAAGCCTGATTGGTAAAAATCTTGCTTCTGAATCAGAAAGTTGTGATTTCATGTCTCCCCCCAGGACTTGAGCATAAAAATCTAGACTGATACAGTGCATTACTGAAGCAGTGCCAAACTACTAGAAGAGGTGCTGTCTTTCAGATAGGACATAGTAAAGGTGGAATGGCCATGCTAAATTCCCATAATGTCCAGCGATGTGCAGGCTAGGTGGATTGGCCATAGGAAATGCAGGGATACAAGAATAGAGCATAGGTGTAGGTCTGGGTGGGATGCTCTTTGGAGGATCAGTATGAACTCGATGGCAGATGGCCTTCTTCGACACTGTAGGATTCTATGAATCTATGATTAAACTGAGGTTCTGTGTACTCTTGTAGATAGATGCATGGTACTATTGAAAGAAGAGCAATTGTATTTGCCTTGTAACTTGACAAATATTTACTACTCAGCAATGTATATATAAAATTATATTATCATATTGGTCTCTGTGCAATTTATCTTCCACATTTCCCTCCATCTTTGTACACCTTAGTACAACTTGAGACTGTGAAAGGCAGCGTATGAATGCAATTCATTCTTTCCGTCTCTAGTCATACAAAACGTTTCCATGAAATCAAACTAAAGAAGTGAACATGATTATGAATCCCTTTGGTGACCATGCTGTCAGGCATCTAGACCCAAGCTGCAGACTTCTTTTCCAAAAACCTTTCACATCTCCACCACTAAAAGCTTTTAAAAATATTTTTGACCAAGCGTTTGGTTGCTCCACCATTGACCATCCATCTTATCATTTTATGTTGTGTTTTTACAAGTTGTTTCTAATTTAGACATCATGGTGTGGTATTCTGATTTTGCATATCTACTGGGTGTCTCACTTGCAGGTAGTTTGGATTGAAATCTTAGTAAGCATTGTGTACGATTTCCTAACAATTAAATGATAGCTAGAAAATTAGACAGACTCCACATGCAGTTTTCACTTACTCTGAAGTACTTGTTACTATTTCACATTGCTCAATGAAATATATTGTATTTCATAAGTTATCCAATAATTCCATTTTGGTCCTGTTGGTCAGGAATTGAACTACCTATCCGACTGCATTTTTTTTTCAAATTGCTTGCATCTTTTATGATTTTTTTAAAATAAAAAATCAACTTCCATCATTTTGTATATAACTTCATAATCAACTGAAAATCTGCCGTTCACAGAGCATGACACGTCTCGTTTCTTACCTCTTTGCAGATGCTCGACCATCTAAAAGAACAAGGACAGCAGGCACATGAAACATTGCCACCTGTTAAGGCTTCTCCAAGCCACACAACATCCTGACTTGGAATTATACCATGATCGCTTCACTGTTGCTGAGTTCAAATCCTGGAACACTGTCCCGAGTAGCACTGTGGGTGTACCTGAATCACAGAAACTACAACAACTCAAGATGGCAGCAGCTCACCACCACCTTCTCAAGGACAATTTGTGCTGAAAAATAAATGCTGAATTAGCCAATGACACCCAGTGCCAAAAAATAATTAGAAAAGACTTATTTAAGAAACGAGATAGAACTTTAAACAAAACATACACAATAATTCGTAATTACAGTGCTCACTTTCATCAAGTTTCATATTTATGAAATGATTCACTGTTTTGAAAAGATGGCCACCTAACAACTAAAATGATGTCAAAGCTCTTTATTGACAATGACACCAAACCATTCAGTATGAACTTGTCAGGAAGGAAAAGGCTATGTTTCTTTCTGGTGCCAAGTCACTGGAATGCTGAGAATATGACTGCATTTGCCATAACCTCACAGAGCCTTTTCTGTCCCTCATAAACATCTTCAGTCAAACATATCCAAAGCATACATTTGGGAAGCGAGCTAGGAAAACAAAATGTACACAGGAAAATAAAAAGTTTTGATTTATTTCATTGACAAATAAAATCTAAACAAGAATTCATTAACAATTCATTGCCAGTGAATATATTGAATGTGACATGCCAACGATCAGCAATGTAAGTGTCACCCCCAGTGGAATCAATAACAAGCAATACTCCCCATTGTAGATATGCTTATGCTCTGAGTACACTACCTTTAAGGGGTAGAATGCAGACTCTTGACAGCAATTTCAAAAATATTGAAAAATAATTTTGATGAATAAATTATACTCAAATATTCCACTATTAATACTGAAATATTAAAATGATTAGCTATTTAACAGTTTTCATCATTTTAAACAACATATACCTTAATTTCAATATCTGCAAATGATATTTTTTGCAACTGAACAACCTAAAATTAGTACATCTGTAACTTGGGATACAATGTTAGTTCTATGATTAGAATTTATTATTATCCTTTGAAACTTTTAAGCGGAATTATCAAACTTTGTTGAAACATCAACATGATTTGTGCTTTTTAACCTGCAGTGCCATGCAATCTTTGCCTCTCTGTTTCATCCAAATGCATCAAATGATTTCCTTTTCCTACTCATTGTCAGTTCCTTTCTTTCCCTGTATCAACAGCATTGGCAGCATTTCCCCTGCTGCTGATTGAAAAACTCTGATGGTGCCATAGCTCTCTCGTGCCTGTGGGTATAACAGCCATAATGACCATGGTCTCCAGGGTTTTCTGTCAGACCATTACTTCGCAATTTCATGTCATGTGAATTTTTGGAAAGATTTCAGACTAGATCAAAGGAGAAGTCTCCAATAATTCAAAAAGCAGTTCAAGTCTTAGGCTGCTGATGTAGGATCCCTAAGAAGCATGTCAAATCTCTTTACCTTGAGGGGCTGCACCATTCTTCTCGCTATTAATAGGGCTCTCACATGTAGGGGAGACAACCTCTCAAGATTGAACAACTTTGCAGGCCCAGATTTCCATGGACCTTACAACCTGCTGTTAAGTTAAGTGAGTCCTATCTCTACTTGCTAAATGTGCAAATATAGTGCTATTTGCTTTTGCCTAATGCATTTTGCTCCATAGGCTGCGACAATGCACCATAATGATAGCATGTTTTACTTGAATCTATTTTATGAATCAGCATCCAACTGACATACAAGGGAAATGGTAGATTCAGGTCATTTGAGCATCACTTTCCCATGCTGTAGCAGTGCTTTTCTTATGTCCTTTTCAACAAGACTGTGGTTATAACCAGAAGTGTTATGGATGATAAATATTTTTGGGAAAAATGCTGTTCAGTAAAGATAGGAAAGGGAAAACAGAGGGAAGGCTGGTAGTGATTAATGGGAGTATTGCAGTCCTGGAGAAAGAGCATATCCTTGGAAGGGAATTATCAATGTCATTTGAGCTGAGGAAGAGGAAAAGTTATAAATTCACTTCTTGCTGTAATATATGGGTTAGCAGTAAGTGGGAACAATGTAGAGGAATAAATTTGCAAGGAAACTACAGAGGTGTGCAAAAAATTCTAAAGTAGTTATAATGGAAACTTTAATGATATAAATATAGGCCAATATAGCAGTAGTGCTGAAAATGTGTTGCTGGAAAAGCGCAGCAGGTCAGGCAGCATCCAAACAGCAGGAGAATCCTTTGCCAGGATCTGCGGGGATTTTTGATGATGCCATATATAAATCCCAGCTTTACGTTAGATCAATTGATGCAAGCCACAAATTGACATTCATAGTTGCAATGTGGGAAGTATTGCTTAGGAGATGACCAACAGAGACATGTTGGTAACCAGAATCACTGACAGGGACCCAAAGGTCCAAGTCGGCACAGCGGTGCGGAGAATGGGAGGGTGATAGGGTGGAGAACTGTTCTCGTTCTTCCAAATCAGCAGTGGGGATCATGGCACCAGATCCTGCCAATTTGGTCTGCAGTTGCTGCATGGGTCTGTGTGGTGTCAGCAGTCCGGAGAACGCCCAGCATTGCATGAGGAAAATTAATGACTTTATGCCCTTTATGCAAATACCACTATCTTTTCTCTGCTATCTCACACTCACTCGAACTCTGGCATTAAGCCCAGATCCCAGCATGGCTCATGTCTATCACTCACATTACTGCATCTTCTCTTAATTATTCACATCCACCTCAAGCCTCCAGACTCTATACCTTGTACTTCTACTCACAAGCTAAGGGCCCCTTTCCCACCTGCAGCAGCACTAACAGCTATGGCAGCCATTTTTATCTCACTCAATTCCTCCCTCTCTCCAATTCCAGGAGAAAACTTCACACAATAGGGCAAAAACAGTCAGCTCTGTTGGTGAGATACCCATCATCAATCTCCTCACTTCCCACGGGGAGTGAACTCTATCCTTAATGGGAGAGGTCCATGGGCACTAGTTTTGTTTTGATCATGGGATATTGTTGTTACTTGCTTAAGAATTAAGTTAAGAATCAATCACACTGAATTTGCGTATAGGTCTAGACTGGTAAGGAGATTTCCTTCCCTAAATAACATTAATACACCAGTTGGGTTTTACAACAATCAACTGAAATCATTGGACTTCTACTTCCAGATTTTGTTGAGTTCAAATTCCACTACCTGCCATGGTGGGATTCACAGTGAATATTACCCAAGTCTCTAGGCTACTGGTCCAGTGGTGATGCCACTACATTATCACCTTCCCTCTGTTTCTCAGCAAGCAAATAAGATTCATGCCCAGTGCTGCACTGTTCTCCCATTACCATCACTATGAATGTATTCTTAATCTGCTGAAAAGCCTATTCCTATCTCTCAACTCATTGTTATGCTTGTCTCTTACAGGCACCAGCATCACCAACAGAGGCTCTTCCTTGAAGGTACCAGCAGTGACAGCAAAGCAACAGGGACCTTGACTTCACTTCCGATGCCCCTTCCTCACAAGGAGACAGTGTGGTGCCAGTAAGCACCCAGTTAGAGGAGGAAAGCCTCCTCTCAGGACACTCCAGAGTTGCCCAGAACCTGCCTGCAGTTTTCAACCTCTTTTTTTTAGATTAGATTAGATTACTTACAGTGTGGAAACAGGCCCTTCGGCCCAACAAGTCCACACAGATCCACCGAAGTGCACCCCACCCATACCCCTACACTTACCCCTTACCTAACACTACGGGCAATTTCCCAAGGCCAATTCACCTGACCCGCACATCTTTGGACTGTGGGAGGAAACCGGAGCACCCGGAGGAAACCCACGCAGACACGGGGAGAACGTGCAAACTCCACACAGTCAGTCACCTGAGTCGGGAATTGAACCCGGGTCTCAGGCGCTGTGAGGCAGCAGTGCTAACCACTGTGCCACCGTGCCGCCCACGAAGGGTGAACCTGTATGTAGCCATGACACTTGCAGAATGTCTAGGCCCTCTAGCTACAAACGCCCTAAGATAACCTGTCCAAACCTTGAAGAACAACAGGACCCACTATAGGGCAGGCTTCCTCCACCCCAATTTCAGATACTGGCAATGCACCTAGATATAGGATGGACTGGAAGAAGAAAATCCTCTGAAGGCGCATGGGGGGTACAGGTGAACTTTCATTGTGAATGCATTGTCACATTTTTAAATATAGGTTAACTTTTCATCATTAGGTCTGTATATGACTGTCATTACAGTTGTATCTGCAACAATAAAGATAGAGATGATGGCCATTCTTACCACCACAAGATGGTATAACTCTATCCAAGCAATAGCTATCCATTCCATAGCACTCACACTTGCATAATTAAATAGGTTGTGAACACTTCCAAACTTTGTAACCCTAACTTTTATTAAACAGTAGGAAAAATATAAACGATTGTACTGGTAAACTGCATTTGTGATTGGGATTCCATAGGGATGCTGGCCTCAATGACACTGAAATATTTATAGTCAGTGAAAGATGACTTCAGATAACTCAATCTCATTGAACAAGGTTGACAAAGAAATCTTGCCCATGTTGATTTAGCTGACGCTGCTACACTTTAGGATGCTAAAGATGTTGTTTCTTCTGAAGAATAACTGCATTTTCTTATTCAATGCAATGCCACAGCTCTCGTGGATCCTCTATGCCCATCATGCAACTTTGTAACATCGTCCCAGAGCAGAGTCCAAGGATGAAGAGGAGTCCCTGAGGTGACTGGCACAAGGTCGTGACATGGAGGAAACATAGCCCTTGGTGGACACAGTGCCAGAGAGCATTGCATTGCAAACACACTGCATATCATGACATGGCGTTCTGAATACGTGAAGCCAGTTCCCCTGTATCATCTACAGAGCACTCCATGAAAGGTGGGCATCTGAGGCTCTCCTGTATCTTTGTCATATAATGAGGGCACCTCTGGCTGAAAACTCTGCATTAGGGAGCTGCACTATATTCACTGTAGGTGGTCCTGGTTTTTAGACACATTTATTTATCATCCATTATCATCAGCGGACACTGTCGTGACCATAGCTTCTGCGTCTGGATCTACAGCGGATGGCACCAATGAGCATCTGTGGGCAATATCAGAAACAAATCTACTCATCAGCAATGTGATCAGTCAGCAGTTACAGCATACACAAAGAACATTGAAACAGTCACCTCAACACTGTGGGATTTGGAGCTCCAACAAGAAGGGCAATAGGACTTTTCATATCACTGACCTGATTCAGATTTATGTTGCTCAAGTCATTTGGCACTCATGCATTAGAAGATTGAATGAGTGGCAGCAGTAATGAAAACCTCGATCCCGACCCCAAGAAAGACAACATTACAATGAGGTTTCATTGTCACATGTACTCATGGAAGCGATGCACAAGGACAGTGAAAAGTGCACAATGTCACCATTTCCGGTACTACACAAGGTACAAAGGTGCCTAGATCCAAAAACTTATGGATAAATTAAAAAAAAGAAGCAAAATTTCAAAGCAGATGAGTCAGAGCTGGACTTCAAACTGGGTCAGCGCTGGGATTCACCTTGAAGCCGGGGGTCCAGGCGGGGTCTCTCTTCGAGACCGGGAGTCTGGGCTGGGTCTCATCTCTGGATCAGGACTCCAGACTGGGTCTCACCTCAGGATTGGGAATCCAGACTGGGTCTCACCTCAAGACCGGGAATCCAGGCTGGGTCTCACCTTGAAGCCGGGAGTCCGGGCCGGGTCTCACCTCGAAGCTGGGAGTCCCGGCTGGGTCTCACCTCAATGCCAGGAGTCTGCACTGGGTCTGACCTTAGGCCGGATGTCTGTGCTGGGATTCGCTAGTCTATGGGAAGGTCAGGAAGTGATTGCTAGGCCTCTTGCTGAGATATTTGTATCATCAATAGTCACAGGTGAAGTCCCAGAAGGCTGGAGGTTAGCTAACATGGTGCCACTATTCAAGAAAGGTGGCAAGGACAAGCCAGGGGACTATAGACCGATGAGCCTGATGTCGGTGGTGGGCAAGTTGTTGGAGGGAATCTGAGGGACAGGATGTACATGTATTTGGAAAGGCAAAGACTGATTAGGGATAGTCAACATTATGCACGGGAAATCATGTCTCACAAACTTGATTGAGTTTTTTGAAGAAGCCACAAAGAGGATTGATGAGGGCAGAGCAGTAGATGTGATCTGTATGGACTTCAGTAAAGCGTTCGACAAGGTTCCCCATGGGAGACTGATTAACAAGGTTAGATCTCACGGAATATAGGGAAAACTAGCTCTTTGGATACAGAACTGGCTCAAAGGTAGAAGACAGAGCGTGGCGGTGGAGTGTTGTTTTTCAGACTGGAGTCCTGTGACCAGTGGAGTGCCACAAGGATCGGTGCTGGGTCCACTACTTTTTATCATTTATATAAATGATTTGGATGCGAGCATAAGAGGTATAGTTAGTAAGTTTGCAAATGACACCAAAATTGGAGGTGTAGAGGACAGCGATGAAGATTACCTTAGCTTACTACTGGATCTTGACCAAATGGACCAATGGGTTGAGAAGTGGTAGATGGAGTTTAATTCAGATAAATGCAAGGTGCTGCATTTAGGGAAAGCAAATCTTAGCAGGACTTATATATTTAATGGTAAGGTCCTAGGAAATGTTGCTGAACAAAGAGACCTTGGAGTGAAGGTTCATACCTCCTTGAAAGTGGAGTCGCAGGTAGATAGGATAGTGAAGAAGGCGTTTGGTATGCTTTCCTTTATTGGTCAGAGTACAGGAGTTGGGAGGTCATGTTGAGGCTGTACAGGACATTGGTTAGGCCACTGTTGGAATATTGCGTGCAATTCTGGTCTCCTATCGGAAGTATGTTGTGAAACTTGAAAGGGTTTAGAAAAGATTTACAAGGATGCTGCCAGGGTTGGAGGATTTGAGCTGTAGGGAGAGATTGGATAGGCTGGGGCTGTTTTCCCTGGCGGGGAGACCTTATAGGGGCTTATAAAATCATGAGGGGCATGGATTGGGGAAATAGACAAGGTTTTTTTTTCTGGGGTGGGGGAGTCCAGAACTAGAGGGGGCATAGATTTAGGGCGAGAGGGAAAAGATATAAAAAGGACCTAAGGAGCAACTTTTTCACAGAGAGGGTGGTGTATGTGTGGAATGGGCTGCCAGAGGAAGTGGTGGACGCTAGTACAATTAAAAATTAAAATAATTTAAAAGGCATCTGGATAGGTATATCAATAAAAAGGGTTTGGCGGGATATGGGCCAGGTGCTGGCTGGTGGGACTAGATTGGATTGGGATATCTGTTCAGCATGGACGAGTTAGGCAGAAGGGTCTGTTTCCGTGCTGTATGTCTCTGTGATTCAATGGCTCTATGACCTCGTGATCAGGAGTCCATGTGGGGTCTCATCTCAAGACTGGGAGTCCAGGCTGGGTCTCACCTCAAGGCTGCGAATCAGGGGTGGGTCTCACCTCAAGGCTGGGAATCAGGGGTGGGTTTCACCTCAAGGCTGGCAATACCATCCAAGGATGGGTGGTAAGTAAAAAGAAATAAAAATATGAAAAGAAAAAGAAATGAAGATAAGAAAGGGATGGACCAGAAAAGCTCCAGTTCAGGAATCCTATCCGGGATATTGAGATGGAAATTTTATTGTGCAAGGTCTGAGTTAAGCATCTCCTACACCTTAATGGAACTGTGCAAGGTGATTGCAGCTTTTTGCAACTGAAGTGAATATTTACAGCTCATCTGATTTAATTGGGGTTTTTTGACCATTGCAGGCTCAATTTCAATGTAAAAGATATGGTGAAGTCTGCTTGTGGCCTGGATTTCGGTCAGGACAAGAGGTCCCTCTACAGCATTACATGATAACCGCTGTCCTTAGCCTGTACTGTGAGGGTCTGTCTCATGTTCCTGCCCCATGAAGGGCCTCACATCAAGCAAAGAGAGAGTTTACTCCCTCAGAGGAAATACCAGCAATGTTGTTGCAGCTATTTTCATTTCAAAGACACTCTTATAGTATGGATGAAGATGGAAGGAAAACAAGTAATACTTGAGGGAGTGAGTCATATACTCAGCTGCTCAACCTCTTGACATCTCAACCTTCATGTTCATTTCTGCCTTGCATTTCCCCCCTCCATCAACCCCATTGCTTTTGATCATCTCCAAAATCTTACCCAACTCTTTTATTTAACTTCTCATCTCCCCATTCTACCCTGACTCCCTGACATATAATATAGTTCTGCCAAACATAGTTGTGTAGTGTCCCCCTCACAGAAGCCAGGGTGGCATTGACCATCAGTGACCCTCCTTCCTGCAGTACCCCATGACTTCCCATGTTCTATCATCTCTCTTATATGTTAAGTTGCCCCCTTTCACAATAATTGTCCCTATTGCATCCCATCACACTGCCTTCAATCACCACAATTAACCTCCCCAGCATCCCCACCAAATCGCTGGCCACTGATAACCCTCTTGACTTTCAGTGAACAGTTCTCCTGGACTGACTATGGCCCATGTCCCTTACTGACTTGGAAAGACAGCTCCAATCGTTGAGTCACCAAGCCCCTGACTGGGCTCTGTGAACCTTTTAGGCTGACTTCCAACTAATCCCTGGACTGCTGGCACTGAACTTGCAGAACTGATTGTGACCCTGCAGTGGTGTGTGTCAGGCTGTACCCTTCACAACTTGAGCCAATAAAGGAAATAAGTCCTGGATGCAGGGAAATACAAAGCAATCATTTGAGGATGAGGCTGTGGATATTGACTGGGAGGATTAAATGGAAGAATGCATGGTAAGGATGTGCACTGCTGAGCACAAGAAGCCAGGCACAACTGAAGTGAAACCTGCTTTCAGGATGAAATAGCTGGGTTTGAACTTCCTTTCACTCTGTAACTTTCTGTTGGTAATATAACAAACACGGTCGAAAAGTGTGGTGTTAGAAATGCACAGCCAGTCAGGCAGCATCTGAGGAGCAGGAGAGTTGACATTTTGAGCATGAGCTCTTCATCAGGAAGAGCTCATGCACGAAATGTTGATTCTCCTGCTCTATGGATGCTGTCTGACCGGTTGTGCTTTTCCAGCACCACACTTTTCGACTCTGATCTCCAGCATCTGCAGTCCTCACTTTTCCCCAGTGTGGACCTCGTTGAACTTTTCTGTTGTTGAAAGTTGTTTTTTTTTCTGCATATAATTATCTTGCGTGGTATCTCTGGGTGAACCCAGCAGAAAGTATCTGCATACTATGGGTCCTCATTCAGGAGTAACCAGCAGTCAGTGAGATGGGGTTAGGTGAGGTGGCTTTTAAGGTTTCAGGTGGGAGATATCCAAGTTAAGTTTCAGGTAGGCAGCAAGTTGGAAGCAACCACCCATTTTCCACCCTGTACACTAGTCCCTCCATGTCCTTGTCATTAAAGCAAGGGGTTACATGCCTTTCTGCAGTGTGCCCCCAGTTGAACCATCCACTGCGAAGAGCAAGTCCTGGTTAGTAGAGCCTGAAATGTCATGGAACAGAGTTTTAAATATGGCCCCAGTGCACAAACATCAGCATCTACAGCAACAAACACTCCCACTTTTCCTGCTACACAATTCTATGAGCCAGACCCATAAAGGCTAGTTGCGTAATTAATGAGCTGAACAGTCAACAATTGCACGAGACAAATTAACATTTGCCAAGATGGATTGTCCACCATGAATCTCACCAAATATATTGGTTCACTGAAATAACAATGGAAAATATCAGCCCCAAGTATCTGAAGCCTCAGAAGAATGGCCTGGGCAGTGTGGGTGTTGGGAAGATGTTTCCATTGGTACGAGAGGCTAGGACCAAGAGTACAGCCTTAGAGTAAAGGGAAGACCTTTTAGAATGGAGATAAGGAGAAACTTCTACAGCCAAAGAGGGATGAATCTATGGAATTCACTGCCACAGAAGGCTATTGTAAGCCGGGTCATTGAGCGTATTTAAGACAGAGATAGATAGGTTTTTGATTGAGAAGGGGATCAAGGAATATTGGGAGAAAGTGGGAGAATAGGGTTGAGAAACCTACCAGCCATGGTTGAATTGTGGAGCATATTCGACGGCCTAATGGCCTAAATTCTGCTCCTATGTCTCATGATCTTATGGTCTTAAGAAGCAGATTTTCCATTTTCTTTAAGTCAGCATCTTCCTACAGTTGCAGTATACAATATTAATTTGGAATTGATCCTTACTGTGGCATGGGTACAACAGAATTGAGGTGACCATCACCTTTGTCAACAGTTATGCATCTAATTGTATTTCTTTGTCCTTATTTCAGGAAAGTTGATGGTCTTCTTTCAATTTTCTGATTGCTGTAATTGAAAGACAATTTTCATGGTTAAATGTAGAAGTAGCACAATGATAGAAGGAAAAATACATCATTTAACTAAATACTTATGATGTATACCTTTTCTGGCTGACAAGGACCTTTGCAGGAACATTAGTTATCAAAACTTGACAGATGCATTTAATTTGGGAGGGAACTTTTGCCAGCAATTTGAACAGAAAAGCAGATTCTAGAATTACATACTGACATTAGCATATATGACACGTTTCCCTCCATCCCTTCCAATCTTATTCTTGCAAGCTGATTTGCTGAAACCATATCACTGAACTGTGCATAGGCTCTTGCCGAATAGTCATGACATCCTCCTGATTCCAAACATTTAACTTCATCTATACAATACGTGGTTCTTATATTCAACACAGAAACTGAGCAAGAAAGGGAAAAGGGAAATAAATTGCCACCATCACACCACTGAGTGACTGGAGTTAGCCGGATATTTAATGCTGTAAATGACACAAATGCTATTATTTTCAAAGGTGGAGGTCTAATTCGAGAACATAATAGTGTTGTCAGAACAGCCTTAGTCCTAGCTTCCAAATCTTGTGTGTCCCTCTGAAGATCCTAAACTCATGCTCAAGGGAAGACAATTACATCTACAAATCAAAGTGATGCTATTTCCAAGAACCCTTGGGATAGAATCGCAGTTGTGGTACACAAAATTTGAAGTGGAGTGATAAAGTTTCACATCCATTTTATGGCAAGAAAATTCCCTAAACTACATCTAGGCTAGAGGAATGCCACATATAACAAAAAGGGGATAACATTCAGGATGTGTCACAGGATCATAGCCAAGGTAAACTTGGAGGAAAATGTCATTTGTTTATTTCTCACGGAAAGAAACAAACCGATGAACTCAATTTTTTTCCCTCAAGAGCTCTATTGTCTGTGCGATATACTTATGTTTTTATGATATTCACAGCATCTTTAGAACACTGCATATTATTTTCAAATAATTTGGCAACATTTTCAAATTTATGTATTGCTTCATTAAGCCATTTTGGTTTGCAAATTACGTTATTGTCACCCATTTACAATAACTGTGGTTAAGTGAGACATGCTTACATGAAAATCAATGTGTAAAAGGAGTTGAAACAAATCCTAATTACATTAACTGAGTGTACACTGAGTAAAATAATATACAAGTCAATAGGAAGGCCTGTTCCTCCCTTTGTTATAAAATTGCATGTCCCAATACCTGATGGGCTCCAACAATATCATTTAATTAAAAAGTTGTTCGTCTTAAGCTCTGTCTCTTCTCTGGGGGAATCAGAAAATTGTAAGCATTCAACTATTCTTAAATAGTAATTCACCCAGAACTCCTATTTTTCAAACATGTTCTTATCATATCACTTTGTGGCCCTTTATGTTTTGAAAATATGTGACAGATTAAAGGGATTTATTAAATCAAGAGACAGAAAGATCCAGAAAGAAATCTTCTTCAAGTTTATGAAAATTTATGGAGAACTGGCATGTAAACAGTGTTCTGAAGATAGGTAATTTAATTCATGAGTGAAGGCCTGTCAACCAGAAGCTTCACTCGTGTCATTGAATTACGAGATCATTCTGAGGAGTGAAGTAAATCATTTTGCACTTCATTATTATACTTATTTAGTGGACTTTGAAGGGTTTTCTTTATCTCAAAAGCAGATACCGTATAAAAAGTTTTTAAATTATTAAATCTTATTGAATTGTCTGTGTAAGACAATCACTATTGGCAGTTTCCATTGAGCAACGGTACCGATCTTCT